>NW_027315801.1:27603070-27923070 GCF_026437365.1 Eucyclogobius newberryi
TAAACCCGCCCTATTGAAAATAGTGATAAGCACTGGGTAATGACCTAATTTAAAAAAATTGAAGTCTTGGGAATTCTCCATACAGAATTTGTTATATATTAATAGCAATTGACTTAAAGGCCATACATGTTTGTCCACCTGTTGTCATTTAGGCGTGTGTCGTTGCGACTTGTTCCATGGCTTCTCACTTCTGTATGTGCCAGTGCACGGCGTGTTGACTTTAGCTGGCCTATGTGCGGTCCCGATACAAGACCAGAGTTTTTGTACACATACTTTAGAGCTCCAATCAATCTGAGCTTTGACATAGACAGGTACAGTAAACTGAGTCACAGATGTGTCACCAATTAAATTAATCATCGACAAATTCTGTCTGAAAATCCTTGATTCACTTATACCACGTCATCTTTAAACATGAAATGATGGAATTTAATTTTTGTTAAAACACAAACATTTGTATTATTTTGTATGGGATTTTTATGTTAAAATGGGTATTTTGTTAATAGGAGTTACAGTAACAGGAGTGACTTTTTGTTGTTAATAATGTTGTTAATGAAGCTTAGTAATTACTTAATGTAATAAACAATTCTACAATAATTCACATTAAAGACAATGTATAATTGTTCAAGTCTCTGGGATACTAAAGCACAGATATCGCAGCATGGCCCCGTTTCTCTTTCCTCACAACAACAAGAAAGTTTATTTGGAGGAATCTTGAGTATTAAAAGAAGCTTTAATATTGAATATTGGGAGAAGTGTTTTTGAAAACTGCAGTTAACCAATAAACTTGCAGTTATCAATGCCGGCTGGTTTACAATGGCCCAGTTTGGCAGCCATCTGTTTTGTTGTTTGCCCGGGGTGAACAGTAACACTGATATCAAAGTCAGTCTGATAGTAACAGTAAATTCCCCCTCTCTTGGATTACAGCCTGTGCAACTGTCTGAAAGGTGTTTTTTTACAGTTTATTAGCTGGCAGCATATCCACATGAGACGAGCGCACCACTTACACTGCAGTCGTGAAAAAGCTGTAATGGAGCATCCACAATCCACCGTGCCGGGAAGCCACGGAAAGGAAAAAGCTCAATGTCAGGAAACCCTGGATGTTGTGAGAATCAGGGCTTTTTAAATGGTGTTTTGATTCGTGCATGTGCCAGAAAGAGCTGTCAATGGGTCGTTACACTCTATACTACAGCCCACGGTTCTACACACTGTCAGCCGCCTCATGTCAGGTCCACAATCTGAGCCCTCTGTGCAACTTGGCCCTTTGTAAAACAGGTTTCTCAAATGAAAGACACACAGACGGTGAAATCAAAAGTGCTGCTGGTTTGCGCTGGGGTAATGAGTGAAACATGACACAGTTAATCATGTTAGCTCATCTCGCTCAATGCGCACGCAAATTCGAAAACTCGATCACTGTAGTCTGTACGTGCAAATGTCTTGTTTTTATCAGGTTTTTATCAAGTAATCTAATCATTTCACTCTAGTACAGTAGTTGTTGTTAATGCAGTACTAACTGGAGTACTTGTAATTAATAATATATGATAGTGTTATGAGTACTGTGTCAGATTTGATGTCTTCTACAGCGTGTTTCCTGTCATACATGCACTATTCAATATCTAATTTCTGTCACGCATCATCGTACCTCCTTCGTATCTTCTGCATTCTTCTCTTGGTTTCCCTTTCCAACACATTGTTTTTATCAGCGTGGGAGCACCACCTCGATTTTGAAAAACAGCTTTGTGCCTACACGTATGGTTCGCTCATGGTTTGTTCAGTATGATGCGTGTTTGTGGGCTCCTTGAGTGAAGTTTTTGACTGGTGTGTGGAGACTGTGTGTGGAGACTGTGTGTGGAGGAGTGCCAGGGCTTAGGGCTTGGCTCAGAGAATGCTCAAACCAGTTCACTCTGGTTGTGAAGTCTGGAGGCGGGACGAGGACCTCTTAAAGCTGCAGACCGCGCGCGAGCTCGCCGAATACTGAGTCCCATTGTGTATCAGTTTCAAGCTGTGTAAAAGTCCAGGTGTGATTTAATGTCGTGTTATGAGTCTGTTTGTGTCAAGTGTGTAAAATTCTGCACGTTTTGAAAGCAGCCGTCTACAGTAGACTTTTTAAAGAGGGTAAACATCACCTTATTAGAGCTAAGTAAGCCATAAAGTAAGTGCTAACAAATGTAATCATACAAAGAACGTTTTTTCACGTCTGAGTTAGTCTTCTGTTCATCCCGGTCATATCTTTTCTAAGCTTCTATTTGGATCGGTTCATTTGTTGTTACTTTGACAAGAATTTAATACAAAAATATATATCCTAATGATACACATTTTGCAGTTGCAGAAGGAACTTTGCATCCCACATTTGTAACCGAAATAAAGGATTTGATTTTGTTATAACCTGCGTTGTCTCTTTGAATGTGCAGGAAGCCGTCAGGCCATGCCGATAAGGAGGTGATGGCAGCAGCCGTCCTGACCTCTCTATCCACTTCACCAATGGTGCTCCCGCCTTCCTCTGCTCCGACAGGTAACAACAGCAGTCAAGTCAATTGTTAGCAGCCAAAATATGCTTTAGTTTTAACTTGCTGCTCAATTTATGCACATGTTTGTTGCCAGTCGTGTAGCCTTGACACTCCCTCTGGCCCTCGAGTATGTCTGTGGTCACCATTACCATGCCAAGCTCACCAGACTGTATATTTTTACCCAAGCTAAGCAAGGCTATTATTGCTGCACTGTTGACACCGCGGCACTAAATATAAGACTAGATATATGTTATGTTGAAATACATTTGGGACAGAAATAATGACATGAATAAGTAGCTGAAAATGGCACCTGAACAGATGAGTTGTTGACGAAATGTGCGTTGGTTTTGAACAGTGCCAGAAGCAGCGAGCAGAGGATGGAAAGAGGTGCTCTCTGCCAGCTACAGCAGCTCCACCAGCGGCAACTGGAGCTGGGACGCCAGCGACCAATCAGTGCCCTCCACACCGTCCCCACCTCTCTCCAACGAAAACAACAAGAACTTCCTGCTCTCGTCCAACAGCGATGACATCAGCGAGGACATCCACGAGAGCACGCACTTCATGTTCGAGGACCCCATTCCCAGGAAAAGAAAGGTGACAAAGCAAGAGCAAAAGACCACAGCAGGCCACCATAGGACGGGTTTCAGAATGTAGCGCGATATAAAACAAAATATACCCTTTGCATTTGTGAAAAATCCTCAAAATGTCACTTTAGCTAATTTTTTTCTTTTAATTTAGTGTCAGGGTTTGGATTAGGTGTTGGAACTGTTCATTTGCTCATGTTAAATGTGAAAACTGAAAGTGAACAAAACAAGCTGTAAAATGATGGAACAGTTCAGCCTTTATCCACGCAGTATATTGGCAGTAACATATTTACTGTAAACCCCGAATGTCTCTCACATTCTTAAGACCGAGTGACACAACTGTGGTCTTGTGGTTCCTGCAGCTGTTTAAGTATCCACTCAGCTTTCAGTGAAACCGAAGCTCCCGTCCTCGCTGAGTCACACTGAGTCAGACCCAGTGGCCCACATTTTGAAAGTACAACTCAGCTACTGTGAGCGGCAAAATAGAGGCATTTCCAAAACAGCGGGCAATGTGCAGTTTTGTATTCGGTCTTGTACTTCACCAAATATGTCTCACTGCTGCGCTGACTTCTCTCTTAACCATGTCAAAACGCTTCTATTTCCTTCATAAATGCGAGCGCGACCAAGGGATTTGAGGGGAAACGAGAGATGTTTTGGAGGTATCTGCAACAGATGAAATGTGCCTGAATTGTACCTCCAGCAACAGAATGACAAAGGAGCGCGCGGTGCAGTTCACCGGCGCTGGAGTAGTGCGCGAGTGCAATTGCGCTTAATTACCCAAAACCCTCCCCTCAGCCACATCGAAACCTGCATCTCTACAATAAAATCATGGCTCACTCTCAACTTCCTCAAACTGAACAGTGACAAAACAGAGCTCCTCCTCATTGGCACCAAATCCACTCTCAATAAAACTGGTCCCTTTTCACTCAGCATCGACACCTCGACCATCACCCCCTCTACCCTGGTACGCAATCTCGGTGTCATCATGGACCCCACCCTCTCCTTCACTCCCCATGTCAGCCACATCATCAAGACCTCATACTTCCACCTCCGCCGCATCGCCAAAATCCGACACTGCCTCACCCTCCCCGCTGCTGAATCCCTCATCCATGCCTTCATCTCCTCCCGCCTCGACTACTGCAACTCCCTCCTCACTGGCATCTCCTCCCATTCCCTCCACAGACTCCAAATGGTCCAAAACTCCGCTGCCCGCCTCCTCACCCACACCCGGTCCCGTGATCACATCACTCCCGTTCTCCGCTCTCTCCACTGGCTCCCCATCAAGCAGCGCATAAACTTTAAAATACTCCTCCTCACCTTCAAAGCTCTTCACCACCTTGCCCCCCCCCTACCTGTCTGACCTCCTCATCCCCCACCGCCCCACCCGAGCTCTCCGATCCTCCTCCTCTCTCACCCTGACTGCACCAACATCCCGACTCAAAACTTTTGGCGACAGAGCATTCTCCCGAACAGCACCCCGACTCTGGAACTCCCTCCCCCAACCTGTCCGCCACTCTCCCTCACTCACAACATTCAAATCCCGCCTAAAAACATACCTCTTCACCCAAGCCTATGACCTCCCCTACCCCTAGCCTCCTCTACCCCATTGCCTACTCTTCTACCCCCTGTTACATCCCCATCTTTTTCTCTCTACTTCTTCTGTCTTGTTCATTTTATCTGTATATTAATGTGTTTTGTACGTGTTGTCCCCCCCTGTCTGTAAATACCCCCTCCACCTTTTTTATTATGTTCAGCGTCTTTGGGTCACTGAAAAGCGCTATATAAATAAAAGTTATTATTATTATTATTACTTATTGTAAGGTTCAACAGAGAAACATCTATTTGCAGCTGTGGCTTTCATGGGAGGCTGTGCGATTCTCTCCGAGCATTAGTGTAAGAGGATTATTAAACACGACAGACACTGTTTCTGTAAAAGAAAAAAGAAAAATCTTGGGGAATTAATGGGTTTATGATTGCGGGATTAAGATTGGCTTTAGTTTTCTTTTTTTTTTCTACACTAGGAAACTAAGAAACGGTCGACAACGTTAGGCTTATGTTTTGGCTTTGGTGGTTTGTTTAATTGACGTGAAATACGGCGCTCGTTCTCCACATTGATACAGCGTTCTTTCCACATCCCTCGACATATATAAAACTTATCAGACGGACGTGTCAGAGAGAGTTCACGTGTGTCCGTTCAAAGGAAACCCGTCGGTCCCACTTAGCTTCTTCTTGTCTTAACACTTTCCTCCGTTTCCCATACCGCCCGTGCATCCTCACGTCTTGTCTTGCCTTTCTTCCACCCAGAGCTGGTTGAAAGGTGATTACTATCCACACCCACCCAATCATTCATTATCAGTGATGCAGGTCTGTGCCTGTCTGTGGGACGGCAGCCAACACCTCTGAACACAAGCGCGCACAGCCTTTTATCCATCTGCTACTGGTTAATGCCAGAGAGAGGAATACTGCGGTGTGACAGTATACAGTTGGTTTAGTAGTAGTAGTAGTAGTAGCAGGATGAAAGTGTATAACCAGGTCTAAACCAGGTCCAAACCAGGTCCAAACCAGGTCCAAACCAGGTCTAAACCAGGTCTAAACCAGGACTAAACCAGGACTAAACCAGGACTAAACCAGGTCAAAACCAGGACTAAACCAGGACTAAACCAGGTCTAAACCAGGTCTAAACCAGGACTAAACCAGGACTAAACCAGGTCTAAACCAGGTCTAAACCAGGTCTAAACCAGGTCTAAACCAGGACTAAACCAGGTCTAAACCAGGACTAAACCAGGACTAAACCAGGACTAAACCAAGTCTAAACCAGGTCTAAACCAGGTCTAAACCAGGTCTAAACCAGGACTAAACCAGGTCTAAACCAGGTCTAAACCAGGTCTAAACCAGGTCTAAACCAGGTCTAAACCAGGTCTAAACCAGGTCTAAACCAGGACTAAACCAGGTCTAAACCAGGTCTAAACCAGGTCTAAACCATCAGGATTATTAGTAGTAGGGTTATCATCCACCATGCCTCTGTAGTCTCACCTGAGCAGTACTTGAACCGTACCTGTACCTTTTTTTAATCAATGTTTATAATGAAAAAAAGGTGATTTGAAAATGCTGGTTAATAACTGTACCCACAATAGCACCGTGTTAATAATATTTTCAGCTCCTTTCTTTCCCTGCACCAGTAGCACCTCAGCGTGGCCCTACAAAAGTGTAAATCGATCCATACACCACAAAGCTGTGTATTCCCAGAAACGCATGATTGGTATTTAACATTGAGCCCTCTGCCGGGCCAAACCGCCCCAATAAACGCTCCGCGCCGTGAAATATATTTCCACTGCACATGCCGACTGCAGGAAAGAGGTCAAGACACTGCATCCATCCAGCTCATCAATCTGTCACCGGTGTGAAAGTGCTCAAGGAGACAGATGAGGCTACTGTTTCATTGTCCACTGCTCCGGCTGCGTCTCCACCGCTCACAGATCCTGTTTCTGTTTTGATTGCGTCGTGTCGCAACGAGGTTTAGTGTTGGGCCCATTGTCAAAAGTCTTAAAAGGTTTGAGTGGGCGCGTTCAATCTTAACGACCTCCGATATTTAAAGACAGATTCATGGTGTTGTTTGTATTTGTAAGAGATTTTTTTTGTTGTTGCTTTATTTGTCGCAGAACTCCATGAAGGTGATGTTCAAGTGCTTGTGGAAGAACTGTGAAAAGGTCCTCAGCACCTCCTCAGGGATCCAGCGACACATCCGCACCTTGCACCTGGGGTATGAGGACGTCTGCATTATGGACAGCAAACACACAAACAAACAAACAAACAAATCAACACTGAGATATTTCAAGAGCCATTGTGAGTGGAGAGTAATGACATTCTGATGTAAAGATGGACAAAACCTGCACTCAACAAGGTTTTCCCTCGTGATAGTGTCAATACTTGTGTACTACTACTTCCAACTCCACTAATACCAGAAAAATACCTTTTTGTTTCTAGTTTCTCATCATATGCATGTTATTATTATAAAAGTCTACAGTCAGTTTGTTGGGAGAAGCACAGTTGTCACAGTTGTTGCTCTTTCGAAAGTGCAAAATAACTCACTGACTAGATGATTTAAGCAAACTCAACCATACTGCCCTCTGGTGGTGGACAGAGATCTGTATCTAACTGAATGAGGTTTCCCTTTATGCCTGGGGTGTCCAAACTTTTTTCACCAAGGGCCGCATTTTGAAACTTAAACGGGGCAGAGGGCCACAAACAACTTGACAATGTCGAATTTGTTGACTGACAAAGTGAATCATTCAATCAATTTTGCATTTGACGTAATTGTGATGAGCCTCCACACCTTTAATTATACCTAGAACATTAATATTAGGTTGGTATAACATTAATATGCCTGAATTTTCCCAATTTTACAGTAAAAAGTACGAGTTTTTGTTGTTTGGGCCGACATAGCAGGAAGCTGAAGGGCCAACAAAAAGTGGTCTGAGGGCCGTATTTGGCCACCGGGCCCTAGTTTGGACATGTCTGCTTTATGCACTACGACAAATACAGGAGAGAACATGATGTAGATTTATATAAGTCGCTTTAATTCATAACTTTAAGGGCAATTGATCGACACCACACTCTAAACGTCATTTTAAATCATACTTCTTTAGTGTAAAGTACTTCTTTAGAATAAAGAATATATTGTGCTGTAACTCAAGTAGTAAATGTAGTGTTTCTTCCCGTAGTCGTAACAATGACTCCGACTACAGCGATGGCGAGGAGGACTTCTACTACTCGGAGATCGAGGTGAACATGGACAGTCTGACCGAGGGCCTGTCCAGCCTCACGCCCACCTCCCCCACCACGGTGGCTCCTCCCCCCATCTTCCCCTCGCCCCTCTTCGACGTCCCGCACTCGGAGCACATCAACGTGAGCGGGATTCCGAGCGACGCCCCCACACTGCTCAGCCAATCAGCTCCCTCCGCCCTCTGCCACATCCGCACTGACCACGCCTACCAGGTAACCGACACAACCGCGGCGTTCAAACTTAAGAGCGGCCTCTGAAATGAACTTGGGTTGTTGTGCTGTTTTAGGCTAAAGCAGACGCCGTTACCGGGGCAACGGCTCGAGCTCAAGGTCATTCTTAAAGTGTTCAGGAAAAACTAAAGACAATGTGTTCTGTCTACTGGAGAAACGTTTTAAGAGTGACGACTTTGTTCAGGAAAAGTCAGATTTTGTCCTTATTTATTTAAAAAAAAAACTAAAAGTGTTCAACCTTTACTCAACCAAGAGTGTCCAATTGAGATTTAAAACCTCTTGTGCAGCAGTTACAACAAACAACGTTAACTTTTACCACTTTTTATTATTTTAAAATGTAGCAATAGTTGACAATACATTTAAACAATAAAAAAAAAACAGATCAGCAATAAAACTATAACTTGAGCTCCAAAAACCTTCAAAATAAAATAACCACCGCCAGCATAAAACCAGCCATTTTACAAGTTTAGTTTAGTCACTGTATAAACCATTATACAAGCGGCGCTGGAGCCTCTTCAATATAGATCCTGTATAGATTATAGTTTATATAGTTTATTATAGTGTAGATAGCAATAAGGTCAGGGAAGAAACATTTAGAAAATATGAGTTGAATTGAAATTCTGTGATATTTTGAGTTATACAATCCAATAATTGTTCAACTTTTGCAAAGCTTCAACAGATTATAAATATGTGCGATTTTTATTGCCTACATTTGATCTGGCTCTAGTTTTCTTCCACTAGTGTTTGCTGGTGTGGAATTGTACAAACCTTATGTCATTATTATGTTCAAAACTGAGCAGACGTGAAGGGTTTAAACACACTTAGATCTGAACCGTGATTAGTCAGTAATTAGCACAATCACTAATTCTTCCCAAGGGTCATTAATGAACTTCTCTTTAAAAACATTGTTCTTTTATATAAAGGCCTTTTTATTCATGGCCTCTTTCCCTACACTTCTCCTTTGCACAGCGCTGTTGTCTGTGGTATAATAGTGAAAGCTCCACTAACATGTATGTTTCCTGTATATTTCTATTTCTCTCTGTCCTCTCCTCATTTTGTCGGGGCATTTCTCCACGTTCCAGGCCACTGCACCGGTCAATATCCCAGTGGTCCCTGAGCTGGCGGGGTTAGGCAATACTAACGGCATCGGTCCTTTTACCGAGAGCAGCAATGGCATCAGTGTGTCATGGCAGCCCCCTCCGGTCATTTTCAAGGGTGTCCCGGTGAGTTAGGTGTCCTCTAATATAATTATCAACTCTAGTTACTTTTGCCTCTATATCTCAGTCATTCTCTCTTATTATTTAAAGTTCCAATCATTTCCATGCACTTTCACATCGACATAAACTGTAGAACAAAAAAACGACATTAGCATGGCTCTAGTTGACTATGAAGTGACCTATGACCTAACCCTTCTTTTACAGGGCCCCGTGAACCATGTCCGAACTGTGAGCACCGGTGAGAAGCGCCCGCCGGCCCCCAGCACACATGCAGCTGTTACCAAAAGCCACGCATTAGTCACGCCAGCCACTAAAGCCACGCCAGGAACCAGGTACAAGTCAGAGTGTGCATTCCACATGAACCTGTGAGGAAACACTTGTTACTGCTGAGACGCTCGTGGCTGTAACAATGTTGTTTTCACGATTAAGATAAGATAAGATAGGCTTTAATGTCCACACATGGGGAAATGTTGGTGTTACAACGCAGGTCGATACAGTGGGAAAGGACAGATAACTTATAGGAAGTTAAAACAATTATTATCCCGATTATCTGGCATATTTGTGTCCTAACATTGTCCCCGGTTTTGTTTCCCAGGAAACCCCGCGGCGAGGCAAAGAAGTGTCGGAAGGTGTACGGCATGGAGAAGAAGGACATGTGGTGCACGGCCTGCCGCTGGAAAAAGGCCTGTCAGAGATTCACTGACTAACCCTCCATGTCCGCCACATGAGCTCCTCCTCATTCCAGGCCACAGCCCGGTGGACACAATGCTGAGCACTACACTGCACACTGGCCTCACCTGTCCAAACAGCCCATGGAAATGTAGAACACAAACAAAAAACAAAAGGAAATGAGATTTCAACAGGTCTGAGACTTTTTATATCCATGAGACAATTTTGAAAAAGAGAATTTTTAAGAAAAATATCTGAATCTGGGGTAAGTTTTCAGAATTCAAGACTCCATATAAGCTTTAGGCACGTTGTTCACAAAGAAGCATTATGTAAGCTACAGTTTTGGAGTTTCAGATGATTTCTCGCTAAGACTTCTGTAGCATCTGTTTTTCTAGGTTTACCAAATGCAACTGTCCAGCACCGTTACAGTAAGTACAGACCTGAGCTCCTGTGCCAATGCCATACCCCTGTCCCATGGAAATACTGCACTTCATCTTTTCAGTCCATATGAAGACATTTATCTGACTGTGACCTCACAATAATACTCAAATCCCCTGCACACTGTGGTGAACACTCGTTTTTAAATTGGATTGATGGATGAATATTTTTCTCTCATCCTCCCTTCACCTTGTTAAAAGCACTTTGAAGAATTTGGCCATCGTATGTTATGCCACTTTACACTATTTATGCTTTTCACGATTACAAAGATTCTGAATACAAGACGTCAACATTTCTCCCCCGATTTTGACAGATCGTGCAACTGCAATTAGATCTTTTTGTTGCACTTAACTTTGAATTTTGTTCTGGCTAAACATTAGTTCAAGTAAAATTCAATGAAATATAAAGACTTTTAGCAGTTTTTTTTTTTTTTTAATTGTAGTCTAATTGTAGTTTTTTTTAGGTTACATGACAAAAATAGCATAATCAACAACATAATCCCCCCTTAATATATACAATGTTTTTACAACAGTTGGAGCCTTTTGAATGTACACTTTTCCTCTTCAGCCCTCGACACATGTGGTTCTTATTTACCACAGTCAAGCCCGACACACACAACATTGATTTATACCATATACAGTAAAGAGATTAATTTTAAAACTATAATCCAGGCGTATTAGTTACGTAAAGTTAACCTCTGGGAATTATTCTACATTAATACGTCCAGTTCAAGAAACATTCAGTGTAAAAAGCTTTTGTAACTCTCCCAAAGCCCTGTCTGTATTTCCAGCACGATTGTTTAGGTTCAGTTCAGGCCTTCCACTGTGTCTCACATAAGCTCTCCCCTCTGAGTGGGTCCCAGACCTCGTCAGGTCCAATTTCACAAAGTGCCAATGATAAGAACACATGACGACACTATCTGACTTACACAATTGTATTGTGTTGCATTGTGTGCAAGACATTGTGATTCATGTGAATCTTTGTTCATTACTGTCCCAAAATCAAGATGTCCCTCGTGTTGTCTTTCTGGATGGTTCACCTGAAGAGTGGTACTGGAAAGTTGTGTGGTACAAGCAGAATACCAGCCTTGCTCATTTTTGTTTCATCTTTTTAAGGAGGCTGAGGAGGTCTCTGTGTGAATGCATCTCTGTTTTAGCCAAATCTCTCCCGTAACATTGTCTGGCTCCTGTGACAGAAGCTCCCATTGCTCGCCATTATTCCACCTTTTACACGTTGCACTAAAGAGGCACACGACGCAATGGTGACATGCTAGATTTGCGGTTTCAGGGCTTTCTTGTAAATATGCAACATAAAGAGAAAAGTAAGGCGTTTTTATTGATTTATTGTCGGTTTCTTGTATCTCAAAAAGGAAACTTTTTTTCTACATTGTTGTACAAGATATTTTTCTTTCTTTTTATAAGCAAGAAGTTATAGTGAATATAACATGTGTGATGTAGCTTAGAGGCAAAGGGGAGAAAACCAGTTGAATGTAAAATCTACAAAATGAAAAAAAGTAGTGTTTGTTGATGTTTTTTGCTGGTTAGTTTGTAGGCTGCTGTCTTGATTTATCCGTAAGCCGCTACACTTCATATCAGTCGCCCCAACCATGCAGTATTGCTTTACTTTCTGACCTGTGCAATGCATTTCTGATAAACAACTTTTAACCGTTCATCTTTGATCTTGCCAAACTAGTCGTGCACACAGTTCTGGAGGAGGAAAAGAAAAACTACTGCAATTTCTTCTTGAGTCTTTCTGAATGTCCTCACGTCAAATCTTTACGAGCGTTTTAAAGTGAATCTTTAAAAATGTGGGTGCACCTATAAAAAAGTAACACGGCTACGCTATTTTGAAGTGGTCATGATTTTTTGTCAGATCTGCTCCGTGTGGTGATCATAGTTTTGTCATTGTTATGTACATGTTTGGGTGGGCAGGATGACCTAACCTTTCTTTAACCTGTCTGACACATTCCAACAGGCTGCAACACTTTCTTTGTCTTCCACTCATGATATAACTTTATCCAGCTTTACTGTGGTCCCACTCAAGCCTTTTACCCAGTATATTAAGCTATATAAAGCCCTTCAAAATGTGCATTATATGAAAACGAGCGCCTTCGATGTCCCCTATAGAACGATAGCTGCTTACTTGTGTTGAATGTCTGATGTTTGTGTAAAACCAGCAGCGACAAAGCTTCCAAATCAAGTGTATCATGCGTTGTAACGGCAGCTCCGCAAATCGCTCTTCTTTTATTGTGCTGAGACCCCGAGTTCTGAAAAAAGTAGGGTTGTATTGTGAAAGAAATCTAATTAAAACACTTTTTTTTTATTATACATACCATGAAACAAACCATTGATTTTGTGGCTATTGTAAGCTATTGTTTGACATAAATACATTTACATTTTACGCTGCATTGGAGTCGTATTTGTCCATCCTTCCTCCTCTGTGTATCTTTTGTCTTATGTGACCATTTCTGCCTGTATTTTTGTACCAAGCCTGTCACTGGCTGGTTCGAGAACTGACTTTTTGCTTTCTTGTATTACCGATGATTTATTTCGGAATGATTTTATTGTCCGTCGAGTTGTGTTTGAGCTTGTTTTGCATGTCTAGCATTTGCAAATCGTTTTCTTGTTCATTGTTTTTGATGCCAGGAGACAGAACACTGAAGGGGTTTTGTGTTAAATGTCCTCTTTCAACCCCAAGGCTGAATCAAACAGTGGAGGGGGGGTGCAGCCGGTGGTCTCGGTCACTAGAGGGCGCCATTTCTCTGGTGTGGCGTCGTGTCAGCAGCAGCATCACGCAGAGAAAGCACTTTTGTGAGGATTATTTGTATGAATGTCAAGCTTGTGTGTACAGCTAGTGCTTGAAAAGATGGATGACCAGTATGACTTTGAAAATGTGATCCATGTGATGTAATGTGATGGAAAGAAATAAACATGAATGGAAGATGCGCTGGATTTATGTTGTGTCTGCTTTACGTTCTACTGCTAAATCAACTGTTCATAATTGAGAGATGAGGGTTTATTTAGTCATTTCTGTGACATGCTTCAGAAAAGTAGAGTTTTGTGTAAGTATTCATCTGTGTTTAAGTTCATATTACGCCCCCTTGTGGACAGAGTAGGTTACACCAACAAAGACACAGCACGCAGAGGTTCTTTACAGCAGCAATTTTAAAATTTATTGATTGATTGGTTTTTGCAAATAATAATCAAGCTTATGTTTCCACTAAACATGAAGTTCAAAAGAGGCTTCGATGGCGATTGGGCCGACCCCAACAGTAGGAGGCAGTTGACTGTAAAAATGTTTTTATTTGATTTATTCTTTTTTTCTTTCTTTCTTTTTTTTTTCTTTTTTTGGACTTTTTTGTGAGCAGTACTGACAACCAAAGAAATAAAAAGTCTTCACAAGAGCACTTCATCTGCCCAAAACAAAACAGGAGCAAAACAGGACAGTCTTCTGATTATTTAACACATTTTGTTACAAACACATATTTAAGGTAATCATCAATATAAAGTCAATATTGAACAATAATCATAATGAAAATAAACACCAAGTGCGACCTTTTTTACAAATTAAAGATCAGGAAAATTGAGCGAGAAAATAAATAAATAATAAGATAGTAATATAAATCCATATATATATAAAGGTCTACACACATCACTCTTAGTATTACAAAATTAAACGTAAAAAGCGCCAAATTTTATCATATCAACACACGCATATCTATGGCTTCATGATTTTGCACGTGTAAAGTCAAGCTATACAGGCTAAATGAGGATTGCCTTTGTACACATCTAAGAAATACCCATAATTCATCTGCAGTACGTGGAGCCAGTGATTCCAGTTTTGCATCGAGTGGAATGAGGGGGGTTGTGCGCAGATGCCCCGGAGAAGACATCACTTTGGTATGACAAAATCAACACGGGCATGCATTTCAAAGTAAGAGCGTTGGGAGCGCGAGGACCTCACGTGGTGACGGGCTGGACGTCTTGATTTGTCGTATCGTGGAACGCAACAATGATATGGACTCTACTTTTCACAGATGGGGGGTGTCATCGAGGCACATATTCAAAGTGTTGATGGCGGACGTTTTCCTGAAGCACAACCCGCGGTGAGGAAGAAGACCCAAATTGTGTAGAAGAAGAAGAAGAAGAAGAAGAAGGGGGTAAATGCGCCACAAACATACATACAAAAGTCTCTCAGTGGCCACGACATGACTACGGGATTTGTCTCTGAATCCTTCCACACCCAACAACATTCATGAGTTATTTTTTCGTCTTTCTTTTTATATTAGACTAACAGAAGGGCATAATAAAGCACAATAAATAGAAATTAAATAGTCGTGATGAAAGGTCAATGGCGGAGTTCATGGCTCTAGAAGCACAGAGGCAACGTGTGCTAACTGTTGTACCGGCGACGGCACCCGAATGTTTCCCAGAGTGCAGAGCGGCAGAGCTGGCCTTTCCCTTTGTGTGGCGCCTTCCAAACAACGTGGAGATTGAACAAAGAGATGAATAATGGCTCTGTCTGTGCGCTGCCTTGATACTTTAGTGATTGTAGGTGATAACAGATAAAAACAATGTGAGTCTAATTAGTTGATGCAGTCTTCAAAAAGAGTGTTGGCCCTAAAGCAGCCCTTCATATTCACAATAATACCATAAAATGTGCACTCAGCAAAACTGTGACAAACAGCTAAAACCAAAAACAACAACAAAAGCACAAGAAAAAGAAGCACCTGCACACACAGAACTGTCAACAAAAGCACTTCATGTATACGAGATACAGGATTGTTTTTGGTACTCAATTAGTGTACATCTGATGCCAAAGCATGTGCTAAATACATGTGTCGTCCATATTGGACAGAGAAGTGTGTGTTTCCCTTGGTTTGAAAGCAAATACGACAGAGATGCGTAAACTGGCACAAGAAAAGGTCGAGAAAAGCCCATGGCTTGCTGTCCACAACAAGGCAAAGTATAAAAGCTTTTTCTTATACAAGATATAAAATATGAAAAAGAACACACAATAAAGCTTAGCATCCAGCACTTAATAATAATTATTAATAAGAATTAGATACATCAACAACAGTAATCATAATCTTATGATAATAAGATTGCCTCCATCAAATTGTCAATAACTTTTGCCAGAAACATGGAAATAATTCCAAGGAACCGATATAAGCTCTTTAGTCATCTCACGCGCAACATTCTTGCATCAGACAGAGAGAGGAGCAAATGACTTCACCAAATGTCTCCAATAAATAGATCCAACAAATTCATATTAAACTCTTTCAAAGCATTTTTATATTTCTAAATCTAAAATTTGAACTAAAATGATTAAAATGATTACATGTGATCTGCATATTCTGATTAGAAATCGCAATGACTGAGGAACAAGGAAGAAAGGAAGGCAGCTCCTCCTTAAGAGAGAGAGAGCGAGCTCTCAGGTCCAAACTCCAGTGTCAGAGACACTGGACACAGAGTCCAGATCGACTGTCCCTGTCCTGTTTGTGCCAATCCGAACTGTGGACTCTGCTCTATCTTCTACATAGATTCTGAATAAAAGTGTGGTACATTCTCTCTCTGCCTCTCCAACACACACAGATAAGACTCACACACTCCTCATTCCCGTTTTAAACCTCCTAAACCTTATGTACAGCTCCAGTCTCTGTTGGAATGGATCAATTTAACTTTAGAGCAAAGATTGAGGAATAATTCACTGAAAGGTATAGGCTATGTATAAACAGCAATCTGCACAAAGGTTCAGTGATTCTTCATTGTGTTAACAGTCAAGAGGACATGGGTATATCCTTAAAGGTAGGTGCGGTCACCAATTTGATAAAAGATCAAAAATGTAAACCATGGTTTAGGGCTAAAAGTGGAGTCAGTTAAAGTGCAAGTCTGTGGCAGTAGGACTCTCTTCAGCAGAGACACACTTCTCTTTGCAATAGATTTCAACCCTTCACTTTAGAAACATTACATCCAGTGGTCCAGACAGGGCGGACTCTCTAGGTAGATGCTTTAAGTCCACTATGATTGTGAACAGCAAAAGCAGGCAAGAAACCTGGCCTGAACCCGCAAAAAAAAAAAAAACACTAAAAACACTGCATCAGGAGTGAAGGAGGTAAGCAGAAAAAGCCACCGCTCGAGCCGCTGTTGTCTTCAAAAATCACACTCAAAAATGCCACGTAAAGGTTTGGGATTCATTGTCGCGCACGCCTCACGCCGTTTCCGCCCAGTGCGAGGCCGGTCCACTGCAGGACGAGTGGTGAAGAAGAGAGCAGGAGTGATTCTGCCTCAGAGATCGATGATGGAGAGCTTCAGAGCTTCTTCATCAGGAGCTAAGGCGGAGGCGGCCGGGTCCTAGGAGATCCAGGTGAAGTCCCTGTCTGTCCCGTTCTGCTGCTCCCCGTCCTGCACCGAAGAGTCGCTCTCCTCCTTCTCATTGTCCAGAGCCCGCTGTGTCTTCTCGCTCATCCCTGAGTCCTTCCACTTCTCCTCCTCTGCCTCCCCGATCATCTCCCCGTCCGCCATCATCTCCTCCTCCGCGTCGCCATCGCACTCCGCCTGGTCGTCCTGGAAACGGTCGCCGGCGTACAGCTCCTCCTCCGGGGAGATGTCGCCGCCCACCTCTCCGTTGTGGTCCAAGAGTGCGGCCATGCCACGTCCGGAGCAGTCGGCGCAGACGCCATGGCGACGGGAGCCGTGTTTGATGCCGACGCTGGCCGCCGACATGAAGACTCTGCTGCACACTTTGCACACATACTTCTTGTCTTTGCTGTGGACCTGTCAGGGGACAAGGACAAAGGAAATATGAGGACGAGAATGAATCGGAGGAGGAAACAAAGTTCGGTTTTAGAGGAAACAGAGGGGGAAATGTACACAAAAGACATGGATTTGACATCTTTAAAGATTGATGCTTTCTTGATTCATAACATGTAGTGCAATTTCTTTTTCAAAATCTTGATGCAGCAAAGTGTCTGTATTTCTCTACTAACAAAAAATGTCTCAAATGTCTTATAATACAGACATTTGAGACATTGAGCACTATATACTTTTCCTAAGTAATGTTTCTTATGTTACATTTCATGGCATTAGAAAAAACCCCAATACAAATCAATATATTAAACTGATCTACTATATTTCCATTGTAATTATCTCTATATTATATTTCCAATCCCTGTGCCACATTGTTCCTGTTGTAACTACAGCTCTACCGCCCTCTAGTGGCTCCAGACTCACCAGCGTGTGTCTCTTCATGTGCTCCCTCCTGGTGAACTTCTTGCCACAGATCTCACAGGGATAGGGCCTCTCTCCTGTGTGCGAGCGCATGTGCCTCTTCAGGATGCACTGGTGCATAGCCGAGAAACTGCAGTAGGGGCACTTGAACTTTTTACGGATCACGGTGAAATCGTTCACTGCGGGGAAAGAAGAGAAAAGAGGACGAGACAGGTTAGAATTGAGCGGTATTTAATTTTCACTCAACAAAATTATCCGTTTTGTATAATTGCGTCTACTTTACACAGTATTTGTGCTTGTCTCTTGCTTAGAGATGTAAGACACAATGTAGATTTTCTGAATAAAACAATACAAAAACTCACCACAGATTACATTTTTAAGCAAATATAATTTACTTTACTATACGTTTGGCTTGGTTTATAATATTGTGACTTGAGTTTAAAGTGCACTTTTCTGTTTACTTAAACTAGTTTAATTAGTGTCAGCCATGGTCTAAGAAATGTACCATCAATTCCCATGGTCACACCGATCCCAGCCGAAGCTACAGTTTCCCTGGCAACCGCTCTCCTTTCATACTAAAGCAATAATGGCAGAGCGATACTATAAACATCATACAACAGTCAGTGTGCTAAAACGACAAGGGACTCTCTGCTATGGACGGGGATGAACGAGAGGCAGCAAAGTCTAGTGGGCACAGCAGGGAATGAGCAAAGGTAAAATAAAACACAGGGTTCTCGATCGCAGTATCTATCTAGTGCAGTGGTTCTCCAAGTTTCCGCGCAAAGTAACACCTCAGAACGTACTTGGCTTTACGAGAAGCTCATTCCACAGACTGACGGGCGCCTGAATCCACAAGTCCACAGCTAAACCAATTCAGATGTGAACAAAGTAGAAGCAGAAAGTCCAGTCCACGTCGAGCTCAGAACTCAAGTGCGATTTCGTGGACTGATTCCGCTGATTGTACCTGCACCGCTGTTTGAGAACCACGGCTCTAGATCTGAGGCAATAGGAAACTAGTTGAGGGGAAATTTAAATAAAACACAACACTGTTTCAGGGAGGAGGGGTCAGGCACACTACGGGACGAGAGTGCAACAATATAATTACCTCCATTTGCAAATCGACCGCCATTAAACACTCAACGGCAAAAGAAAGCATGCAAGTACAAAACACTGGACAAAACATGGCACCAATAAAAAGATATACTTGGAAAGAAATGGCAAAACGCTTAGGAAATTGAATCAACTTTAATATGAGCTATAATCAGTTTTACAATACAATAAGAAATGAACAATACTTACAGTTAGAACAGTTAAAAACAGCTACCGTGAATTGTTTTTTGTTGCGTTCAGCGGCAGGTATTATCTGTATTCTGACTCCAGTCCATTTAAGCTGCCCAGAACAGACTGTGCTACCTGAGAATAGTTTCACAAATGAATTGGCATCCAGACTTCGCAGACTCCCAATAGACACTTGCGCTGCTCTTAAAGTGAAAATATAAGCAAAGCATACGGTCTGATGAAGTGTGATGAGTGGGACATGAAGGATGCAGTGTTCCTTTTGGGAGTTCACATTTTAAGTCACTAAACGACAAGAACCGAGTTAGACAAGATGGTATTTTGTTTTGGTATAACGTTGCAGACTGGAGTCCGCTGTAAACTTAGCGAGCGAGTTTGGCAAAGATCAGTGTGAATTTATATTAGCGACGATTCCACAGCCAGTTTTTGTGCACGATCTGACGGAGCCTCGACCGCTTCGTCCTATTGTGCGCTACAGCTACATCCGTTTGAATCGTTCCTACAGAAGGGCGTGGCAGTGGTCAAATGTGTGTAACTTATGAAGCCCCCGCCCCCCCAATCACATGAGGGGATGAGTCTCGAGGAGGTTCGGGGCCGTGAAGCATCAATTATCATTCGGTTGTGGTCACTCCTCAACACAAAAGCGTGTAGAGGCAGAAAACGAGTCAGAAACACCGCCATCCCAGTGGCAGGACACTGGTCTATTGTTTTAGCGGTCTCCACGACGCCTCCATCTGCACTCAGCTGACTGTGGGCGTTATCATGACATACGGACCACTCAGGGAAATGATGCTCTAAATAAATAGCATTAGATTGATTGACGATTGATTGTCAAGATGACTCGATAGTACATTCTACATCCCTGACAGTTTGGGTATTACGTGCTTCCTTTTATTCCTTCATCTTGCGATACCACTTGGTTCCTGAGGGTGGAGTGGTTTGTGAGAGGTGAGTGCAAGCGTTCTATGTAAAAGTGGTTTAAGGGCCCTTAATGCCGGGTTGTGCGTCGAGATAAAGATCTGTCTGCCTAAAAAGGAGAGGTTAGTCAGACTGGGGACTGGCGACACACAGTCAGACGCAGAGTGGTTTGGCCTGATGAGACGGCAGGAAAAACACCCCTGTGCGTCTCATGTTACAGACTCAGCACCTGCACCAGCTCAACTCAGGCCAGACTTTGACTATCTGTTTTGCATAGTAACAGTTTGGATATGTATTATACTTGAGCTGAATTCCCCTGTACAGTGTTTTCATTTCCTCTGCTCTGCTTTAGCTGAACCCCCTGACCCACCACAGAGAGTCTACGTCCACTTGAGTCACATCTGTGCCATTGGCCCCTGCTAGGGCCCCCGTCTGGCAGCACACTTTGATATGGGTGGCCAGGTTCTTCTGGGTGCTGAAGGCCTTGTTGCAGGTGGGGCAGGGGTGCTCCCTCTCTCTGGAGTGCACCGAGGACAGGTGCCGGTGCAAGTCTGTGCGGTCTCGGAAGTGTTTCAGACAATAGACACACTGCATCAGCTTCTTTTTCATGTGGATGGTCTTCTCGTGGCGGTCGGCGTTAGATTTGAGGGTGAAACTGGCGGGACACTGGTTACAGAAATATCGTGTTGGTGCAGAGTCAGCGTGGGCGGGTCGGTACAGGCCCTGCTGTAGAGACAGGGGCTGTAAGGGCAGTGTGGGCTGTAAGGGCTGAGAGGACAGACAGGGCCAGTCCATAGACAGGGCCATGATGGACAGGGTGTGGTGGTACTCGTGCTCCCGCAGCTGCTCCAGGCTGAAGAACAGCCGCTTGCACAGGGTGCAGGCGATGCCCTTCTCAGGCCACACACCAGGCTCTGGCAGAACTCTGTCGCCCCCTGGTGCACCCTCCACACATTGCTCCAATCCTTTGGTCCCAGTGCCAGGGCTCTCCTCTGCCATCTGATCCCTCTCCACCAGACACTGGTCACTGTCCAGAGCTAGAGACCAAACACAAGCAGCAATGTCAAGGCCCAGAGGACAGACAAGAAACTAATAAACAAGAAAACAGTGAGAGACATGATATGTACCTGAGCAGCTCTCCTCAATGTCTCTCAACTTGTTATTGTTCTGCAAACATAAAGATGACATGTATTAGGCTTCCACACAATCTGCTGTGTATAAAACTGTACGGGAAGACATCATTCACTAAAGCCAGTTCTAGAACCACGGAAGATAACTGAGATCGTTAACTAAGATTGGGAAAACAGAAAAGGGTGATGGACTGAAATGAGTGTGACATATTAGTTAATATACTAATTGCATGCTGTTAGCCTGCCCTCTCTTCTGCAGTATAGCCCGTCTAACAGCCCACCTCATCAATCCCCCCCTTTTCCTCTGGCCTCCTCCTGCTCCTCTCTCAGAACAGGACACCATGCACTGGGCAGCAGATGGCTTGTCCGCACAGAGAGCAGAGGATGGACCTAAACGCTCACCCTCACAAATACTGCTTTTACACATGGCCCTAAACTCCAATGAACATCGTCTGCCACCTCCACACTAAAACACATAGAGGGAGGGGAAAAAAAACACAATTTCCTGAAGTTTGAGTCCAAACCTCTCATTGTCTCCACATATTGATTCTGCTCCTCCCCATCCCACCTCACTATCTGCCATCTCAGCCTTTGTGAATGTGGCATTACAGATGACATTACTGCTGCTTAATGCCCCGCTAGAGCGCTTTGCCTCATGTGAATGTGAGAGGGTTAGTTTTATTAATACACTGTTTGTAAGAAAAGAGACAAAGGCTTAAAATGGAGACCTGAAGAGAAAGAAAAAAATCCAAAAGACAAACATGAATGGAACAAACCCAAAAGATAACATGCGATAAACACAGCAGTAGTCAGTGTGATAAGTGCAGTGTGTGCATGCAAAAAGAACAATATTATGCTTTGAAAAGGGAAAAAAAAACTTACACAGTATAATATAGTTTATTATTGTAAATGCAATAGAAAATTTCTAAAAATCTATACATGATAACAGAACTAAACGGTTTGCTCTTTTATTTTCCTCCCATTTAAATACATGTTGAAGACTAGTTCAAGAATGGGTCAAATTAAAATGCATATGACAAGTTTTCATGTTTTTCTAATTATTACTTGGTTTGGTTTGATGCACCAGCTGTAAATATGTATCATAGTTTTATATTTGTCAAGTGGCAGCTTTTGGTAAACAAATGAAGAAAAGAAAAGTTGTGCTGAATACCTTCATATATTTATATTAGTTCACTCATAACTATTAGGTATTTTTGGCCCTTGTTTACAGTAGGGTTGCTAGGTAACAGTTATAGAATTACCTGCTGCTACTGTACAACCAGGAGAGAAATCAATAAACTTGACAAAAATAACAAATAAATGGAAAAAATATCATATAATATATAAATATGCTAATTATATTTGAGTGAAATGAGCGTCATATGCAGTTTAACTTAACATTCAATTGGCGCTTAATGTAACTTTTATGGTGGCTTACGTAGAATGTTCCACAGTGGCATTAAACCTTTCTCCAGGCCAAGTTACAGGTCAGATCTGTGCAGAGGCGAACCAGCAAACAGTAACAATGTATTTGTTCAAGGGATTTTTGAAGCAGTTTATTGTTTATTGTTATGTGGAGCATTCCAGACAATCACAAAAGTTACACAGTGCGCCTTTAAAGTGCATGCAACTTATTCTAGAATCCTACTACTGTTATTCATATATATTGATATGTAACTTCAGGAGGAGTCAGTCTTATCACACCTGGCTATGGGAGAAACACGAGGCGCGCCTGAAGCTAACCCACACTGAAAGTCCTTACCTGGGGTGAGGTGGGAAGTTCGGGCCCTTCCGGAAACTCGTCCATCTCCACATCCAAATCCTCTAGGGGGCGCTGCTGCTGGTGGGGGTTGACTGGCGTGGGAGGAGTGGATGAGGGTGAAGAACATGATGAAGATGGCGATTGTTGAAGTTGCGAGGGTGAAAGATGAGCAGTAGAGGAGGCAGTAGCAGTGGTAGTGTTGGTAGGAGGAGTTTTGTTTTGAAATGTGGCCCCGCTTGCCCCTTGCCGGACTGCGTTGCTGCTGCAGTGGTTGGAGCGGAGCCCTGAGGAGCACAGGAAACCAGTCTCACCCACCCACTCACGTACAACTGCAACTCTGCAAGCAGCTGGCCACCACAAACTACACAAACGGGAGCGAGTGGGCAGGGGGGCACACAGAGGCTGCCAGTGCTACGCTATCAAACACTGTGCGGAGGGGGAGGAAGAAGAAAACTCACAAGTTTCACTTTCCAGCAGCCGAGGGGAAAGGGTTAGGCCTGTCTTTTTCTTTTGCTCCTCTGCTCTCCTTCTACCACCCACATGCAAGCAGAGGATGCTACAGCCAACCAACTGTGTATGTCAGGGCGTGTGTGCGTGTGTGTGTGTGTGTGCGAGTTTAGTATTGAGAAAATGCATATACGGGTAGAGAGGGCCTGTAGCGTGGAGGGAGATTTGGAGTGAAGCCATCTTGCAACTTGATTTGAGCGGAGATAGGGTAAAAGACCTTATCGACTTGCAGCAACAAGTTACAGCTGGGGAAGGCAGTTTATTGGCTTCACTGTGTAAAAGACGACTTGAGAAGAGTTGATTTCTAGTTGGGATGCCAAAATATACAGTATGCTACTGTTTGATCAACTAGTGAAGAGGTCGTAGCAATTAAATAATGCACAATACAGCATATTCATTTCATATCAAAGTAGTAAATTCAATCACTTTAGTATATTGCAAAAAAATGCTCAGAACTGAATTAGAAAAATGAAGGAATTTGAAATGAAATGCATTTAAACAGATCAAAGAAATATGCAAAAAATATGTTATTGAATTAAATAATGTGTGTTTTTATTTAGTTTTTATTTCCCCACTGAATATACATTTTAATAGGCAAGAAAAGTGATAAAAGACACAAATTTACACAGAAATCAACAAACACAAGTATGTGCCGTCTACATCCAGGTAAGACTTAACGTTTGATTATGTATTTAATAGATGAGCGAGTGGATCCAAGTGTCTGTGGGCAGTGATTTTGGGAATGCACTCTGGAGTTATGTGGTGTGGGTTATGGTCATTCATTCGCGGGCCTCCTCTGCACCAAACTCAGAATCACACGACCGTGAGTCTGACCGTGGACGGATTCCTGGAATGTTTTAGCGCCGCACCCGGCACCACTCCCCACTCCTCACTCCCTCTGACCGAAAACGCACACAAAATTATACCCCCACTTTAATCTGACTATTCACCGAAGTCAGGGTGTCTTTTAATTTAATGTACACAGGCTTTACGCTGAAACATTATGTGCGGTAATATAAAAATACAATGATTTATATTGACTGTCCCTAAATACACATACAAGGATATAAGCGCACGGAATGAGGGGCAATTTTAGAGGCGGAAGTATCTATGTCTATAATAAAAACGATGAAAATGCTACAAAATAAACAAAATTTGAAAGCCCATTCATATTTTGTGCAATGCTTGAACCTAAACCACAAGATTTACAGGCACATTTAGGGTGGTATTTTCCTATTATCTTGTCAACATCACCCACCCCTAGTGAACTTTACATTTAAAATGTCAAAACTTTCAAATGTACACTATACAAGCTGTAATAAGTTGAAGGACGTAAGTCATTGCACAAAAGCGCCGCAGAGTAACAGCTATACCCCTGGCTGCACCTTCCACTTAAGAATGAAAAGGGGATGATAACCAATTAACTTTGTTCTTGAAGAAATTACTCTGAGGTGACCGAATAATTGCCAACAGCTAATCACATGAAATGTCTGTTCAGGAGCAGACAAGGAGCGAGGACATACAATTTACCATACTGCAAGATGTCCCCTGATTGAATTAGAATACCAAAATATGTATATAAACTTGGGGAAAACAAGTCTTGAGCCACTCTGCTCACTTGGTCTTGTAAATGGGAATCGATCTTTGGCCCTATCTCACAATGGCACGGGAAAGATGAGCAGATGCTGTTGGCGACACCCACAAATACCAATCATAACGGACCTTTGCACGCAGTAGAGCCCACTTTTCTGTGCAAAATCAATTTTCTCAACCATTTCAAGTGACTATGCTGGCGCCACTAGAGGAGATTTTACTAATATGGCTATCGTAAATTGGATGTGCCTAACAGTGAGGAGGACGCAGGGGCAATGGACAGGTGTGCGGGGACGGCACGGCTAAATCCATTGTCTGCCATCGATTGTCTGACGCACGAGATGGGTACAGCAACAGGGGCCAAATCCCAATGATCCTTATTGGATTCTGGCACACAGACTGGTTTCTTCTTTATATTGGTGTTGCGTTAGCGCTAGAAGGGCATTCACGACCTATGCAAGTCTATTATGAATCATGGAGTCACGGGGAATGCGCCCCTGATGACACAAAAATGAATAGAGTTAAACCGCAAAGCATTGATTTTCAGATTCGACGCAACTTTTGAGAAAAGGTTTCATTAGTCAGACAATCACAAGGACAGACGGAGCAGAGATTCCAGAACGATGTGTCAAGGCCTCTTCGCAGATATTCTATGGTGTATTTTGAATGAGGCCAGATGACCTCGCTCTAACTCCTCTGCTTTCAGATCAATACTTTCCCAGCATTTCAAACATTCGACATACTTTGATGCACCATGGCCGCGGTAAAAGCAGGGGTAAAGAAAAGAGAGGAGACAAGACAAATAAGGAGGCGCTGCGCTGGGAGGAAGCATGTGAGCGATGAGTGTTAAGGAGGGGTGAAGGAGATGAGGGGAGGTGGAGAGGAAGGATGTTAGGACGTAGGGGTGAAGGAGAGGAGGAGAGGAAGGAGGCAGGGAGCAGCGATCTGTCACTGCACACTGACTGATCCACCGCCCAGTAATCTGAGGTACACTGTTTGTTTATTTGGTGTCCTCATTTAGACGCCGGGACAAACCGCCGAGGGGAGACGAGGGAGCGGACAGACAAGCCCATTTCCCTAACCCCATTGTGAGGAAGATTTAAAATAGGGGTTTGGCTAACCATAAACCTCCTTACGGCTCGTCGAAATACAGCCCTTGTTTTTTGTCAGCAAAGAAAGCAAATGATTTACATTCTCTGCATTCTCCAAATCGCCTATTTATATGAAGCCAAGGCTGTCTAAAGTGTGTATCTGAACGCCTTTGACAAGACTTGATTCTCATCTTTAGCCGACAGAAACATCTGAATCCCACACACTTAACACTTTAGCACAAAAGAGTTGATGCCGAAGCGATGAGACGCGCGGCAAACATTCAGGTCTGGTTTCTGAGGCGAGTGGGGCTCAGCTCAAAAGACAGGACGAGACCAGGAGTTGTACACTTCCTCCTTTTGCTTCCGCACACAAAGGCGGCACAACTCGGGACAAAAGATCCAATTACGAGCCAGTAAAAGCAAAGATACACAGCCACAGCCGAACGTGCCCACGCGGACACGGACGGGGCTAATATACGCGGACAAAGAGACACCCGGGCACTCCAGATGAAAGGAAAAGTGGGCGAAAAACTCACTCTGGCACATATTTACTGCACTACTATTGACATTACTGATGGTCAACCTGAGACACGGCCACAGTTCACCCAAAGTATACAAGAGCCCGAGCTTTGATCACTTTCCTATCAGTGCAAATGTGCGGAGCGACCATGAATCTGCTCCTTGTGTTAATCGATCCTTTGAACCACCGGGTTATTGAAGGTTATTTTGTCAAAAGGTATTGCCCAAAAAAAAAAGAAAAGAAACGCTCCATATTTTTTCCTTTCTTCAGCAAAGTCAGCTGTGTTTTATTCCATTCACCAGTTGAAATGAAGAAATTGTCCAAACAAATTTTCTCAGGCCGGTGCGAGCGATCACAGTCAAATGTTCTCTCGCTGAATCACCGCTGACGACACAGGGCCGCCGCCAGTGTGAGGCACGAGGCGAGCGGCGGCGCACACACTCGCGTTCAACTTAGACAAACAGTGGATTTGATCAAAATAAAATACTCTACAGCAGTGATTCGCAAAGGCTCCGCACCGAATACCGTCTATTTGGCTTCCTTCAGCTGATCACAATGCGCACGCTACAGCCAGAAATGTGAAGGGAACATTACCCCGACCTTAACGGGAACTAAGGTTGCAAAGTAAATCCAAACCTAGATACTATTTGATATTAAAACTAGGATCAACATGTGTTTTTATTGGTCTGTAATTGAACTGGTGTAAGCTCGCATGGTAATATTATTTTGTGTTGAAAATTACATTCTATTGTTGTTATTGTCTGTTTGTTGTGGTAGAAAATGTGAATATATCAAATTAAATTAAATATTTTCCTTAGTATTATAGTATGGGGGGTAGTTAACTGATGATCTTGATTATTCAGGTTGTAATATATTTGTAAGAACTAAAAAATAATTAATCGCAACAATTTTAGAAACAAAATGATGTACTTTCAATTCAATCTGTAGTACTTTCATGTAATGTGGCTGTTTATATCATAACAATTACTTTACAGAATTTAGTCAAACTGATCACATACTATCGCAAAAGTAATGTATTAATTATAATAGAAAATAAAGCATTTCACTTTTGCTTTGTTATGTTTCTATCATCGTGAATAACCGTTCATCCCACAATAATCGCACTAAAATGTCATATTCTGACATCTTTAATCGTGACTAGACCATGATTAATCCTGGATTTAACAACACGAAAAACAAGAACTAAATCCAATTTCAATCCAAACCCAAATCAAGATCAGTCGAAACTTAAAGCAGAACTACAGATGAACTCAACTAAAGCATCACATTTAAATAAAGCTGAATAAGTCGATGAACAACGCGCGTGACAAACTACAGCGTGCCACAAATATGCAGTAATATCAGTGGTTATGTGAGTAATGACTTACAGGAAAGGGAGTGTCCTCCTTTGGGCAGGTACTCGTACAGCAGAGGACTGTCATCCCCCATCATTTCGGCTCGCAGCGACAGTAGGCTGTTCTTACTCATCAGCGCCACTTTCAGATTAGCCACAGACGAGATGGTCCCGCCCCCAGCTCCGGCTCCGGCCTCGTCTGATTCGTTGACGCCGAGGAAACTGGGTTCTGTGGTCAGAGGTTCCTCCTGCTTCAGGAAGAAGTCGAGTCGCTCTCCTCGACTGTCGGAGCTGTTTGGTTCTGTCACGTCGGCCCCTGAACGGAACAGAAATAATGGTACTTAGCGACACAATATAGTATTACAACTACAATATTACAACATGTGAGATTCAGGGATAATTCTTATTTATTTCAGGAGCGACACACAACTTTTTAACTCTTGACGCCATGTTTTGGCAATAACTTAAAACAACAGTACTTATCCTTGTGTACTTTTTCATAAAATGTCTGTCCATATGTATTGTAAATCTGCATATGGGGAGCTTTTGGTGTGTATTATATTGTTAAAAAAACAACAACACACTGACTGTCGCTTTGAGAGTTACAGCAGTTATTTAAACGTGTTATTAACCTGATCGTTCTCAACTCACCGCAGACAAGTGCAGTACTCTTACATTATGTCTCATCATTGTGATTCAGTCCTACAGTATCTCTCCTCAGCACCAAAACACACTCCACCACCGCCACCAGAACCGGAGCGTCATCAACACAATAGAAATACTTTGTGTTGTGTTCGGCCATCAGTGCAGTGGAGCTCACAATGAAGAGCAGAAGTAAAAATGACAAACAAGAAAGTCCTCTGTAAGTTGAATCATGAAGGTATTGTGTAGATGTTACAGTACAACATGGTCGCTGAGAGTACTCGACACTCTCATGCGCGGGTAAACAACAAAATGATTGTGATATTTTCGAGCTGCGATCACCGTTTAGCTTTTAATATCTTCAAAGGATCAGACCATGATTCTTCTTTGTATCGCCGCATCACCCAGCCACTTCTGAGAGGCTTCTAATTGACACTTTACAGATGACAGGTTCCTTAACAAAGACTTAACTTCCTGTAATCATGATTCTGATTCTGAAACATGCCTTAAAGGGGTTTAGACGGTGAAGAAGAGAGACTGCCTAGACAGAAACCTTCGGGTGTCCTAATGTTGAACAGGGAGCATGATGACAGTTCAGATCAGATGGTTAGTATTTTAATAATAGTGATGTAAGAATGGACCGATGGTGTATCACTAGAGATGAGATTATCTACAGTATGGTGAAAAAAACTATTGCATATAGACATCTCTATCGCCATGTGTTCAATTGAAAACAAAGAAACTATTTTATTGTATTCAATTTTTTTAAAATGATGTCTTGGAATCTGTGAAAATATGTGTATGGCTCTTAAATTTGTATTATTATTATTATTTTTAATATAAATTCATCAGAAGAACACAGCAACCTTATCTCATTCATTAATTTCTGGTTTTATTGTATCAAATTGGTCCAATATGGATTTTTTTTTTTAGCAAATATCACTATTTGTCTTTTTCAAGGCCCATGAATATAAATTAAAATGTACCGAAGTTAAGTTCTCATATGAACTTTTCCCTTCAGTGAATTTTCTTGGATAGCGTATAAATTGTTGTACTTTTTATGATGATTGTGAACACATACAGTCACCTCTTTATTGCTCAGTAGAATAAACACAAGTCATTAAACACAAGTCCTTTATACATCTGGAATTTCACGACATGTACGAAAATCCCCAATCCCGATACATCGGCGGCCCCTCGCATTGTTGTGAGCCTTACTATCTAAGAAGCTCATGTAACTAGGGTCCATTATGAATACAGTGAGGTGCTAAGTGCTTCCCGTGCCGCCTGGAGAGCGTCTGGTGTTGGGGGGACTCAAGGTGACAGGGGCGAGGGGCTGGTCCTGAATACAGATGGGCCTCACACTGTCTGCTCCATTGCCGCTGACCACTCTCTCAGCCTGTCGCTCTCACTTCACAGCGCTATAGAAAAATGATCACGGGTCAGACGGTGGATACATGTTCTGTATGCACAAAACACCACGAGCTACTAGTACAGAATGAAGCAGGGGTTTCACATCGACGGGTAAATATGGCGAAAAGAGATCTATGTCTGTAATCTACCATGCATATGTACTGCGAGTTAAACTGAGCCAAAACACGTTCTTACTGCTATTACACAAAATGTCTCCACGTGCAGAAAATGATTGGGGAAACAGCTGTAAAACCAGTGGACCCCAAACTTGAACTCGCATTAAAAAAATAAACGTGGCTTCAACTTTAGTCCGTACCTTCCAGCAGCAGCGTCACTCCTCCTCACATTTACCCGAAAAGCTAGATTTTCCTCAGCGCAGAGGCCAAAACGACAAACTCTCAACCATTTGCTCCGAACGGCTCGGCCCGATTGGGGGAAACTAGTTTTACGGATACATATTTCTGTGCAAATATTCCAAATGTAATCTATAGTGTTTGCTGTGTGGGACTTGAAATCAGGAGAAGTTACACACTGTAGACAGTATGAGATGTCACACAAAGAATGAGGAAAGATTGGGAGAGCGAATGCGGGGGTGTGAAGGAGAAACACAAAAACGCTCCACACTCACTCTCTCTCTCTCCCTCCACACACACACACACACACACACACAAAAACACACACAAAAAAACACGCACGCAAAGTTAATTAAGGTGGGGGTGCCGGGGTTGGCGTAAAGGGCTACGAGGTGCAGGAATTCATTAGAGTTCTGCCCCCCTCCTTCACTGGGCAGCACCGGCAGCCACAGGAGTCAATCAATAACATAGATCTGCACCGGCCGGCAAACAAACACACACACATAGAGATATATATATATAAAATAGAGCGTGAAGACTGATGGAAGGAGGCGAAGGAGAAAGCCAAGGACCTCTGACCCCCATCTCCCTCCAATCATCTGTTCATTGGACGAGGAAGTGACCCGGGACCGCGTTTCCCAGCATCCCCTCGGACATGTGCAGATGGAACATGTCTGCTTGCCTCCAACGCTATATATGAATAGGGGGTCTACTGGAAATGCAGAGAGAGGAAAGGAAAATATGTCGTAGTTGATGGTAATTGATAAAATGTCAGAAGTCGGTCGTTTTGCTTTGTCAACATTCTTGCACCTAAATACTTACAGGGACGTTACAATGGTCCCTGCAACTCTTGAAGCGCTCTTGAACACCATTTGACAATAAAATCAGATATTCACTCGGACATTTCGTCACTGGAAAATACCAAACAAAACACAGAATGGAGAAAACACATTTAAAAATCATGCAGAGACTTTAAATGTTTAAATGTTGTCATAAAACAGAAGGGCCAACATTAGTAAATTTGTAGTTCAAAATGTAGAAAATCCTTTTAGTGAGCGCGACTTGATTAAGTGCACAGTGGGGAGTTTAGGCGGGAGGGATACAGATCTTGATTGTTATTACAGTATTTCTAATCATGAAATGACATACTATTACAGTGGTGACCAAGTAAAAATGACTCAAGATGTGTTTCATATAATGCCATTGAGCCTGTGTAGTGGGTTCAACTCACAGCCTCCACCATTTGCTGAATGTCTTGACTCTCTCTAACCCCATTTCATGCAACACCTGTCACGTCAAATAAAGCATTTGGGCTGGAAAGATCTTTAAAATAAAAAGAGAGAATGTATTTATGTAACATGATTCTTATTTGGTATTTTCAAAACCAAAATAAATATGGCTTTTACTAAAAAATTTCATGGACATTAACTACACAGACTGTTAATCTGTGCCATTTAGGGCTTTAGCGTTTGGTCGTTTAGTCGATTATATTTGTATTAGTCGACAAATTATTTTATTGGGAATATACATTTTACATTATATATCATACATCAGCAAAAAGGAGTGGATACAAAGTGAGTTATCTTGGGTTTTTATTTATTCAGCTATTTTTGTCCAGTTTTATGGTACTTTATTGTATGTTATTACAACCCAAGTGCGTTTAATACAAAGAATAATCATATTTTTTCCCCAAATGTCTGTTCTGTGCTCTAAACCACATGTTAGAGAAGTGGCTGTGGAGCTCTCCATCCAAAAACTCCAACGATATAATTTACAATTGGACATCCCTGAATCTCTAACTCGCGTTCTTTCGATGAACCGGCTGCATATCGTAGGTGCAGTAATGCTGCTGTTGCCCTACGCTCACACAGAGAACTTAGATTTGAACAGAAAATGTTTCAATAAACCAGCTTGTTTTGTTGCCATATAATCAGAATATGCCCAGTAATCCAGCTTTATTCCCGTAAGCCATATCTGTTTTGATGTGTTACTTAAACCGTATACTGTCCAGATAACACAATTTGGCACACAGGGAAAATCACGCCCGCTTATGCCTTTCATCATGCCGGATTTGCGCTGAGCCAATAGGTTTAGGGTGAATCTTGGACTTCCTTGCGTCACTCCTTTTGTGCACCAATGTTAACATATGTCACACAATTTGAATGTGTCTTTGAACTGCGCGGTCAGATTGTTAAAACAAAAAGCCATTTTCCCTTTGTGCCTGGCTTTCCTGTGAGCGCGGCGCTTTCTCAGTACAGTGAAGCGAATTTTCATTTTTCTCCCCCCCCCCCTTTCATAAAAGAGTCCGAATAATTTAGAGTTGTGCCTTCTGAAGAGCTCCTCGGTTTAATTTGGTTGCCATGGCAGCCGGGCACCCTTGGCTTCAACATTTATGCTAAATAAAAACCCTTTTAAAAGCAAAAGACAAATATGTGGAAATGGTAGGTCTCTTTGTCCGCCTGTGTGTCCGTGCATGAGGAGTGTGGCGTGTGCGGCGGGAAAGGCAGAATAAGACATGCCTGGAAATAAAAGCTGTGTATTCTTGAAATGTGTTATGAAGGATACCAAGGATTTATCTTCCATTGAGGGAGTTACAGCTAATGGACAGAAGACAGTAAGGCTAAAGTGCGTGGTGTGCATGTGCGCTCACTTCGTAGGGAGTAGTGTTGTTACGTGAGGCGCTGTGAGCAGGAGAAGGAGAGCAGGCCTGAAAAGGGAGGGAAAGGTGATGCAGCCCCGGTTTGACCTTTCAACTTGTGTGCTGGGCAAAATGAAGGTGTTCTTTGTGTTCGTATGTCAGCAGATTCTACGTCAAATTCGTGGCTAAAAACACAGCAGCAGTTTGGACAAGACGAGTAATTAAAAAACACTTTAATAAGGATGTCAAGATAATTAGGTTAATTGATATTTGTGATTCATGGTCACTATATAATCGTAAGATAAAATTATAATTGTGAGAATTGTGGGCAGCAACAATTAGTCATTTGAGTTCAATCTATTCTCCAAAAAGGTAAAATGGCTGTTGTCTGGCTCTTCATGTGACAATATAAAACAAATTTAATTCAAAAGGATTGATTTGATAAATCGTGACGTTTCATCTCACAGTAATTATCGAATTTGATATTGCGACATCCCTAGTTTAGAAGCCCTCTTTAATTATGACAATAGGCTTCTAATGCGCCTGTGCAGACATTGTAAAATGAGCGATTGTATTTTATAGACTGTATTCTGTACAATTTTTAATGTATTTTCTCTTTTGTGTAGGTTTTTATATGCATTGTCCCAGATAAATAAACAAATACACCGAACTATACTCCTGTGATAAGCTAAAGCAATAACCATTACTAGCATTAATAAAACACCTACAACTGAGCGCTCAGGACCAAAATCCCAAAACCTGGACGAGTCAGTGTTGCTACAATGCGGTCGCCCACTGCTCCTCACGGGTCGATCAAGCGACATTGAAAGATGGGTCATTCGCAGAGGACAAATTTCCCTACAGGAGCAATAAAGTATCCTAACATTCACTTGGCCGCATTACCGAGCTTGCTTTTCATTTTGTTAAATCGTCCCCTCCCTGTTGTTTCCTCATCTCCTTTCCATCCCCTCCTTCTGACCCGCTCCACTCCGGTCGCACCACTTATTTTTTCCCCACTTTAGACTGTCCACCAGTTTGTTCAAATCTCTCCATCTCTGGGCACAAATCCTTTCCTCTCCCCACCCATAACATTCTTTCCCCTCTCCCCTCCCGCAGCCTCACCCACCTTTCATTAGCTAGCTCTTTATCTGTCCCACGCAGCCCCCTCCCTTCCCATTTGCTTTTGTTTCTGACACATCTTCATTTATACCCCCCCGTTTTCCCTGCTGACCCTATTATTTTTATATTCCCTGGCCTGCCTCCTATCTGTCCACCCCTCCCTCTGCCTCTATAAGCTGCATTAACTTCAGATTACCTTGAGCCCTTCAATCCTCTCTCCCCCACACGCACTCTCCCGAAACGCCACTCAGTCACTTGCCCACTCACTCGCAGCACGCCCTTTGCCAATTTCAATAATGATTTTCAAAACAAGCAAACACTTTTTTACATACTTGGCTAATTTGTCCAAACTTTTTTTTTTTTTACAGCCCCATTCTGTGTCTACGCCTCATCAACGTGATTGTCAAGTTATCCTCACCCACGTTACAGACATCGGCGCACACTTTTCTTTATGTTGACACGAGCCATTAATGAGACTAGTGCTAAATGCACCTCAATAAATGGCTGACTCATCTCTGATAGAAATGCAAGTTGTAGCGCTTTGTAAATATACTGTGTACAGGAAAATGGAAAATATCATATAAATGTCTATATTTTGAAAGGTATTTGTGGATGCATGAATCTAACAAGAGCGATTTTCTTCAATGTAATTACCTCCAGGTACATGACAAGAAGGCAGCTCAATAAAAGTATCCTTAATGCTAAATTATTTTATTATATTATATGATTTTTAAAGCATCTAAACTATAAAAATGTCTTTTCTCATTTTATCCATTGGTGGGCCAAACTGGTGTCATTAACCCCACACTGCCGCCTACATCCTCTGCACCACATCTCCTCCTCTCACCCACCCACACTGGAGTGACCCCCCTGCCCCTCTCACCCCTCTGCCCCCTCCCCCTCATCTCTCTCCTCCACCCACACACTCTCAGCCCCCAGCCATCCCTGCACCACCACCTCCATCTCCTCTCTCCCTTGTCCTCTTGTAGCTCGTATAGCTCCGCTCTCCTCCTCTGTTCCCCCCGTTTTGCTTGGGCGCTTCGGGGCAAGCTTGATTTATGCTCGCCCTCTCGATCCAACACCCACTTTCCCTATCCGTCCCACCTGGAGGTTGTGGCCCTTGCTCGTCCCTAAAAACAACACAGAGAGATTGAGGAGCATTTCTCTCATTCCCCTCTCTCCCACATGGATTTAAAATTGCCTCTGAATTCTTGAGCCGTTTTAGTGCTGCACTCCCCTTATTCCACTGGAATTACTTTTTACTTTCTCAAACTCTTGGCGTGCTTAAGAAGCAACTTTCACTCCCCTTTTTTTGTCCCCTTGATGACCGTCTTGCTGACAACAGATATTTTAGATGATAGTATTTTGTAAAAAATACTGTATGAGTAACGTCAAATTATAGATTAAAAATATCTATTTTCATATCAGAAATACAAATATAATATGGAATATAATATGCGGTTTTGCTCATTTTTTATTATTGACTTCAATGATTCTTTTAACCAAGTTAACTTGGTGTTCCGTCCATCTCTGCCCACAGCTCTGTACTTACATGCAACTAAAAGATTCAGACTCTGGGTAATACATAAATATCAGAAATGAATGAAGAGGCGAGACTTTTCAGTTCTGCTGTTTTAAACAGGAAGTAAATCGACACGTTTCTGCTATTAAGCAGTTTTAGATCAATATTGTGGTTTACAAAGTACAAAATGTGAAATGAAAATGTAGTTTATAGTTTTTTTAATTATAGTTTAATTCTGAATATCAAAAAAGAAAAATATATGTTTTTAAAAAGACACATCTGATGCAGATTACCGAAAGGGTCAGAGCTAAATATGTGGGGAATCTTTTTTTTATAACACGCCATAGGAAAAATACCCTATATCTGCCATTGTTCACTCCAAACATTGTTCACTCCTAATTAGTCCATACAGTTTAGCATGAATAAGTATAAATAATACTAATGTTGTCATTTGCCTTGTACGTGTGTGCTGTGTATGTTAGATGTTATATATATGTTGTTTCTGTCCTGACCTGCCCGGGACTTCAGACCGAAAGTAGCCAATTGGCTAATTCTGGCATATTCACATTGTATGTTCAGTAATATGCACTGTCCCTTTCAAATAAATAAATACATTCTAAATAATATATATAAAACTGAACAATACATTTTACATCAACAAAATTAAGCCTTGTAAATATGAAGTCTACACGTCCTTTCTTGTGCTGCAAACAATAGAAAAATCACTACACTACATGGACGCTTTGTGTGTTGTGTTTTCTTAGTCAAACAATTTATTTTTTTTCTTTTATGGTGGTAAACAAAATCACATCAGTCTGAGTTGTAAATGCGACTTTTACTGACTTTCCTAAAGACAAGCACAGATCTCTCAAGCGCCTTCCACGAGAGGCTGCCTAACAAAAGCTGAAAAAGCCCACTCGCTAAAGACTGCAATCATGTACTACAGACACAACAGAGAAGCCGGGGGCAGACAGAAAGCAAAAGAGGTCCCCCCGTATCACTGTACTGTGTACCCAGAGACACTCCACTCCACCAGGCAGCAAGCACGGCCCAGTTCTGTTCAGTGTGATCATTAGTGTGTTGTCGCTGCCCACTGACCACAGAGGCGATAGGCTCTCTCTTTCTCTCTCTCTTTCTACAGTCTCATAACATTAAGCCTGTCAGTGCTCTATGTGCCCGTATCCCTGGCAACCTGCCTCCAACAATGAAAAGGCCTTGGCGTGGAGGGAGTCGACAGTGGCACTGCAAGAAGGCAACAGACACAAGAAAACAGTACTGTTACATGTTCTTCAATAAATGGAATTATAGTTTTATTGCAAAGCTTTTTTTGCTTCTTTTTTCCCCCGGTAAATAAATGTGAGAGAAGGGATTCTCTTCAGAGTGTGCCCCACCAAGTAGAAGGATTACATTACAGCTGCGGTACTAAACTTTTGTGTACAAGTATCTTTTAACAGCAGTGCTTTGTGGCAAAAATAAGACCACTGCGTGCTGTCTGCATTTAATAGTCCACCCCAGTTTCACTTTGCCGCCTGAAAAAAGCTCTTGTAAAGCTGTGCAGACCTAAGGTAATTTTGGTGAATATTAATGATGTGCCAAAGGGTTTGTGAGAGTGAGGGACAAGTTAAACAGATTTAAAAACCTACTTCTGCTTTGCGGGGTGAAAATCAAGTCCCCCAGTTTTAATGGTCGATTTGCACATTGTTCCATATTTTTCTGATTACAGCAAAATCAAAAAAACATTTCAGTCCAATTGGATTATGAGTTATTTATACACTATGATATTGTTGTTGTTAAAGGTGCACTATGTAACTTTTCAGCAAGAGACACCACTAGACCAAGTTACAGAGTGGAGATGTGACCCAAGCTCAGCCATAATGCATGTTTTTCAAGGTATTTTTGAGAAATAAAACACCTGTAGAATAAATGGAACATACAAGTCAAATGCTCTTAAAATCTCAGTAAAAAATAGGAAGCAGAAAAAGTACATTGTGTACCTTTAAAGCATATCAAGGTGTAAATAATGTATACTTCCACTTGGGTTCAATGTGTAGGTAGAAATACACTTCTTGTTTAGGTAGAAATACACTTCTTGTTTAGGTAGAAATACACTTCTTGTTTACAATACTCTCCAAATCGTTGGCAACCATACTACTACGGTCTAAAAGTATTAAGGGGGGAGATGAGGCCATGTGAAGTGATACTGGCCTTAATCGCGTAAAAGGAGAATGAGCTTAACTGATCAGCGCCAACTCTGGCTTGACAAACACTGGATGAATCCCAAATCAACCCGCTGCCTAAGGAGCTATATATGTAGCATTTACCTGGTACAACCCACAACAAGCCGCATGTCTTTGATTAGCCGATTTAAAAGTCAAGTGTTTAGGAGTGCTGATGGGCTTTTTTGGAGATGCATCCGGATTATACGGTTTAATGCTTCGTATTGCTTAAAATAGTGCACTACAATTCAGCACAGGCATAACATGGCAGGTAAATGTAGTTTAATTGTATGAAGTTAAACAGGAGAATAGTTATGGATTTATTTTTTCTTCTTTATTTTGCTTGGAGCTCATAAAATTGACAAAAAAAATCAATTACCACATTCTATTAGTCATATGCTAGTCATAGTTTTAGTATCGAAACTGAAAAAAGAATTTTACTTTTCTTGAACAATTTTAGAGCTATATCAGTTCTAGTACAAGACCACATAAATATTGGAGAAACCATTATTTTGAGTTCTACTGGCCAAAGAAAATAGTATTATATAGTTTCTTATAAGTTTCTTTTTTAACTATCAGACAGCGGACTCAACTTCCAGACTGTGAAAATGTCTGCAGATATTAAATGGTGCCAACATCAGCCAAGTTAGAGATCGAGTTTGAAATGTTAGTATTGTGACAACACTAGCAGCCGATGATAATTCTCCACTCAATATTACATTAGATAATAAATGTAATATGTTTTGCATACTGTGCAGGATGAGAAACAATTGCTTCATGTTACTTTTGGGAACAGTGTATAATAATCCAGTCTACAAAATGAGAAGTAGTTAACAATATTCTTACTCTAATATTTGTTGCTTGTCATAAAAAGAAAACATATACATTGCAATACATTTGACGTCCTAAATGCTGCTCCATGTGTCTGTTTCATTTCAAAATATTCAAAACGAATAGCAAAATGAGTTGTATGTTCAGTGTGACAGTGTGTATATAGAAGTCTGTATCTTAGTCTGTGTGGACAGAAAAGAACAGAGCCCAGTGCCTTCTTCCGCTCCCACTGCAGCCGTGCCAAGCCATTGAGATTAATTGCTTATGATCAAATCAGGAGAAGCTGTGCAAATGAAAGCGTGCGCCCCACCCCCGAGTCAGTCCCCTCTTTGGACAGTGCGTGTGAGGAGGGTTCAGGCCGACCACCATGTCATTTCCCCTTTCGCTGAAGAGAAAGGCAGAAGTCTGAAAAACCGATGCACACAAAGGAGCCCAGTCACACAAAGGGAAAAGGACTAGTACAGTTTAGGTTTCTAATGTTTGCGTGATATGGATGTTCTTAAGAAACATTTTAGATTCTTTAATTAAGCTTGGTTTTATTAATCAAGAAACGAGTTGTAAAAAAACAAAATCCATAACCAGATACTAATCAGTACTGAAAATAAATACTCATCTGAACAACTGGTACTTTTTCCTTAATAGTTTTTAGAATGGTCTAGAGATCTACGTCCAAAATAGTATAAGACCTCATGGTATTAATGGTATTAGTAAAGAAAATACTATTTCATGTTGAAAATGAATTCTAGTGTCAAACAAAATGTGTTTTTCATTATCATTGAATATCAAGTCTTTCCCTATGAAAACAAGTTTACATTTATGTATTGTGAACCTAATATATTGTCACTACAGTAATTGATATATATATATATATATATATATATATATATAGGGGATTTAGGAATTCATATTTAATGGTTAAAATGTATTATGCACTATGACTTGTATCGGAAGTTTAAAAGAATCACTTTGCTAAAATTCTAAAACTGAAAAGTTTCTCCTATTACATTTGAGTTATTTCATATCACTGTGGACCAGTGCTCCAAGCCAGACTTTTGACATCTCCAAAGCCTTTCCCCTAACGGCTTTTAGCCCAAGTCTCTCATTAAGAAGTCATTATAAGAAGGGCAGAGAGAGCCGCTATGACCCCAGTGTGACCCCTGAAATGCACCCCTCAAAGGGAGGCAGAGAAGGGGAGATATAAACACAGTTAGATAGTGAGAGGAGGATCAAAAGTGCAGTGGGGTGGCTTAATAAAATATGGGGGAAAAGTACTTTAAACTTTTTTTTACATCATGAAGCATCTCAGAAAATATTTTGATGTATTTTTTATAATTTTTTAAGAGGGCCTAAATTAATTTAACCAGGGCTATGCAGGGTTTAAAAAAATAACACCCTGAGACTAATCAATACTAAAACACAAGTACTAAAACTATCAAACCTAGATCCTCATTTCAACAAATATAAATTAAAAACCTGAACCTTTCTTAATTTAGGTTTGAGTATGGTCTTGATCTACACCCGATCTAGTATAAGGCACATACTATTAATGAATATACTTTAATTTTGTGATGAAATGTACAGTCTAAAAAAAATTGTTTATCAATGACATATCAAACATCATCCAAACATCCAACATCTGCAACATTATCCAAGCTATAAGCATCAAGACGACAGAAAAAGTGTGTTGTGACACACTTTAAAATTAGCTTCAAAATCCGTGACCTCGTCTGACATTTGTATTCAGATGTTAGTCAGAACTTGATCAGAGTTGTGTTGCTTCTCTGAAAAGACAATGGAGAGAACACGAGCGACGGGACACCGCGGAGTCAGGCAGAGACAGAAGTGGCACAGAGGCGTGTGATAAGCCCTTTCGGGAGAAAGAAAGGGATCGTTTTGGGAGTGGAGGCCGCTTCCTTTAGTCCTTCCATGGAATGCACTGCGGGCGTATCCCGTGTAAGTCTATGTGTGTTTGTGCCAGACAGGAATCCCTAACCCCCTCCACGGGCCGGCTCCACACTTATCATGGCCCTGGGATACATGCATGGGGTATATCTGGGTGTCCCGCTCCTATCAAGCCCACCTCCGACCTCCATCGCTCCCTTTTCACACAGCGAATACCTTGAAGCTGCAAAGTGAAGTATGAGAAGGCCAAACACTGTCTAACCACAAAAACCAAGAGGGAGAAAAAAAATGCCAGGGTCACAGACAATAGCACAGGGAGAGCGAAGACAGCGTGTCCTCTATAAGTCTCGATCCAAAAGTAAACTTGCATAAAACTTAATCAATGCGTCGCAGTACAAATGATATGTGGTGAAAAAAGGGCACTTCTCATAAATATGTAAATGTAGATGCACAAACTCAGATTAAAAGATATCAGACGTTTTTCTTGCTGCTCTGACAGTGAGGTGAGCTAAAAAGAGTTGATTACTTTAAGATTTAGTTGTTTCTTCAAGGTGCTGTACCAGATTTTTTAAATGTAATAAAGTAAGATTTGTCTCGCAGCACAGATGCATCGTAAAGGCAGCTCTTAGGACCAAAATGAGAACACTATCTGCATCTAAATTCTGATTGTAAATATAAAGCGCTTTTATTGTCCACGAACCAGGAAGTTGCGCTATTAGCCTGCTAGTTGTTGTTGTAACGTTTGCTGCCACACACTTATATACTCATCGCGGTGAATAATGTATGCGCTAGAAAAGTGAAGACACATTTGGACTGTAGCAAGTTTTAAAGTGCCCTTTTTAAGTTTTTAAGACAGTAAAATAGGATAGGGCTACAGCTCCTTTAAGTCTTCACACATTCTTACAGCCGTGTAACAAGGTTTTTTAAATTTTGCTAACAAGATAAACACTTTAATAGATTAGGCCATATGGGAATGTAAAGGAGTTGCTATTAAACTAAATTTGTAAGGAAATTGAATAACTAATTTGCCCACTAAAACAGATCCATTAAATCATGCTCGTTTTAATGTATTTATTCTTTACTTTCCACACCAAGATTGAGTGCTTATCTAAAGTAATCTTGCTTGAGGTCATCTAGTTTCTGGCACTGACCAAGTCCTCCTACAAAACAAAACCCTAACTCCCACAGGTGCTGAATAGCTCTGAGCTCTCCTTTAATTTCACTTGACTGTTTAAACCTATTGTGTCAACACTTAACCACGCACTTTACAAAGTCACCACAGCCATAGCTGGAGTGCACGGGCTGAGCCAAAGCACAAGTGACAGTGTGAAGTGATGGGGCAGGAAAGCATGTCCCATACAGACCGAGGGAAAGAGCTAGGACAGAGGAGACAGGGCACAAGGACAAAATGAGTGCCTTAAGGACGGTCTCGAGACGCGTCCAACCCCAAAGCAACACTTGCATGTACACAGTCTTAGCCATAATTGGCCCCTGTGGTAACTCTGGACTCTCCCTCTGTGATTCCTTGGTTCTGTTTCTTTAACACTTTCCGTTTCACCCCCTTGGATCTGGGACAGGGGCAAAAAAGAGGATTAAACAAAAGTATAAGTAGTGGTGACTGTTGAAGTAGTATTCAAATTACAAGGGAGCATTTTGGGTCAGGCTAAATTATTGTGTCACAGCTAATATATTGTGTCCTGCTCGACTTCTGAGAACCTCTGCACTGGCTCCTGTGGCTCAGAGAATAAACTTTAAAGCAGCTCTGCTTGTGTACAAGTCTCCCCATGGCCTAGCACCAAAGTACATCTCGGACATGTTACTGTCATATGAACCATCTCGGACTCTGGGGACCTCAGGGACCGGCCTCCTGCTGGTGCCAGAGTCAGGACTAAACATGGACCGGCCTCCTGCTGGTGCCCAGAGTCAGGCCTAAACATGGACCGGCCTCCTGCTGGTGCCTTGAGTCAGGACTAAACATGGACCGGCCTCCTGCTGGTGCCAGAGTCAGGACTAAACATGGACCGGCCTCCTGCTGGTGCCAGAGTCAGGACTAAACATGGGCCGGCCTCCTGCTGGTGCCCAGAGTCAGGCCTAAACATGGGGAATCTGCGTTTCAGTTTTATGCTGAAGGTTTAAGATTTTCACTCTTCTCTTTAAAAAGTAAAATGTATAATGATTATTCATTTATTGTTTATTTATATTGGCTTGTGTTGTGATTTGAATGTATGTTTCGTAAAGCCCTTTGAACTTCCTTGTATACAAAACGCGCTCTGCAAATAAACATGCCTTGCCAGCTCAGTTTGATCCCTTCCAGTGCACGCTCTTGTTGACACTGTACTTAACATGCCTTGTCTCCAGTGTCACCAAGAAGCACCCCAAAAGGAGTATATGAATGTAGTTTCTGATGCGCTTTGCTACTCAACAGAGAAACTAAATATCCACCACCACGACATCAACAACAACAACACCTCTTCCTTGGCCTACACTACTTGTACTCAAACTAGCACTAATATTTGTACAACTGATACGATAAGTACTGATATAGGACGGGCCTTGTCACTGGAGAGAGAGTGCGGGATGAAGGAGACAGAAAGGTCCCAGAGGAAGGAGGTAAGACCGGAGTGAATGTTAGAGGAAAGGAGACTTTGCCCTCCAGTGGGACACTCCCACGATTGTGTGTTCATGTATGTGTGCTGAGCTGGGGCCAAACCGCCACACCCACCACAGCCTGCTGCAGACCTCTGTATCCTGTTCAAGTCTGTAGGTTTGTCCTAACACCCCAACCCCACCCGCCCCCCTGTCCCAACTGGTCCGACGGGGTAGAGTCATGCCAGGATAGGCCATAGTAACGAGAACAAAGACACCTTTCTAAAATAAACAGCAGGAAAGAGGAACTTGGAGAGAGGGGCAGGGCCGGCAGCCAGTTGGGGTGGACTGTAGGGTGCTATAACTCAACACCTTTTACATGACAAACTCCAGTTTTTGGTTCAGTGAAGCATAAGCCACAATATAACGTCCTTATAATGTATGTGTTTGAAGACTACCCCAATTTCAAAACATTAAAACTTCAACAACAATGTATAATTTGTATAATTTAGGTTTTGACACATGGTTTTAAAACTGTGGAAATGAATCTAAAGTAAAAGCTACATGTAAAACAAGACTACAGTTTGTACTCCTACATCTTCCTCTGCTACTTTTTGAAAGTTTACATGTACAATGTATATATACTCATTTAGACGCCATACAATCTATTTTAAGGCATTTATTTCCTCACCCTTCCGATCCCCCACCCGCTTATATACCTTTATGTGGAGAGATTTGTTTTATGATGGTCTGCAGTGTTTACTTTGCTGTTACGAGGTGGATCTGAACAGAGGAGGGGGCAACGGCTGTGAATGTTCAACCACAGAAACCAACTGACCCACTCCCCTCTCTCCACTCGCTCTCTCTGTCTGTCTCTCTCTGTGCAGCACCAACAGGACATCCTGCCAGGTTGCATTCTGGGTAGTCCAATTCTTCAAGCGCCAAGAGGAGTGTGTGAATAGAGAATCTGACAACATTTTTCATTGCAGGTTTAGAGCTGAGGCCAAATGTTTAGTTACGTGTGTGGGCTTCGGTCCGCCGCGGTCCGTCCCAGGTGTGCTCAGGGCGGGGCCGCTAATCCGTAGCCAATACACACATGTACAGGATTTCTTCATTCCTTCCATTGGGCAGGAGGCGAGCAAGCGGGGGGTGGTGAGGTTTTGGAGCAACGCCACGGTCAAAAGTGGGGAGGGGGGCACAGAACTGTCCAAAATGGCACTCGAGAAATGTTATAAATAGACAGTGAGGGAAAAGTGTAAACAATCGGCGGGTGTGAGTCGAGAAGAGAGGGTTTTTAGGTTGGAGGGCTGCCCATAACGTCCAGCTGGATTTGAGGTCATGTGACAACGATGGTGGTGAGAAACGTTTCCATGGTGATGATGGAATTTTTTTAATTGAATGAGATGCCTAGACAGGAAATGATGCAAACTCCATGAAGTTGTGATGTGATGATCATATTAGGCCATAGTAGAAAAGCTTCAGTTGTAGTCATCTGGACTCAGTTTGAAAAATTAGACGTTTCGACTCTCATCCAAGAGTCATTGTCAATAAAAGAATTTAGATCGAGAACTCCGATATTAATACTGTTCTGTGGTAAGACCCACCCATTGGGCGGAGCCTTCCTGAAGTAGAAGGAGTTGTTTGTTTCAACAGAAACTCCCCCCTTGTATCTACCGAGCTAGCCTATTCAGAATCTTAATGGGCTATTAGAATCCTCTTTGTCTTTGTGAGACCCTGGCTCAACCACCCTGAGTACCTGATTAGCATCTAAATGTCCTGGTCCTGGTCCTCTACCTTTCCAGGGGTTCAGTATACCATTATAAATAACAGGAAGATTAAACCTTAGCCCTCCATTTCTGTTTAAAGGTCTTTCTTTTTTAACAAAAATAGCTTCCTTGACTCCTCTTTCAAACCATCTTTTCTCCCTGCTTAAAACCTTCACCTCACCGTCTTCAAACGAGTGATTAGAGGCTTCAAGATGGAGATGCACGGCGCTCTGTGGTCCTGAACTTGTATTTCTTCTGTGCTGATAAAGCCTCTTGTGTAGAGGCTGTTTTGTCTCACCTATGTACCGTTCTTTACAGCTTTCTTCACTGCATTGGATCGAATAAACTACATTGCTCTGTTTTTGAGTCGGCAACTTGTCCTTAGGGTGAACCAGTTTTTGTCTTAAAGTGTTTCCTGGTTTAAAATAAACAGGGACTTCGTGTTGTCTAAAAATGACTCTTGGATGAGAGTCGAAACGTCTAATTTTTCAAACTGAGTCCAGATGACTACAACTGAAGCTTTTTCTACTATGGAACACGCCTGGACGAATGAGGGATTACACCGACATATTAGGCCATGTTTACGTCAATAGAGTTGCAAAAATTATAATGATACTTTTCAAATTCATTAAGGACAAAAACAAAACAGAAATATTTGCATTCTAGTTGCTGGATATGTTGTGGCAAACCTTTACTTGGAAACAGGATACAAACTATAATTTAGAATTGGATGAAACAGAATGAAAAAACTGTCATGAACTTGGCTAAAATAACAATGGACAATTAAAAATTACCATTGCAGTCCAGTTGAAATGTCACACATGTACCAAACAGTGGAATAAATGTGTATAAAACAGTATTTACAAGCATTGTCTGGATACTTTTGTTTCGTTGTTCCCTCTTTGTGTCGTGTTTTTGTTCAGATGTGTTATTTTATTACAAATAGTCATAATTATTCTATGCATTCAATCAAATGTTCCCATTACTTTACAGGTCACTTGTACTTTCTAAGCAATATACCGGTAAGCAGAATAAACATATATTTATGTGTATTTGGAGTAGTGTAAACTAGTGTAACTTTTCTCCAACATCGACCTTGGAAACAATTTACACTACATAAAAATGTCTTGTACTTTTTGGATGGGACAACGGGATTAATGAGTCAGTCGGTCGGTTGAGGTGAAGCAAATACATACGTACTCTCACGGGGCACGGGGTAAAGGACCGCACAGGTAAAAATTTGAACTACCATCGAAGAAACAGACATTAGATAGTCGTCTCAAGCCGGCACTCGCTAAAATATTCAGTCTATTTTGATTTTTAATGAAGCTGTGAAAATATGCAAGTAGATTATTAAACTCAAAAAGTGGTCGAGGTGCGTGTGTGAGGGCGAGGGGCTGGAAATCTGTTCTCACCGTTTTAAATATTAAACCTATTCCAAGTTTAATGAAGTGCAAATACTGCGGGGAGAGTCTTAACGGGAATACCGAGAGGCAGCGGGTGAAAAGGGGGATCCGATTCATTATTTCAAGTGTTCACCTTTAGCCGGGAGAGCGGGGAGAGAATGAGTGCAGACGTAGAAGCGGCTCACGGAGACGTTTGAGGGGCCGGGGGGATACAGGGAACAAGACGTGACATGAAGGATGCAGAGCAAACAACGTTGTTCTTGAAGTACAAACAGAATGAAACAGAGAATTAGGGCTGCAATGACTAATCGACTAATCATGACTTGTCGACTGGGAAAAAGAATCGTATTCTGATTATTTATTTATTTATTTAATCTATGCTCCAAAAAGTACTGCGCATTAAGTGTTTTTTTTTGTTTTTTTTAAATCAGGCTGTTTATGTGCCAATATCATTACTTTTTCATCCAGCAAGTTTGATTTCATTATGAGGTACGATGTTCCATTGTGTGAGTGAAAGCAAATGAAAGATGTCACTGTTGTTCGGTCACAATCGTGGAGTATCATAAAAACTGTGATGTTTCTTCCCACAAAAATTGTAACATAGGGAAAAACAAAACAACTTAAACTAATTAAAAATATTCTTCCCACATTACAGACTTGCGGACATGTTCTTATTGGTATGTGTTGCGGTTAAGCGGTGGTCCTGGAGCTACTCATACAGGAAGACAGTAAGATATGTTGGATAAAAAGAAAAAAAACTCCTCGATGTAATCAATGTGCTACAGCTCGAGGGAAATGGAAAGAACAGCCCACGTGCGATTGAAGCGTTCGTGTCAACATAATCAGATGCTCTGAGCTGTGAGAGTAGCGAGTTCATGCACACACTGCCAAAATCCCCCCAGCTGCCACTAAAGGTCACCGTAAAACATAGTGTGAGCGCTCAAGAATTTCCCCTTCTGATGTAATGTGAATTGAGCTGGTGTTTGCCCCAAGTAGAAGCAACAAATCAATTGATCAACAAGCTGCTGAGAAGGACTGCGCAATATTTCAAATGCATCCAGTAACTATCAGAATTTTCTGTTTGATTACCGGTATATGTTTTCCACGAACACAGACAAGACGATACTGATATGAATGCACTCCACGGCCTTTTAACACCTTTTAACATAAAAGAATAATACAAATCTGAAATCTGCTTCAAACCGCAAGCATTCACTTTCAAAGGAAAAAAGCAAAAAGCAAAAAAAATATGTATTTGCAAGTAATACAATCATGATTACATTTATTTGTTTTGTTAATAACATTTGTTTCACCGGCTTTTTGGAATTGAGTGTCATTGGAATCCCCTCCAAATATAAATATAAAAAAAATATGACTTACAAATCCAAAATCAGGACTGATTTGAAATTTGAACAAAATCTCAACTAAACGACAAAATCACGACTACCTCTAAACTAGTGCTATATTCTGCCATTTCTGGTGGACATGCTTATGTTCAAATATCCTGTCAATTCAATTTGAAAGTAGACTTCTTTTCTAAGCATTCCTGTGAGAGAAAATATTTCAAATTAAAAAGGCTGAAGGTAAGTGTGGACAAGACAAAAATGTATATGTTTGAAAAGCTGAACCTTGTGTTACCCTTTAGAAATGAATTCTCAATGCACGTCCAGAAGTCAGCATTTGTAAAAGAACCAACACGAAGACTGGAAAAATTCAGTGCTCAGTGCAAAGTTATTAAAAGCGACACAAATTACATTCCACATACGCTGAATAAACACATTTTTCCTTTTCAAGAAAATAACTTTATTCAGAGATGAGGTATACAGTGAGGTGCATCTATTACTATAACTGTTAAAGAAAAAAAGGACTGCCATTTCTCCAAACATCGCCCCTTTGATTTGGAGATGCTTTTGAATCCAGCTCTGCACTGCACGGCGGGGGGCAAACTAAAAATAATTGTAAGTAATTATTCAAAGCTTTAAGACATAAGTAAGAATAAGTCGAGACTATTTAAAACTCAAACGTCTAAAACTGTCACTTCTGATAAAAGGTGACGCATGAAGAACACACACATTTTTTAAACTCTAGGAAACGCATGTACCGTGTTGTTCAATGTGGAACATTGGTGGTATATCATAATGCAATGAATGGAAGATGGAGGAAGTACTCAAGTTACTTAAACTAAAATTACACAACAAAGAAAACAAAGTTTTTTGCAAGTAATTATTAACTTGAGCACTGATACAACCAGCATTAACAAGTCTAACATTTACTACTGTGTTCTCACTTACAGAGTACCCTTTCTACTCTTTCTACAAAAACAACCAATGCCCCTCCCCTACTGATAAAAACTATATCAACACGTTTAACAATATTAGAATATATTAACATTTATTTAAAGATGTATTTTTAAAAACTAGGCAAAACTTCTCCAACTTTTTAATTTTACAATTATGTTATAATATCCAAGAAAAGGATTAGAGCGCCCTACTCAGTGCGAGTTTCTAATAGGAAACAGAGAGACCTCTCATCAATAAGGAATGAAGCAATTAGGTTAATCTTAGTGTGAAGGTGCCCTCTCCTTTTTACCTGTAAGTTGCTACAGGGACCAGACTTAATAAGTCTACACTACACACAAAATCATACAACTATATTAATCAAACTTGGCTGAAATGATAGGTTTCTGGATGGCCTGTGTTCTGCTTGTCAAGGGAAGATAAGTAGTTTTCGCTTCAGAGATGTATTATAATAAGTGGGTATGGGTGTAAAGAAAACCTGCTCAACCATTTTAAACAGACCCAATGAGACTAAATGCATTTGTTAATTAGCAACTTTAGTGCATACCTGTTTCTTTACTATTACCACGCTTGTGTTCCACTACATGGCCGAATTAGGAGCATTATTATCTGCCTGCTTGATTTGAACACTCTAGAGGTCTAATACCATGCCCCTCCATATGTCCGTGAATCTGATTTGTATTTTCTGCCGCAGGTGCAAAAAGCTCCTTTGTTAAGGACCATAGGGAGTTAAGACGGCAAACCCTTACATACTACCTGCAAGATAAGCTCTGTAGATCCTGGACAAAATAGCCTTGCACCACAGTTTCAATTTACTCATTTAGACAACTCAAAGAAGTAAATGAGAAGTACACAGAGGAGAACTAATCCCTGTAGTGAACTGCAGGAAAAATCCAAGACCTGTTTGAACCTCACTAAGCCAGTTCCACAAAAAAAAAACTTAAACACACAGAGACCGCCCCTTGACACACAACAAGGAGAGACATCCTAGCTGTTGGAAAGAGGGATCATGTGCTTGGGTCTTATAGACGATCAACTCCAATGACAAGTAAAACACTCACAAATATCTATACAAATAAAGGATCTTTCGATAAGCATTAACTACAGCTGAATGTCCTAATGTGTTTCTGTAAATGGGACTTAGATGTTCTCTTCTTGACCAAACATAAGGCCAGCCTTCACAAGACAACACAAGTCCTTCCTCTGTCCTCTCCTTTTGTAATTAAGAAGCAAATGTGTGCTTTACTTTAATAATGTCAACAAACTTGATAAAGATTAGTAAAGTCAAACAGATATCTCTCTCCCTCTCTTAATTTCTACCTGTTTTCATTTCTGAATTTGTCACTCCATTGCCTCATTAGCCCCCCTCTCCCATTTTCCTGCCCGTGCCCTTCTGGAGGTCCTTTCCTAAACCCCAGAGAGAGAGGAAAGGAGAGAGAGAGAAGCAGAGATATAGAAGGAGAGAGAGAGAAGGGGCGGAGTCTGTGTTGGCGAGGACTCACTGGTAATCCGTGCAGTGACCCAGGTCAATTCAATTATCCTGTTTTCTTTTGCTGCACGACACGTGTGCCCATTTCACAGCCAACTCCCTTAATGCACCCAGGATTAGCTTCTCTTACTTTTAATGATCTACCTATCGACGCCTTGGGCCCACACACACACATCACACAGACAGATATGCTTTTTAAGTATTCAGGAGAGTAAAGGAATTCTCTCAACCAAACAATGTCTGTGTTCATGGATCAACGTAAAGTTACGTAAAGTGATGTATGAGGGGGCTGCTTTATGCGGCCACTATTTATACAGAGCTCTCGCACCTAGACTTCAGATAATCATCTTAGGGCTAACGCATTAACGAAGAAACTCGCTAATCTCTCTGCAAGGAAAGAGGTCGTTTTAAAATACAATAACCCTGGCATTGCTACAAATTAAAAGGAGTCAAAACTTGGATCGGTTTGCAGTCTGGCTAATTAGCAAAGTTTGACTGGAGAACACATACAGTACATAAGATTGGGCTCTAAGGTGTTACTATGTTTAACACTTATCAGTCATTTACAAGCAATTTGTTAAGCAAATATTTGAATAACTTTGGCGCTCTACCAAACTTCTAGAAACTCAAATACGTACTAGTGTTCATTAAACAATTTTAAAAAGTACACAACATCTTTCACTCATGATTGTGCTCGTAACCTGCCAGTCACTCACGCGGACCGAAGAGGGAAAAGGTGTCATTCACAGATGATTGGATAACATTTAGGGTGTTTAGTTTTCCTTACCTGGGATGTCCTGTCCATTGTAGCTCCACCCAGCCACTGCCAGCATGGAGGGCAGCGGCGACCCGGGCCTACTGTCCCTCTCTCGGTCCCGCTCTTTGTCCCAGTTTCGCTCGGCCTGCTGGGTAATATGCCTGACGGTGTCCTTGTTCTTTCTGTTCTTTCTCCTGCCCGACCCGGCCAACGGCTGCCAAGGCCCGTCTCCGTTTCCCGCTTGCCCCACACCTTGCTCCGTCTGGCTCTGGGCCGCACCCCTCTGCGTGTCCCGCGGGTGCGAGGAGGATGCGGGCGACACCTGCTCCTCCTTGACTGTGACGGGCCTGTAGTCATGTGGCCAGGCTGGTTGGGAGTCATGGCAGGTCTCCTCTTGGCTCTCGTGACTTTTGGGTGCCTCTTGGTCCTCTTTGCCGTAAGTGCTACCCCCTTCGTGACAGCTAGCGATGGCTGAGTCCCCTGACGAGTTCGCGGGGCTAGTTCGGCGAGCTAGCCAGGGAGAGGTGCTGCGACCGGACATGATCGACGCTAAAGCTTCGGATGCCATTCCGACTATTCCCCCGCCGGCGCCTCCGAGTCCGGAGCCAACTGCACTCCCGGCACCGGTTAAACCACCTCCTCCCAGCCCGGCCGCAGCCACTGCCCCCATCTCAAAGTCCGCCAGCTCGTCGGCCATTTCGGAGCGTATGCTGATGTCCAGAGCCGCCTTGATGAAGCTGTGGCACGCCTGGACAATGTCAGTCATCTGCAGGTAGCTGGCGGCGGACATGACCTCGATGACGTTTTTACTGGTGAGGGCGAGGTGCGCTGAGTACATGAAGTCTAAAATGGCTTTGAAACCTGTTGCCGTGACAATGTCCAGGTGAGTGACAGTCGTCTGGTGAGGTGGATCGGCTCCTTTTTTAACCTGCGAACAAAGTGTACTGTTTAGAGTGGAGCACAGAGGTTGACTTGTACCGAAATGTATACTCGAGTAAAAGTACTTTCAAATAATATGTCAAAGTACTAATACAATAAAACATATTAACCTTAAAGCCCTAGTATGTAACTTATTTGCCAAAACATCAACTAAAATAAAGACTTGTTTTTTGTTTGTTAAAAAATGTATAACAAAATGCTTCCTATTGTGAGCGGGCTTGCATCTCCACAAACCTGACTCATACTTGGCCTGGATGAGCCTTCACTTACTTGTTTCCAAGAAAATGTTGTTTCTGTAGCTATACCATTCCATATTATGGCATAAAACGTATCTATCTTAGAGGAGAATGTCCCGATTTATGATTTTAACTCTTTATTTCCATGGAATCATGCAGGTGACTTTCCATTTCTAGAAAGCTAAATACTGTTAGTCTGGGCTAATACTATAAACAAAGTGCTATAAAGTAAAACCCAGTAAATTTAAATGAATGTTTTTAATGGAATATGGAAAATTTCACATTTAGAAAAAAAGATTAAAAAAAAAGAAAGACTACATTTTCTAAAATAAGTACCGGTAATTACTCTGGTAAATAGTAATACTTGAGTAAAATCCCACCTATTTAGATTACCTGCAACTGAAATGATATAATGAATTTGTTTTCACTCTTGAAGCCAACAAATATCTGAGACTTTGTACAGTAAGTATCATAATAAGGATTAAAAACACCTACACAGCTAGTGCTTTTAGACAGTTTCCCCTGTGGATCAATAAAGCCGAGCCTGTAGCCTGCCCCTGTGTTGTACCTGGCAGTAAAGGGTCTTGAAGTAGCGCGAGGAGCCCAGGAGGACGTTCTTGTGGGCCTTGAAGATCTTTCCGTCCACGATGACACAGGCATCACACAGAATGCCGTGCTGCCGCTGCTCGTTCAGCTCGCGCAGGAGCTGTCGGTAGTGAGACGAAATCTCCATGTCCTCCTTTCTGTTGTTCATCTGTGTAGTGGAACCGAAGCCTCTCCTCCAAACCGGCTGCTGCAGACACAACAAGCCAGAGGAAAGTGTGCATGAGGATCAATTCAGTGACAAAAGAGGAAAGCGAGATAATATGGTCGCCTCTGTGTGAGCAAACTTTATATCCAATGCGTCACGGCTGTTAATAGCACAAAATATTGCAAATCAAAAACATTTGTCATTTTCGACAGCTAATCAGAAAGTGGACGAAACAATGGACTTAGTTTAGTTGCACGTTTGTTTATCTGTTACTTAGGCTTAGCTCTGTCTCACCAACTGTGGGCGTTAGGTAGAGTATAAAATAGATTATACAAAGATACACAGATTTATCCAAATGTAAGAGTACAATTTTGTGTCACAAATTCCCCAAATTGTGAGTAGCTACGAGGAAACTGCGACCAAAGTAGATTTTTTCAATATAATCTACCAGCGATGATAAAAAATTGTGTTATTTCTCATTAGAAGCAAAACATCTGTCAAACGTGGGTCTCATTCCAATGTAAAGGAGGGAAACTGAATTCAGATGAACAAATATTTTCAAAAGGCTATGGATACTTTGGTACGAGTGTGACATGAAAACAACACATCAATGGAAGCCACGTCTCACTCGCTCGCGGTTTTGATGTCTAAAAACAGCTCAAGAACAAATAGTCAAAAATCAGTATTTAAACTCTGTCTGACAGGTCCATTTGCGTGTGACAGCTGTGTGTGTGTTTGTGTGTGTGTGTGGTGTGTGTGTGTGTGTGTGTGTCCTCATTAAAAATGTCATTTACGAAGAATAACTCTCTACAAAACACTGAGAGATATCCAGAAAAACACCTAATTTAGTCAAGCACTTTACGATTAAATTTATCAATAAACACTGACTAAATGGCTTGTTATTTTTTCCAGTCCCTATTTTGTGGATTTTCAATCAGGATGAACTTTCACCCTTAAGTTTCTGATCTGCGGCAGGTGAGGAGACAAAGAGAAAATGAAGATAGTTAATGAGTAGACAGTTTGTGAGTAGTGCCTCGGAACAAAAAGCACTTTGTGACAGCGTTCACAATGACACTGTAAACTTCAAGTCATTATTCCATTCCTGAGACAAAGACTCGTACAGTCAATGTGCCCCAAAAACTACTAGTATCAAATATTTACGGATTTACTATAGGCTTTCCTGGATGGACATAAAAGTGGAAGTACGGTTTCTTTGGTTACTTGAGCATGATGACTCAAGTATTAGTACCACCCCAACTAATTTCAAATGATAATACATTTTACAGTCAATTAAATGAGTGTGATTAGTGATGTCACATTATCACATTTTAGTGTTACAATAGTGTAAAAAAAAAGAAATCAAGATTATTCACAATGATTGAGACACAACAGTGAAATCTTTAATTTTCTTTCAATCCTATGGTCTAACGTGTTACTATTCCACAAGTTTGTAACCGGCTTCACAAAACTGAACTTTCTAAAAGACAAAATAAAGTAAAATGTGACAAAAACAGCTAGATAAAAAGTTCTTTACATTTTGAGCTATATATTGAACAAAAAATACTTAAGTTTGCTTCTAAAATGGTCACGGTTATTATTTGTTCTTACAATTATATAGTGACCTGAATTATCACAAGTGTGATTCTTGAAAAGAAAAATTTCAACACATTTCTGACCAATTGTAAAAAAAAAAAAAGAATCTGTAGAATCCACAAAATAATATCATTTTGTTTAAGATTTAGATCATTTAGGTGATATCACCACCTCTCAAACATAATAACTTTTACTAATTTAGTGATAGTAATATATATATATATTAATATATATATATTATTATTATATTACTAATAATGTGTGATACAATAAGATTTGAGCTGTAGAGGGTTGAATTAGTCACTTCTATGGCAAATTATTGGTTCATTCCACTATTTATTTGCTGTGGCTCATGTCTTTTAATGATACAGTACATTTAGAAAAGGGTTTACTGGGATTGTCCTGCTTTAGAGTTATTGTGTCAGTGGCTAAAGATTGTTTCAATATTATTGTTTAATGCAATATTATGTGTAAATAAGACACACAAAGCATCAAAGCGACTGCAACACAGATTACTCACAGAAAACAGATGGAGTCGAACGCTAAAGACTAGAGACCAGTCAATGCACAAAGAGAGAAGATATTTGAAACCCCAGCAGTGCATTAGCTTTAGTGCTAGCCTCTCCTCTCTGCTCCTTCTCCGGGATGTGAAGTGTTACCAAATGCAGCAGTGATTTGTTTTGGGAACACCACAGCTGTCAGATCTCGTGGGTTGTTGAGCAAAACGACAGCTCCAGTTGGCTAAGGTGACAGTGGCGTTTGCTGGGGGGCCGGCACACTTCAGGTCATGTTTAGCCCCGCTCTGCTCACTCTGATGGCTTGTAAGATCAAATAAATCCACAGTGTCTCTTCCACCTCCAAACAGACAAGCACAGAGCGTCAGACGGGCGACTGACTCGTGGTGACAACCAGCGCAGAATCTGGTCAATGCTCAGATACTACCTCAAGTGTTCTTCGGAGCATTATTTGTAGAACTAATAAAGTGAAGAACTGAAGATAGAGGCATATTAGAAGGGCTGACACCGACAGATGACCCCACACTCTTGAGAGCACGCTGTAGCTGCAATTTATTTGTCATTTGTATGGACGCAATTAGCAAATAGCAAAGGCTGCAATCTTTCAAAAAACACTAAATATCTCGTTCTGAAATACATGTGATTATTGTATTGGTTTATGAAGGCCTTTCAGTCTTTCAGTCAAACCTCCTGGGAGCGTTTAAAATGGGAACTTAGAACAGAATCTTATTATTGAAACCTAAATCGCAAATCTAATCGCAAATGCAATACTTGACGGAAAAACCCAATTACCGTATATAAGTCGCATCTTTTTTCATAGTTTTGGCCGGGGTGTGACTTATACTTATATACTTATACGTATACTGCGGAGCGACTTATATGTGATAGTATTTATTATTTTCACACTTGCAACCGCATTTCATTCTCCAGTGTAACTTATATATGTTTTTTTTCTTCTCTATTATGCATTTTTTTGGCTGGTGCGACTTATAGTCCAGAAAATACGGTAGATATATTTCCCAAATTGTGCAGTTCACTCACTATAATGCCACTCATTTAACCTATAGCATGCATGTGATTGAAGCCAGATAGAACCCATCTTTACAGGGAAAACACACATACTCAACTACAACTTGTACAATGCTAAATATCAACAATCTTGTTGAACTAAATTTGGCTTCTCTACGTGACAAAGAGAAAGCGCAGAAGTTATACTCTGCTGTGTTAAGCTTATAGATTGAGGCATAAAACTAAGACTCTGTGTTGTCAAAAGTAAGTTTTGACATTTTTATTCTGCAGCTCGCACAGCTCTGAGAAAAATCTATTGGTGGTAACCTTGAGTTATCCTTCCTTTCTCTTTTGCCCTGATGGAGGCATTGAGAGTCTTCACCTTTGACATTTGGAGACAAACCAATGTGCTTTGAATACAGCACCTCCTCCGCCTCGCTCCGCTCAGGGCCACAGCACTTGTATAGCCTGGACTATAAGATAGGCTTCTTCCCAGAGTCACAGAAAATATAGAAAAAGTCAGTTATTTACAGGGGAAAAAAACACCTTAGTAATTGTGTTATTCAGAGTCTTTTTCAAGAAATGTGACCAGAGAGAGACAGGGTCAATGTGCGGTGCAACTTAGTTTATGTAGTGAAATAAAGGCAGCGATTCCAGAGCAGCTACAGTCAACAGCTGTAGTGGACCGCTGCACACCTCTCCACCTCAGTGACTAATTATTGTTTTGTAAATCAGAATGAATAAGGAACTGTAAAGAAAAATGGCAAAACTACAGCAAAAAGCAAATATCACCTACTTAATTATTTACAGGAAATTGAACATATAGAATGGGGTTCACACAGGAGCCAGGGTATTGATTAAGTAGTTTCTAAGCCTCAATAATTCTAAATAAACGATTAAGTATTTGTTCATGCTTTACTAAGGCTAATTAAAGAGTAGTTATTAAAAAAAAATATCAAATGTTTTTAATTTTGCCCTGAACAGAACCTGAGCCACAGACGTAAGTGCAGTTCTGAGTCAAGGTGGGCAATATATCGAAATTTGGATATCATGAATGTAGTTTTGATGATATGTAAAATTTGAATAGTGTTTTTAGTTAAAAATGAGCAGTAATCCAGACGTAACATGTAAACGTTCAAATAAGGGCTTATGATGTGATATTTCTGCAGTTTTGTGATTCCTTTTGCAGACATTTCACATTTGTCTGATAATTAAACCTAAAATAATTATGTTTAAAGACATGTTTTTAACACTTTTCTGTTGGAAATAATACTGTCTATAGTTATCGGGATACTCACATAAAAAAAACATTGATATATTTATTTTTGTGAGTATTGCCCGCCTCTAGTTCTGTGCTAATGTAAGACAATAACATCGTAGTGATGATAGAACATTTTATTTTGTATGGTGGTATCTGTTACTTTGACAGATTGTGTGGCATGGGCTGTTATAACCTGGAGTGTGCCCAATGGAGCCTAAAATGTGAGATAAACATGAAAAGGTGAAGAGGCAACAACAGAGAAGGAGAAATGTTTTAATCAAAGCTAAATCCTGGGCAAACTCAGACGAAGCTAGAGAGCACAGCCATTAACAGCATGAACTTCGACCCCTAGACTCTGGGCTCCTCTAATTGGCTTGTTTAATTTCAGCAGAGCCAATTTACTCCGCAGAAAGAAGACATGTTATTGTATTTATTTATTGAGGGCGGTTTTAGCATTCCTTTCTTTCATTGCAAATAAACAAATGGTTATGACGTTATGATCATATGCACTTCCATTCAAAAGTCTTCACATTATGGACTGCTGTTTTGAACATGCTCTCTCTGACCCAGTTGTCAAGCTGTAGACCAACTCACAATGTATGCGGATAAAAGGACCACGCAAAGATAATACATTTCATCCGTCAAACAAAAAAAAAGGTTTAGAACATTCAGAACGGCAAGAACTATTCCATCATTTTCTCATTCACCTTTCAATGTCAGAGTTATTCAAAAAGCCCAAAGTCTCTTGAAGCACGTGAGCAGAGCCAACCTTGATTCCTTGCACACATTTTTGTTCAAATGTACACTTGACACGAGATGGAAACTAAAGGTAAAATGAACTTGTCACACAATCAGCCATAGAGAAAGAGCCAGAGGACTTTTGTCTCTCGTCGGAAGCATTAGCAGCTCACCAAGGCTACAGAAAGTAAAGACTGCTTTCAGAGTGTCACAACACAAAGAACCATAGAAAACCGCAGTGAACTCGCAGAGAAAAAAATTAAAACTGGAGAAAAGTCACTGAGAACGCGTGTCTGAGTCTGTGCATGAGGATTATTTACACTCTTTTAATGTAAATACTTCAGGATCATTTTCAAGTTACTTTACTTGCATTTAAGATAAACCTCTAGTCTTCCAGCTACGTGAAAATGTTTTGTCTTTATAGCTTTTGACAAACACTAATTATGTATTAACTTATTTATTTATTAACCTTTATGTAACCAGGTAAGAAACCCATTGAGATTGAGTCTTCTTTTACAAGGTTGACCTGGGGCAAACAAAAGACACTTGACATTTTTATTTTTCAATATTTTTCTGTTTACTCTAAAGAGATTTCATGTAGAGACAACCACACTGGCCAAACTACAGACAAAGACGTTTATAAAGACGTGTTTCGCTGAATCCACTTACATCCATAGATTTATATGAATTCAGCTCTTAAGTAGCACCTACACACACCAAACTTTACAATCTTGGAATTAACAAGATTTTGACGGATCGTACAGAAGGATTTTTTTTATATTTAATTCTAAAGTGTATTGTAAACTTGTAAACTAGCATTTTTAGGCCAATTTTCAGTAAGGCTTAATTTACTCTAATAGCAAATAAGATTTCCCCATTTAAAGTTGCTCTGTCCATTCTTCTGATTCATATGCCCCAATGTATGTTTAATTTTGTTATTTTACACATAAAGTTCCTTTTTTAATATGAAAACATAACATGATGGAAAACTTGTAATACTTAGATTAGAATAGATTTTTCCTATTCACCTGCAGTGTCTCATCCATTGTAAGTTATGGTTAATAATATGTACACAGTGTTCATTATTGCACACTGTCTTCAGCAATTAAAGAAATGCAGTGTGTTAACCTGTAACACAGATTATTTAGTGATCTGTTTTACAGGCCTGGAGGGAACATCAAGACAGAGACTTCCTGTTACTGATCAACCATCACCGTGTGTGGCCTGTGAACCCAGGAGAACATTGGAATAAAAGCGAGGCATTCTTGAGATTTTGTCTGATTGTGTTGAAACGTTTGTTGTTTCAGAAAAGTCGCCACCGCTCCCAGTCCCTGTCACGCTTCTGAGAGCAAACCCAAAGTGACGCGCGTCTTACCCCGCTCGTCTTTTCACACAATCAGCAAACCCCTTTTCTTTAAATACACACTTCTACAGTCAAGTTTAGCACAACTGTCATGGCGTCACCACTGCCTCGCCCTGGTCACATCACGCCAAAGTCACTGTAGGCCCTGACCAGACATGTGAACTGAAGAGACCTGTGAAGGAGGGAGGGAGAGAGAGGGAGGGAGAGAGGGGGAGAGAGAGGGAGAGCGAGGGGGGAAACAATAGAGAAAGAGAGATAGAGGGATAGGGAGAGAAAGAGAAAGAGAGTGAATGGGGGGTGATAGAGAGAAAGAGAGATAGAGAGAAAGAGAGAGAGGAAGACAAGAGAGAGAGAGAGAGAGAGAGAGAGAGAGAGAGAGAGAGAGAGAGGGAGAGTTAAGGAAAGAAATATAGAGAGGGAGGGAAACAATAGAGAGAAAGAGACATAGAGGGATAGGGCGAGAAAGAGTGAATGGGGGCGATAGAGAGAAAGAGAGATAGAGAGAAAGAGAGAGGGAGACAAGAGAGAGAGAGAGGGAGAGAGAGTTAAGGAGAGAAATATAGAGAGGGAGGGAAACAATAGAGAGAAAGAGACATAGAGGGATAGGGTGAGAAAGAGAGTGAATGGGGGCGATAGAGAGAAAGAGAGATAGAGGGAAAGAGAGAGAGGGAGACAAGAGAGAGAGAGGGAGGGAGAGTTAAGAAGAGAAATATAGAGAGGGAGGGAAACAATAGAGAGAAAGAGACATAGAGGGAGAGATAGGGAGAGAAAGAGAGCGGATGGGGGCGATAGAGAGAACGAGAGATAGAGGGAAAGAGAGAGAGAGGGAGACAAGAGAGGGAGGAAGAGAGTGAGAGAGAGAGAAATTGGTAGTGATAGATAGATAGATAGATAGAATTTGACTTTATACTCACATTTATTGACAGCTTAAATAGAAGAGAGAGAGAGAGAGAGAGAGAGAGAGAGAGAGAGAGAGAGAGAGAGAGAGAGAGAGAGAGAGAGAGAGAGAGAGAGAGAGTGTGTGTATTGTCCCTCAGAGCCAGTCCTCTGCCTCTTCTTGACCAAGGGGACAATACAAGGTCCTTCTGGATCAAAGACACACACACTGTTTGTCAGACAGGGCCAAGTGCTGTCCTCCATTACACTAGACTGGCATGGTAACAGTGCATTCATGTGTATTGTGGCCAAAGAATTGATTATATGAGGAAAAAAATCAAATAAAAGCGGCACTATAAAGGTGTTTGTCACAAAAGCGCTACTGTAACCTCGATATTCAAATTTTCATACATTCAATATTTCAATATATTGCGCATATCTTTTTTTGTTTGTTGGTGGATTGTAATTATTTCAAGTTATTGATATTACTGGTACCGTATTTTCCGTAGTCTAAGTCGCACCAGCCAAAAAAATGCATAATAGAGAAGAAAAAAACATATAAAATAAGTCGCACTGGAGTACAAGTGTGAAAATAACAAATAATATCACACATAAGTCGCTCCGGAGTAAAAGTATATAAGTATAAATATACATATAAGTCGCACCCCGGCCAAAACTATGAAAAAAGGTGTGACTTATAGTCCAGAAATATGTAAATGAATCTGTGTTCAAACATATCACGCCCTTACAGGTTATTTTTGACATGTGAGTTTTCAGAACTGGGACTGGCACACGATGCACCTGCTGCCCAGTCGGGTCTGAAAGACTCTTATTCACTTTTCCTCACCATCGTGGAGCCATATTTGACACCTCAGCTCACTATTATCGTCTTCAAACTTATAAAGGTCAGTTATTCCCAGAGAAGTTCCCTCGGCTTTCATCCTGGCATTGGCGTTATGGACCAGCAGGGTGGATTCACAAAAAACTGGCCAAGACTGAATGAATGTGTGGCGAACGGAGGAGGGGACGCAGAGTTGAGTAGTTGGTCGCCAAGACTTGGTATTTCTGCTGTCAGGCGTCCCAGTTTAATACCTAAATCCTTATCTCCTAAAAAAATCTTCTTTTCGCATATATTCAGCAGCAACTTGTAGCGTCGCAATAACATATCATACTTCTGCAGCAGGTTGGCAGGTCTACACTAAATGAATTATGTATTATGTTAAGTATTCAAAACAAAGTGAAATAAATGATGCTGCCCCCAAGAAAGAGATATTAAGGGAAATAGTGGTGTTTTATGCTAATATGGAAGACAAATTAAGACAGAAGCAGAATATATTGCTTTTTACTGGTAAGAAGTGAAGGAATTTTGTGAAACTTAGCTTATAAATATAAAATACCCCCCAAAAATACATTATTTTTCCAAACTGTATGAACATTTTTCTGCACATTAATTTGAGTGTGTTTTGGAAAGGGCAAAAGCAGAACATCCAGAGCTGACAGAGGCTGTGCAGGGATTGGACGGAAAGAGAGACGAGCGTCCGGCGGCCAGTATATTTTAAACAGCTTTCCTTCCACTCAACTGGGCATCAGGGCCTTATCCCCGGGTTAATCCCCCGTCCGCCGGAGCTGGCTGTCTTTCCCGGGACAGAAGAATGAGGGTAAGCACTTGACAAGTAGGGACCAAAATAACATCAAACCCATAACTATATCGCACAAGTTTAACAAAGAACTGTCACGATACATCAACTTATCGTTTCATTCGCCATTTATCGTGTGTTCCTCGCGCTTTTTTCTATTGTAGTGAGACACTATTGGTTCTGTAGGGCATCAAAGAAAGAAAGACAGATGGTTCGATATGCATTGTTTTGATCCTACACCGATATCTGATGTATGTCTTACAGTTGTATACGATAACCGCTAAGACCACAAACTTATAGTAAAGTTAAAAAATGTACTTTTCACTGGGAAACTGTGCTCACGAGCTCCAGAAGCTACACGCCTCGCTCATGTAACCTGCATCTGCACATCTCAGCTCAGCCAACACCTTTTAAACTCTCCCTCCTCTCACCTTTTGTTTAAATCATCATTATAAATCATATAAAAAAACAACAAAATATAATTGGGTGTGAATTAGAGACAGGGATGGTTTAAATAATTGTGTGAGATTTATGATTGATACAGAATGATTGGCACTAAGATAGAAAATCTGAATGTTTTGTAGCTCTGAACAAAATAATCTTCCAGTTTAAAGGGGACATACTGTATTATGCTTGACTTTTATGAGCTTTGAATGTTCCCTCATCAATAGTTTACTTACTTCCCCCTATCTCTGCCTCGTACTTCTCTGTACTTCCTTGAGAACGTTCGGACTGGCTCATACGCAGAGTTCTAAACCTCACGTAGCCGTACATTAAAACCACATGAAAAGAATAGAACGGCGCTCCAACACAGTCACAGTTGCTCCGGTGCAAGTCTGAGCCAAGTGCCATGTATTTTTTATCAATATGTGAACATGCAGGATACGTGTAATTGTAATAAGTACATTCTTTTGCGTTATGTCTGTAAAGCTCCACGTAAGGATGGAGGAGCTAATCATCTTGCTCTAAGCGGGTCCACTGTCCATTACCAGTCGACCTGTTACCAAGGTGGAGTAAAGCCTCGTCTCCACTAGCCTTGGTCCTGCCGATCGCTTTTGTTAATGGCGGAAGGGTCCATGGCCCCGGCTCGCAGGGTTCTGCCATGTACAGGCCGATCTCAGCGATTCACACAAAGACGTTTAGTATTTCCATATTTCTGTGGCTTGTTTTATTTCACTTCTCTGCGCCGGGTGCCATGCCTCATAAAACAGGAAACAGCTGATGCTAATGTGCACTAGCTTTGTTTCGCTATTAGTCTATTGGCTCAAGAAATAAAAGTTCTAATCATTGGGAATATGGCGTTTTCTTTTGTTCTCTCTTGTCCAATCGTCTGGCGTCAAACCGCTCTCAAACCTTATTATTAAGATTCAAATGGACTTTTACTGATAAATACATGCTCAAAGTGTTGTTGATGAACATTAGAAAATGGAACAGCACTGTGTAAAATCTGACTTAATATGGAAAACGGATAAGTTTGACGATAATGAACTAAAATGATCACTTGTGTTTCTCTTTCTAAGACTAAACTCTGAAATAGTCACATTTTGATCAAACTAACTGAGCACTACTTGACAAAATACACAAAATAACCACTTTTTACAGAGTTAGACGACTTTCACTAAAGGATGTGCCAAATCGCATTGGCGTTCCAAATTGGGTAACGACACTCTCCGCGGGCCTAAAGCGAGCCAGCCCCCTCCGGAACCCCCGTACCCTTTCCAATCCCTCAAACGGAGCGGTACGGTACGACTTTTGCAGAGTGAAAACACCGCGCACCGGCCCGATCCGTTCGAAAGCGGATCAATTGAAACGCGCCTTAAGAGTGATTGACTTAAGGAAGGATCGCCAAGTCTTACGCAGAATTAGCACTGCTTGCATCCTGTCCTCTTGCTTCTCATTTAATAATCTTCTAGAACTTTCTTACATGCAAATAATACATGCACTCTGAATACACCTTATGACATGTTCCCTTTTGTTGTTGCGGGTAACGTTACTTTTAGCGTGTACTTTAATAGCAACCGTTCTTCTAAACCCAGCAGGTGTTAATCCCCAAAGCGAAATCCAAGCATGGTAAAGCGCATGATCCCAAAGTGACCAGAAAAAGGTGTGACACTAAGATGTATAGAGCTTACCTTACCTCACACATGTACAGAATAAATAAATAAATGACAAACCTTTGCAAATGCGCAGAACCAATATTTGTTTTTACGTCTCGACACAATCCTACACGATCCTCTCAATGCCTTTACGTAACTTGAATACATTTAATTTAAACTTTGTTAAGGGACCCGTATTAAAATTGCACAATTACCCAGCAGCATCTCCTCATTGTCTGAAAGTGAAAGTACATATTTCTGGGCTATCTCGTCTCTCAAAGGCCCCCAAAGTCAGTTACACATCTCCTGAGGTAACTCCCTCACTGACGACCCAGGGCTTAGCCTAAATTCTCTCTCTATTAAAAGCTGTGAAATACAAATAATGAAACATCTCATTATCACGGCAGCCGGAGAAGCCGGAGCGAAAGGCGGCAGAGAGAGAGACGGAGGAGGGCCAGCGTAAGACATTGTAGGCAGGGAAATGTGAGGGTGAGTGTGATATGTAGGAGATGGAATGATTGATGACTAAGATGATATTGATCATTTCACGACTGACGTCATCGCGCAATGTTTGGCCGGGGTGTTTTTGTTGTTGTTTTTTTATAGAAAAGTAAAGTAACATAAATGTCGATATGATTTTTAATGAACTATTCAGATAGTTCCATGAATCAAGTTTATTTGTAGTGAGCATAAAGCAGACATCATTATTGGGTATTTAAGGCAGCTTGTCGAACAAAACATTTTTTTTTTTTCCAAAACAGAATTTAACTCACAAATCTGAAAGTGTTATTCATTATTCCTTTGCTCTTAGGTAAGAGGATGTGTGTAGTTCTTGTGGAGTCATCTCTTTGGCACAGATACAATTGATCATACTTGAATGAGTGTCTCAAAAGAGCTTAGTAATACTAAATACGTCATGATTTACTTAAAGACAATGATTAGTGTTTATTTGTCTTAAATACAAAATGTTGTATCGTGATTATGCAAATATAAGGTAATCAATTCATGCAGGTGTTTAAAATAATTACATAAATACACTGAATACCTAAAAAGAGACTGTCGTCACCATTTACTGGCTTTAAACAGAGGAGAAAATCCTTTAATACCTTTCTTATTCCTCGACTTGCCTTATGTCACTCGGCCATCCTTGTGCAGTTATGTTTTTCAAAGCACCAAATCAGCGCAGTGATGGTAACAATATAGTGCTTTGGCCCGGCTCAAACCCACAGCTAACAGCCTGCCACATCTCTGCTCTGCCTCCTGTGTGCCGAGATAGACCCCGGGCCCCTCATAGAGCCCCACACAAAACCTGTCAGTGCAAAAAGCAACCTGTCACGACCAGGCCAGACACGACTATGCACAAAAGCAGCGCACTCTGGCAACCGCCTGCCCCGAGCTGTTGGACGAGGCGCTAAAACACTTCGCCGAGAAGGAAGGAAGAAGGGTGAAGATTGAAGCGGTTCTGCATTGTATTTGAAAAGTTATGGATTTAAGGGACAATTTATTACTGCAGCAAAAAGTCAAACAAAAATCAAGTCAGTTTGGACCTAATTCAGACTTAAATCTTACTCAAAGCATAATTTAACCACCAAAGTCACGACAGTTTGGAATGTGGACCTTTTTGTATATGATATGATGATAAAAAACAGATCACATTATATAGTCTCTTATGTTGTATTGCAGTTGCCCACGTTGCACCCTTTTAAAGGCTTAGTGAATAAAATAGTGATTGATAATTGTTGTTTGTCCCATGTGTGGTTGAATGACTGGAGGCGGTGAGTCAGTGGCCAGTCGCTCTGGTGCAGAGGCGGGTGTCCACTGTGTGTTTCTCTATGTGTGTTTTTGAAGGGTATAACTCTGTCAAACTGCAAACAGAGACATCTTTTTTTTCAAAATCCTCCCCAGACCGGAGCTGACAATGAGCTCATGCAAAGAGGGAGCATAAAAGGCTTAAGAGTCCAAGTCCAACAGTCGCGCCCTCTCTGCCTCCCCCTGCACCATTATCACACACCGCTTCAGTCACTCGCGATCTGAGGCACAAACACGTAACATGTAACCTAATTCCTAAAACAAACAACACCTCTTAGACAATATGCAGACATTTCAGTGTCAACATCATCATTAACGCAAGGACTGCGCTGACAAACCCTATCTAATGTTGAGCCTACATCTAAATCAGAGATAAACACTGAATGAACAGATTCAAGTCTAAATGAAAGTGCAGAATTACTGTAATAAACCAACATGGCTGTGGTTGACTAGAGAAACGCTCTGTCAAACGATTAGTCAAATAAGAAAAGCATGATGAAAGTTTTCAAATCTTAATCTGACCTCAGCTGCACTTAAAGTACAAGACCAAGAGTTCATGCAAAGGCAACTATTTATACAGACAAGGGACAGGAAACAGTGTTATTTACGCCAACAGGAAGATTAAATACAGTATTAATAACTCCCAAATCTTAAGCTAGCTCACTCAAAGCCTCCTCATTTCTTCCTAAATATATCCTTTCCGTCCAAAAAAAATGATTGGTCGACTATGTACATTTTTGGTCTACAAAACACCATCAACTAACAAATAAAGGCTGACAGAAACAAAAACATAGTAAATAAACATTAATATGGTTTTCCAGGGTTACAACAGGTCTAACTTCTGGAATAACTTAACAGTATCACACATATAAATGCATTAAAATATTTGTGTATGACCAGGTAGAACTCTCAAGGGACAGAAAATATTATATATATATTTCTCATGTGGCAGGCAGCTTTGTCACTTATCGCCGTGATCAAAACAACGCGACAACACAGACTCGTTTTGAAACCAGGTGGAGCAATAAAGACTTGGAAATCAAGGCGAGAGAAATCAAGGAAAAAGGAGAAGAGCAGATTTTATCTAAATATAGAGAGGAGTCGTCAGTGAGGAGACAGTGAAGGGTGTAAAGAGGAGGGAGGGAGAATTTGGGAACAAAAGACATGGTGGTAAAGTAAAAATCGATGGTTTGTTTCAAGGATTAGTGTTCTGTCCTGGTTCGATAGGCCTACACAGCGCCATCAATATGTAGCATCAATAGAGCCGAGCAATGACAGACAGACTACAAAAGGAGATGCTAAAGTTGTAAAAAGTCTGTACTGTTCATCGTTGAAGTAGAAAATGTTACTAAACTCCATTCTATACTTTTGACTGAACAGCTGTGTCTGACACACCTACGTACACATATTTCCAAGCACTTTTCAGTCTAAATCAGCCTAAAAATCAGCCCAAATCAGCCTAAATGACAAACTTAATTTAGACTGATGGTAGGAAGTGGAGAAGAAGTCAAATGAGTACAACTGGAGGCAAAACTGTCCAGAGTGAGTGACCAGAGCAGTCCCTCACCTGTCCCCGCGGTCCCGCCTGTCTGCTCCTCCTTATCTCCTTGTCGGATCTGTCCTCTCCCCTCACAGCCTCTGGGACAGATTGACGTCTGCCTCACCTGTACTGACATCGCTCACAGGCATTTAGGAGCTGCACTGCATTGTTTTGGCACCTTTTCCACAGGTTTAGAGGGAGTTAAGAGAGGACTGACAACTAGTTAAAAGTTCTAATGCATCTAAATAATCGAGGAATTCTGCGCAAATTATATGATGATGATTGTTTTTTTTTGTAATAGTAATAGTTGTAGATGAAGTAGTATTACAATTAGAAATGCAACAACTATTACTGTTACAAAAAGTACAATCATTACTTCACTTATTTATAATATCAACACTATTATTGGACTTTTATATAACAAATATGCTACTGCCACAGCCACAGTTTGCATCTATTAGAACTAATCTACATTTTGTAAATAAATAATAGAAATACTTAAGAATAGGGCTGTGCATGTACATTGTAATCAAGATTGAGATTCAGTCATTTCTAATTGACTATTATCTGCTGGGCTCTTTTTAATCAAGAGGTTCCTTGCCAAACCTGTCAATAAAAGCATATGGTTTGGAGCAGAATCAGACTTTAGAAAAACATATTTTTGTCTTAAATGGCAATGATTTATATTATGCGCAGTGTATACCAAAGCTACACCAAACAAAATGATGCGCCATTTGTATTTGTTTCCAATGAGACAAAATATAATCAAAAAGACAATCGAGATCAATCGATACGAGGCAAAATGTGCGTGACATTTTGCTGGGACCTACTTTGAAATTTTACAGCGCAACATCAAAGCGCCGCACTTTTCAAACCACGACAAAGGCACAAAGGAGTCGAGCTAAAGGCAAGGACAACTGCGGATATTACCATTGCAAAGGCAGAACTCCCACCCTGGAAAACCTCATTTGGTCCAAGTCACACATTCCCACATTGCGGGATGGTGCCAGTATCAGGTGTCCGTCCAAAGTGGCCAAGCACCAATCATCCGCCGCCCCCTTTTGCGAACGCACCGATCGGCACGAGAGAGGTGATATGGAGGGGTGAGAAGAAGAGAGAGGACCGGGGAAAAGCCAAGACAAAGGCAACGCCAACGAGCGAAGAGGCTGTAATGTGAGGAATTTGCAAGGACAGAAATCGGATTCATAAGCAGAGATAAGCGTAAAGGAGACTATACTGAGACCAAAACATGTCGAAACAGGAACACCCTCGTCTGTCTGATTTAGATCTATACCACGTGTAAAGCATGAACTAGCACTATCAGCAAGCGTCAAGCAAAAGGCAAAGAAAGAAAACATCTGACTAAAGCGACACTTGTACAGAATCCGATAAAACAAAACATGTGAAGTTTTACAGATGCAGTACTTTTACATGTAACTTTCCCCTCTGCTTTTCCCTCCTCTCAATGAAGAGGCTGGTTTGCAGAGAAAGTTCTAGAGTGGAGCGTTTGACTTTAACAAGGACAACACAATCACTATTTACACAAAGAGCACAGGGAATTGGTGAACGCATACAAGAATGAAACAATAAATCCTGTTAACTTTAACCGGGACAAATCTGTGCTAAACCAAACTCACATATTCACACAACGTCGCTTTCATTTCACATTTTCAGTTTGACATGGATGGTTTGGGGAGTGATCTCTGAAAAGGGGATGTGAACCGGCTCGCTTCTGTCACGGTTCAGGTTGAGAGTTCATAACTCCAATTTCCTCCTAAATGTATCCACCGACGCATTAGGAACTGCTGTTGTAAGAGCCTAAAAGTCCCCTATAAATCACAACAACCCGTATTTTCACTGGAGGAGTCACCGCTTCACCTGACGGATAAATCTTAAAAGTGCACAATGTCCGATCTGGGAAAAGCCGGATTGGGAACGTCGGATGATGGGGGATGTATAAATATGAGTTAGGGTCAGAAGGAAGGATGAAACCGAGAAAGAGAACAGGGGAAGAATGAGAGAGAGGAAGGGTAAAAATGAGAAATAGAGTAGGGGAGGCCACAGGAGGCACCTGGCCCACTTACAAGAGGAGGGAGGGGGCGAGGGGGGAGGATTAAGGAGGGATGAAAAGACAAGGGAGTGGAGGAGGAGAGGAAGAGCCAGAGCAAGAGGACAAAGAGGCGGAGGTGAGGGGCAAAGGTCAACGGACATAGAGGAACAGTGGACTGGAGATGGGAGGATCTGCTCTATTAATAGTCTTCTCTTTTGGGTCTAATCATGATGGGAGGACTTAAAGTGGCACAGGCAGAGCCTACTCACCAGAAGGTCGGCGGTTCAATCATAGCTACTCTCGATGCCTCCTGCTATTGTGTCCTTAACCACCCTTGTGAATGAATGTGCCGTGATTTGTGGTAGAATAGGTCAGAGTGACTACCTCTGTCTGTCAGTCGACCCCAGGGCAACTGGGCCTAGGTATCAAGTCAAGTCCACAAACGTCAAGGCAACAAAAAGTCTCCATCGAATTATGAACACTTGCTCGAGATCTTCCAAAGCAGTATTCATGAGGCCAGACGTAGGACAGGTGTCCTTCTAGTGAGTCCTGTGTTTGACTCAACGTCTTTCATGGGACAAGCCTGGAACAGCTCCCCAGGGCACATGCAGGGACATCCCAAACAGATGCCCCAGCCAAATAAGCTACTCCTCTCAGATAAAAGATATATGAGCTCAGCTACAGATCAACAAGCTCCTCACAGTCCTGGTACAATGATACAATGGTACAAATGTATGTATCAGTCAGTGTCCAGCCTTATTACTGTACTTCTTTAAAACTATAGCAAACAAGTACAGACTCATCAGCCGTCTTTTATTACCTTCCCTTATATGTCTCACCTGATCAAGACACTGTACAATATACATGATATACAGAGTGTTGCCATAGGCAACATACGTTTGAATCTTTAGAGTGATATATATATATATATATATATATATATATATTTATAGTTATAGTTATAGTTATAGTTATAGTTAGATATATATAGATAGATAGATAGATATATACACATATACATAATTAAGCCATAAACTGAACCTGTCAGTCTAGTTAGTTTCATTGTAAACAGTAGTTAAATGCACTCTTAATGTTCCATACACAGTTTAGTGAAAGCACTACATCTTGCTCAAGATTGAGACTTCAATTAAAAATGTTGTTTTTGCAAAGCTGAGGATGGAGGTGGTACGTGCATCAATGTGTCTTCGTGCTTGTGTGGGCGCCTCCAAATCACGACCAAAAACTCACACTTTACACCACCTCAGTATGAATAATTGTCCACAACAGGCCACCGTAGGTCCACTCTCTCTCCTCCTGCAGAACGCGGCTGCCTGTATACCACTAATATCCCACTAATACCACCCACAGTCCGCGCTTCACCTCACATCAATGAATATTTCATATCCTGATGGCACTTTTAAAGCAAAAACTAATTAGCAAATCCAAGTTGATCTGGCATTAGTCATATCAGCCCAATTAAAAGCCAAGTCCTACTGTACATGTTAATGGCAGCGAAGTGGAATAATTGTATGTTGGACAGGGGGTAGAATATTAAACAGGCCTTGTTAGCAGCACTTTAGCACTCTATGGCTCGATTACTAAAGTCTAAAACACACAGACAAATGCACACCTCAGTGAAGCTAAACTTTTCATTAATGAGAGTGTGGTTATCGGCTCCACGGGGTCAGGTATGGTCAAAGGAGACATGTTTCCAGGGAAAATGGTGGTTTTGTGGCTCTGTGATACAGTTAAACAGTAATGTAAATAGTGGCAGATGCAGAGTGGTGGGAGACAGTGGCCCCCGCGGAGGTCCTGTGTGGTCAGAGAGAACAAAACCTTTCCCTGTCAGTTTGTTCCAGTTTGGACCCAGACAGACAGAGCTCAGACTAAACTGTGCCGCGTGAAAAGGCAACACAATAACAAGAACTCTTTAGGGAGACGTGTCCAGAGTCTTTTTTTCTTGCTCCTCTTCTCTTTCTCTGACATCTATTCCTCATTTCTTCAATAGATTTATTTCCTTTTTCACTATTATCCGTGTCTACTTCTTCATCTCCTGTCTTCTTCCTTCTTCATTTTCTCCTATTTCTTTCCCTGTCTCTTGTCGCCTTCCTTGTCTCATCGCTCCTACTCTTCTTCCTCTCTCCTTTTCTCCCTCCTCTCTCCTTTCTTCTTCTTTCTCAACTTTTTCTCTAACTCCTCTATCCCTCTCGACCTGTCTCCTTCTTTGTCGCATCTCTACCAACTCCGTTCCTTTCTCTTTCCCCGTCTCCTCTCTCCTTCCTCGTCTCCTCTCCCCTCGCCTCCTTCTCTTGCTCCCCTCGTTTTGCTGCCCCTGTCTCCTCTCTCACCTGAGCTTTGATATGGAAATCTCTCACCAGCCAGCGCCTGAGGCTAGTTGACTGTTTCTAAAGATGTATTTGCTCAAAGACGCTCAATTTCTCATCAAATGCTCGCAGTGTGTCTATAAAAGACAGACTCTTTCACTGGGAAAATAACAACTAACAAAAATATTCTTACTGTATGCTTTTAGCCGTGAGCAACAGAAAAAAACGTTTTCTCCAAGACACATAAAGTCCTGATGAATCGGACTTAAAAACGGTGACCTTTCTGGCAGAAGTTCAGAATTACTAACCAACTGTCAACTCACTGTAAGTAGTACCAAGATGTGCCGCAGAAGTGAGAGGGATTCCCAAAATTCCAGACTGGGTTGTGCAAATATTTGTCTTTTCATAAACATTAAAGTTATACGTGAAAAAGACAACATTTTATCAAGTGGTCGTGGGATAAGTTTTATATTACTGTACTCCTCTTATCTTGTCTGGTAAATCAGAGACACTTTTACTTGCTTGTGTTCAAATGACTATTGTTTATTGTCCTGATGTTTTATTATATAAGTACAAAGGTTGACATTCGGTATTATAATGTCTCCTGCAAACATAACAAATAGTCTTCATGGGATCGTAGTACAATACTTCAGAGTTCTGTCAAATGTCAACGCTCCCGGACGTGTTTAGAATGTAAATCTTGGCTGTGTTTAAATTCAATTGTGAATCTAATTGTATAGTTGCAATAGTTTTTACAGAAAAGAAAAAAATGCACCGTGGTATTACTATATTTGATGTGAAACGTATTCCAATACAACATTATGAACCACCAATTCATTCAGATCCCTTCATTTACATTTTGCTTAAATCAGAAGTTATACTGTAGAAACTCACCTATAGACATGAGACAAACTTAATTTCTTAATTTTCTTAATTTTAAATCCCAATATGACGGGAAAAGACATGATGTAATACTATACTTTTTGAATGCTCACAAGGGAATGATTATAATCCACCAACAATATATTACAACTAAAAGGCACCCTAGTAACTTTTTCATCTTCTGTTAACCAAAATTCTAAAAAATAAAAATATGATAATAATTTTTCTAAAACTATAAAAACGTCCTCTGTTCTGCCATTTTGAACATTCATCTCAAACAATCGCACACAAATACTTGCAATAATAGACTAACAGTTCACCTTACAACAAATTCCTCCCGAACAAAGGAACAAAAAGCTTGACATGCTACTGCGCCGGCAAATGAAATATTAACAGTCAGTAAGACGGCGAGCTTAAACTCACCTGCTCCTTGGAGGTGGGTGGGGGTGTCAGATAGATGGACAGGGACCACAGCTGTTGCACCCAACCCCCCAGTGCATCCCTGTAAAGCCCGCGTTGGGATTAGGGAACACCTGTAAGCAACATGGTGCACAATAACACACAGACCTACAAAAGCCTGGAGGGATAAGGGGAAGTAACGGGGAGGGTGGCAGGGAAAGCATCGCAACAGGGTTAAAGGGGAACTACCTTTTTAAAGGAGACTTATTATGACAACCTTTTAACAGTTTTTGAGTCATTCATGCATGTTTAAGTATGTTTTATTCTCCTGAAAGCAAGACAAGGCTCTGAAAAGGTTGTATTCTCGTATCCCCCAACACGCCCGTTGCCCACTGCTTTTTACATAATTTGTTCTCCCAATTGTATTTTTCTTTACCTGTGATACATGTAGGACGAACTGCTTGCCTGCAACAGTGTCCAATCAACCAAAGAAATTCATCTGTGCAACAATTAATCAACTAAATGGAGAGTGGAATTAGCAAAAGCTCTCAAATCTTGATCAAAAGTTGCCCCAAAGTGCACTGACAAGACAACACTGCATATTTGTATGTAAAAGGAGAATAAACGCACTCACAACATTTCACTCACTCTTCAGTTAACTCATTTAATTTCCAAATTTTAGTTTAATTCTATGTTTATATTTTTGAGGCATTAAAGTGTAAAAGCAGAAAAGTCCTGTTTCCAGATGATCAACTGACTCTAAACACTAAACTAAAATTTGGCATTTCACCGTTTTGTGTGTCAATCTGGTAATATTCACAACAGGTAAAAGTAAAAAAATGAAATCCAGAAACAAGTCAAAAGGATGTGGTGTAAACGGTTCATTTTGCAGCGTGTTAGCCAAGCAGGTGTTCCCATTAGCAACTGGTGCTTTCGAAGGGAAATGAGAGAGAGAGAGAGACGGGATGAATGGCCGCCGCAAACTGGGAAATTGTGCGTTTGCCCTGGTTTTTTAACTTGTTCTTCTCCCCACACATAGAGAGAGCGTGGAAGCGGAGTTGTGTTGTTTTGCATAAACAAACTGATGTGAGGGGGTAGAAGTGTACAGCGGCCCTAACCTGCTGCTGCTACCACACAGTGCAGCCCACAGCCAGCACCGGAGCAGCAAACAACGCCTACACGCAAACATGCCAAAGTAGACCAGGACAGGAGGTTAGCTCAAAGACGATATCCACTGACCAGGAAAAAGTTTGTATTTACTGGTTCATACTTACCAACTAAAGTGGTTGTTCTGTGTCAGTAACATGACTTTTAGACCCTTTTAGACCCTTTAAGATAAAAAATAACCACTCATACAAAGCTTATTTTCTATTACATGTACATCAAATCCAGATGACTGTTTTGGGCATTCACAAATGTCTCCATCAATGACAACATAACTGCCTTTTAAGACAAAATCACCTCCAAATAGTTGCTGCAAATGTAAGACCAGACTCGTTTACAATATTTGAAGCGATTTTACATGACAGAATCCCTTTTGATTCCAAAGAAGTGCCATATAACTTTGAGAATTTAAAAGGCAAATTTCACTTCCCTCCATAGAGCCCTTGTTTAATCAACGTTCAAAGCCCCATTCATGAGATATATCACAAGTGGAAAGTGCTTAAAGCTCTCCTGTTTTTTGCGATTGGGCCAAAGCGTATACACCTAATATTTTTTCCATCTCTCGCCCACACACCTCCTCCACTCATCCTTGGAGCAGCTCTGTTCTCCTCCTCACAGATGGAGGAGCCCAATAAGCACAACAAGCTTGTGTCCACTTCGCCTGTTGTAAAGAGTATTAGAAAAAATAGACAATCCCGACCCCCTGACCACCTACAACCCACCACCAGGGGAGACAAGGTGAGGAGCGTTCAAATGACAATGCAACATGGGCTATATTTTTAATCATATTTTTTAACACACTGTGCAAACATCTCAAAATATTGAAAATCATTATGGGTAAGAGTGTGGGCGATATCAACAAAAATGTATACATTAATATTTTTTGGCGAACATTGGCGATATTTTCGATACAGAAAAGTGATCGTGTCTTTGTCTTTGAACATATTAGTGGAGGTTTATTGATCACACAAATGTGAAATGTCCGTCACAAAACTGCAGAAATATTGCCACTCTATAAAAAATAAATACTATAAAAAAATGTACGTGTCTTCCAAACAACAATCACAATGTTACTTAGATTTTGATATAAAACCCCCAAGATATGGGTTCCAATTATTTCAAGAATTATATCTCATAAAATATATGTGTGGTGTTTGTTTTTTAAAATGAGTTAATATTGTGGAATATTTAGATATCTACCAAACTATAGCAAAAGGCATTGGGAAAAAAAAGATTACCGCGAATAATCCCAGAAAATCCAGTTAACAGCACTAGTTTGACCCCTCCACCGTCCATTGTGCATTAGTAGCGAGCTCACTAATAGTATAAAGTCTTTAAGTTCATAAACAATTAAGAGGCTTATGAGGAGGAAGCGTTCATCCAACTCCATCCGGAAAAGTTACGCTTGCTCACGCACAACCCACAATGTTTACGTGTTGTGCAGATCATCGACAGGTAAAAAAGAAGTTGCAGAAAATGAACATGTCTGTGTGTTATTTGGCTGTACCTGGTGATAATCTAAACGGCTGTCTTGTCAGGAGCCACTGCCATGTCAAAAAAACGAAGCACAACATATGTTCTCCACTTTGGTTGAAGCACTTTGAGTGACAGAGGTCAGATGATCAACAGTGGAACAGCAACAATTACCAACCAAACTACGCGTGATGCAAAATCCCCTCTTTGACTCTGAGGGTGGGTGTTGACGCAGCAAAAAATAATAAAAAAATTCCATCTGGAGAAATCCCCTTGTGTTTTAGAGGTGACTCTGTGGGGAAAAGAACCATGCAAGGAGGAGGAGACACGTTCAAGCCTTTGCCCTGCACCTTTCATTTTGAATCCCCACAACACCAGATGATTGCATCACAGAAAAAAGAAGAAAAAAAAAATGACATCCTTTGCAATTGCCTGTCCAAGAAGGAAACTTTGCACAACAGCACAAAGTTTGAACCCCGCACCATAATAATCCCGCTCAATAACACACACACACACACACACACTGCAAACCTCACCATTTCATTCATTCTCCCATCGCTTCCTACTGTGTTTTCCGCGGTCGCATAACACGCGGCGGAGAGTGGCGCTTGTCAACAAACGGCGGTGGCGGCGGCGGCGGCGGCTTCTCGCGGCGTCAAACGGGCGCAACAGACGGCCGCCTGTCACGTACCGGGGCGGGGGGGGACAGGTAGGCGGACTTTTTTTGCTCGCGCGCGCTCGCTCCCCGCACGTCGTCGGGGAGAGCTCTTGACGCTCGCGCCGCGTGTGCCAAACGCGATGTCATCGGCTCTCTGCAGTTTTGAAATACAATTAAAAAGAGCACACACACACACAGACAGACAAGACAGACAGACAGACACATGAACGCGACAGACAGGCCTTTCTTTACAGTACGGCACAAGTGTTGCGCCAAGAGTTGCGCTGTGCCGCGTCTTCTTCTTCTTCGTCTCTTTCCGTGCACACGCCGAAACTAATTGTTGACATGACGCGAGGCGACTACCCCCACCACACACACTCCTCGAAAATAAATAAATAATAAATACATTTTAAAAAGTGCCGGCGTAAATGCGCGTATGAACCTGTCACAGTGGGAACATCACAGATAATAATAATAATACTAAAGGAAGTGAGACGTACCTGTTACCCCATGGGGTCTAGGGTGGGCGCGCGGGGGTCCAACAAGCCGCGTGACAGCAGACGACCAGACACGCGAAAAGCAGGCGTCCCCCCCCCCCCCTCCACACAAAAAAAGAAGAAGAAGAAGCTCGGGGAGAAAAAACAGGTAAAAGTGTCCGTGCTCTCCGCGGCCGCCGTGTGTGCTTCCTTCAAGTCTTATTCCCCTGTTTTCACCCACTCCCCGGCCTCCCCCTTTTCTCCTCTTCTCGCTCTCTCTTTCCCTCCCCTGCTTTTCCGTGTCTTGGTATCAGGAGCCTATACCCCTCCTCCTCCTCCTCCTCCTCTTCCTCCTCTGCGCGCGCGTGTCTCTCTCTCTCTCTCTCTCCCCTTCTCTCGCCAGTGCTCGCTCTACCTTCCTCGTGTCCCCGTATCTCCCCTCCTCAGTCTCTCCAGGCACAGCAGCCAAAGCCACGAGCAGTGAGACATCCACCTGATCCGTGGTTCACCGGGAATCCCCCCCGTCCCCGTCCCCTTCCAACACTTTAACGCATTTTTTTGTTTTTTAACGCACTGTCCAGTCTGACCACTCTGTCCGCAATCGGTTCGGTTCTGAATGAGTTTGTCGTTTAGTTCCTGTCTCGGTGTGTTGTCTAGCAATGATTGACCAGGGCACGATGTAACTTACCCCCTCTTGTGGCAACTGCAAGAAACCACCGGTGGCGTTTGGACACGGTTTGGACTGGAAAACACCTCTGCTGCAGGAAAAAAGCATGTGATGCGCATCAAGTGGGACAGTTTGTAAATTCTGTGCAACGTTCTGGGGTAATTCCAGCAGTAGCATAACTATCATTACCGCGGTTTAGTGTGACTTTACGGGAAAACAAGGGACGTGTGTGAGTGCTGCTATGTCAGGGCTATAGGTCAAAGCACTGAGAGACATGATTGTGAGAGACTTTTGAAAACAAATGATGACAAAGTGACCCAGGAAAGCTATTTATTATAAGTAGGTTGACACGCATTTACATAAACCCACTTGTAAGAACATTTGCATTTACACTTACTGGCTGTGAATGATTTGGAGAGGCCATAACTGATTTAAACTGTTGGGGAAATACACCGTTGCATGTGGATATTAAGAGGAAATGTGAATGTAAAGTTTAAAACCAACTGTCTGTATTGTGCGTGGGGTTGTTTTTGAGGAAGTACGAGACATTTAAGGGGAAGAGACGTAGTTGTACAGTGATGTAATGAGAGACCAAGAGAATGAGCTGAAGTGTGGCATGACACAGCAATAGCCTCATCAGTCTGGAGCACAGCAAAGACTGGATAACACAGACGAGCCCAGCGGATTAGGGCAGTAGGTCTGTAATACCCTATCTCTCTCCAGCCCTCTCTGACTGTCTCTCTCTCATACTGTCCAGTCCGCAAACTCAATCCCACCAAGCTGCTTTACTCAGGGCTGTCCTTCTTCACGCTATGTCATTCCAACAATCTGGCCTGACATGAAAAGCTCCGGACCCCTGGCCTCCCCTGGGCTGTGTTCTCTCCACTCCGCCTGAGCGCTCTCTCTGGTTGTGGTGGATGGGTTTATGCATCATTAGGCCACTTAAAAATGTGATCAGTCTTCAAGGCAATCCAGTTGGTGGAATGGAGGAGGAGAGCAGGAAGGCGAGGGATAACAGGACGACTCAGTGATTGTAGTGCGTGGTACTTCAGTCCATTCACTGCAAGTTGAGTGAGTCATACGTGACGCGGTGTTAGAAACGCAGTTTTGTGCAGGTAGTGAAGCCTGCGGGCAACAAAAAAATAAAAAAGATGCAATTTTTGAGTTGAAAGTTTAAATATTAGTACTTTTTTGACCACAGGCCGAAGGGGTAAAACGATTGCCAGCTTGACAGAGTATGAGATGGTTTAAACCAAGTTTGAGTAGTAGAACAATATAAGATACATATGGATAAAGTTGGACTTTACATTCTTTTGCTTGTAGTTTCTTTGTCCCCAGAGTCAGTTCCTCTGCCCCAAGTGGAGAAGTTCCAAGTTCACGAATGTGTCTTGTTCACAAGTGAGGGAAGGATGAAGCGTGCTGTGGTGAAGCAGGAGCTGAGTCGAAAGGCTAAGCTCTCGATTTACCGGTCAATCTACGTTCCTACCCTCACCTTTGGTCACGAGCTTTGGGTAATGACCGAAAGGACAAGATCGCGGATACAAGTGGTCAAAATGAGTTTCCTCTGCCGGGTGGCTGGGCACTCCCTTAGAGATAGGGTGAGGAGCTCAGTCACACGGGAGGAGCTCAGAGTAGAACCACTGCTCCTCCACGTCGAGAGGAGCCAGCTGAGGCTTCTGTTCCAAATGCCTCCTGGACGCCTCCCTGGGGAGGTGTTTCGGGCATGTCCCACCGGGAACAGGCCCCTGCTTCAACTGCTGCCCCGCAACCGGCCTCGGCTAAGTGGATGAAACTGGATGGATTCTAGTGGATTTGACTTTGGTTTGTCAATGTTGTAAACAAAAGGTCCGCTTGCATGATGTCAACTTTGACATTTGAACTCAACAAGCAAAACTTAAACTTATTTTTCTGAAGACATCTTGAATTCACTTCCTACTGCAATGTGCTGACCCATCATTGGTCACATTGAGTTAAAGAGAAAATAAAAAACTATTAGATCTGTCAAAAAAAAACAACACACACACACGCAGACCTTTTCCATCCACTACCTTTCACTATCACTTTAGTAAGGGGAACAGCTGTGCGTCGCCGGGTGCCATCCGTAGCCCCTTCGCTCGTACAGAGAGCGCTGCCTGCGGCTCCGAACACTATCTCCACCAAGTGCAGGCAGGGAACAGGGGGAGGCAACACAAAGGAATATTTGGCACAAGGTAAGAGGCAACAATACGTGCTAAGGTGCCGCTTAGTGATACTCAAATCAGGTATTGGTAAGTGACAAGCATTTGTAGTTCTTAGACAAAGATGAAATTAGGAGAATGGGTGCAGGGTCCATGGATGACAAGGACAGAGAATATGAGGATAGTTGAAGATGTCATTCAAAGAAAGGAAGCCAAGCTCTCAAAGAATATATGTGAATGGATGCAAACAACAGTGGGAGAAGCAGAGAGAATCAACGTTATTGGATTTAAAGGCGGTAGAGGGTAGAGTGTGTGTTTGTGCGTTCTGCCCACACATTTTGTTCCTGTGTGAAACAAAATGGCACAGAAGGAGGGAGAGAGGGGTGGATGTCCTTGTGTCACCCAGAGGGCTGTGCTCCCTGTCCAAGAGCAGCTCTGTGCTTTAATAGTATGTACAGTATATGAAGAATAGGCTTAGGATTTGTGTTCGTGGACACAAACAATATAGAATTATCATCATCAGCCTTTTATTCGTGGTAAAACATGGCATTCATACGTCATTACTTTCTGCATCACCTGTTGCCTCCGATCACTTTGGATGTTACAGTAAAAGATGTTTGAGGCACTTGTTTAGCCATTATGTTTTGATCATGGTGAAACTTTTTCCACTACTTTAGCCTTTATACCTCAGCAGCAGCGTTTTGATTTAAATGATATAGTTTCTTTTGGCCTTTTTACCTGAATAGCATGTGAAATTATAGTGTGACAAAACACTAAAGGTAAAATACACCAAGCTACACCCTCGTCTTCAACTGAAATCGTGCCCATTGAATAGAGTGATATTTTGTGCCAGTGTTATGATGTTAATATTTTCCTAGCTAACAATACTATTGCCACTTGGCTACTTGCCTTGAATTTAAGCCAGTGCTGTAGTTTGTCTTCCAAATCAAACAAACCAGAACTTACAAAGCCCATTGGTGTGAACAATGCTTTTGATAACTCTGATCTCTCTGAATCCAAGAACATTTTGAAAGTTATGGAAAAGAATGGTGTCTTGAATGATCACTTTCTCAACTGGCATAACACATTTCATATTTTCAATTATACTTTCAAGTCTATTTGAGTTGAAGGAGAATAGAGTTCAGTTCTTGCACTGTCCATTATGTCACTATGTTAAAGTCTAAACCAGACTCTTCACGTTGCATCTGACTATCCATCTTTCTGCTCGTCTACCCTTTTGATCCCGTCCTCCTCTCTGCCTCCAAATCTCATTTACTCCATTGGAAGTCGTAGGAGAGGAGTGCACACGGAACGACCTTCTCTTCCCTGAAGCAAGAACATCTCCTTATTGTGGAGGTCACTGTCTCTGGTGCAGCCTCTGAACACTACACTGCTTGTTTTAATGATGCACCGAGGAGGAGGGGGTGGGGGCGAGAGACATAGACAGACAACAGAGTGGGAGAGAGAGGGAGAGCGAGGGAGAGATGGGGAGGTTTAGGTTATTTTTTTTTTCACCCCCACCTCCTACAACCATCGCCTCCCATTCTCTAAGCAGAAAGTGCGCCCCTCTCTCCACATCCATCTTGAAAGGTTCTTCTAAGCTGTCTAACCTCTCAGCTATATTATATATTATTGCTTTGCCTCAACCCACACTGAAACCTGGGTTGCTATGCTACAATAATATAACCTCTCCTCTGATATCCTCCTCTGCGTTTCCTCTCCTCTCTCCTCCACAGCGGTGCATGCAGGGAAAGGGTTAACAGCTCTTCCCCCATCAGCCCTCTGTCTCTCTTTAATGACCTTCTCGGGCCTTATTGCTGCTGTTTCATTTGACCCTGGCGACCACAAGAGGTCATGACCCCATTTCACTAGGCAACAAATTATGGGAAGGCTAGATCTATATTCATGAGCCCTTGTGATTATATACAGTAAGCGCTGAAACTATGTGTATGGACTAATAACTTAATGTCCTTGATTGGATGTCCTTTAGGTAAGATTCTCTCCAGTGGTAGATTACTTCGCCATACAGATCTGGAAGGGCTAGGTATCAATAAACCATAACTTTATTGTACTTCAGCCTCTGTCAAACAAAATTAGAAATGTTATTTGCAATTGTCTGCTGCTTTTGTTATAAGTCTTGGAATAATGGGCTGACTCATTCACTGGTGCAACATATTTAATTTGGACTGGAGGATCTGCAACAGATATAACAAAAGCTCAATACAGGCGATACATGTTCTGTGTTGTGTGTGTCTGACTGTTCGTCTTTTGCACACTTTTGTACAACTCAGAACCCTTACAAATGTACCAGTGGTACTGAAAACATAAAATAAAACACTATCTCAAAACCTCTGTAACTTTATATTGTGTTGAATTGAACAGCCTTAAAACTTACACAGGAAAAACATTTTATATTATATTGTTTTATATCAGTTGTTTTACACTGTTTTTAATCACCATATTATTACTATGAAATACTCTTATAAAGTGTGTTTATGTTGGCCTTTCAATAAATGATCCAATATTCACCTTTTTACCATGTTATTTACGCATGTTCATCAAAAAAGTGTGACAAACAAAACTCCTGTCTTAGCTGAACTAAATTAGCGTTAGCACATGTGCACACAGGTAAACTTACACTTGGCACACTGTCCATTTGTCACATGTAACAAACACTACATTTCTTTACCATAAACATGTGTTAATGTTTGACTCTTTGTACTGCAAGACACATAAAAAATCTGTTTCAGCTGATACCAACTCAGACTGAACTATAGTAAATGTACCATAGTCGCCATGGACCTGTGTCTGCCATTTTAAGTTAGTTAAGGTAATTTATTTATTTGAGACCGGGACAGTGCACAACATATATTAACCTTATCAGGAGAGATGCATTGAATATAATAAAAGTTAAATACAGGCAATTGTTTGATGTATCTTCTGCGTTGCGCTTACTGACTGTACTTATTCTGCCCAGGCATCAGCATTTGTTAGCCTCTGACATTGAGTATCAAACTTTAAAAAAAACATCTGTAAATGAAGCTCCGGTAAGTAGATATAAACAGTAGTTCTAATTCTCAAGAATTATGGGTGGCGACCCTTTTACATAAGATAGAATAGTGCTAACCCTAACCCACACAAATTAAATGTCTTCTGTTTCTAATACAGTCTCTTTAGTACACTTGGAAAGCCCATGGTCACCAACAGGTAGCACTCTCAATAACATGACTCTTTACCTTACAGTCCCTCTGAACCAAAGTCGGCTGACCTAAAGTGTAGTAACTCAGTATCATTGGTTGTCGTTGCTGTCGTTGACGTAGCTGTGTCATAGTCTCAGTCTTACCTCCATTGGTGGAGTCTGTTTGGGACTCACAATTCAAGGTCTGGCCTGTCAACATCTTGTTCAAGGTTTTCGTTCTGCCCTGGAAGGTAAGATAAGATAATCCTTTATTGTCCACACATGGGGACATTTTGGAAGGTCCTCTTCTCTCTGTAGTGGCATATCCTCTTCAATCGACACACCCGGTGATTTGTTTTATTTAAATATATTGCCGGCCCGCAACATGCCTCGCCGGCTGCATCTCTCTGCGCTGAGGCTGGCACAGATGATGGCGGCTTCTCACAGGGTAAGAAGTTGTGGGGAGCAGATACTTATGCACTACTCTGTCTCTTCCTTTTCTCTCCTTCACTTTGTAGACTTGGCCCTCCCATCTTTGCAGGATCAACTCTGGGCATAAGGTAACGGAGGAGAACTCTATCACCAGGTTGAAGGTCTCTACATTTGACTTTCTTTTCATAGTAGCACTTCACTCGTGCAGCTTCCTTGTCAGCTGTTTTTGCTGCGATACCTTAGGCCTCATTGAGCATTCTCTTTTTCCAGCGGCATCTCCGACCTACCATCAGCATCAGCGTTGTTCTTGCCTGAACGATAGCGTATGGTGAAGTAGCAATCAGCCTATTCCGCAACCTATCTGTCGTCAGGGGCATTGAGTTTTGCAGTTGTGAGCACGTACGACAGATAATCCCGAAAGCGTTCACAGCCCACTTCATTACCTGGAACTCTAACTTGCCATAGTGTAAGGCAAGGCAAGTTTATTTGTAGAGCACATTTCATACACAAGGCAATTCAAAGTGCTTCACACAACAGGAAAAATGCATTAAAATCACAAAGAAATTACAGAAACAGAAATACAATAAAATTAACTAAATTAAAAATTATCAATCCAACTGATTGTCTAAACTAATAAAATCACAAACAAAAGAGAAGAGTGCAAAGAAAAAAATCCTTTCAGTCATATGCGCAGCTAAACAAAACTGTTTTTAGCTTAGATTTGAACATTGACAAAACTGAAATGCAGATTCCCCATGTTTTGTCCTGACTCTGGGCACCAGCAGGAGGCCGGTCCCTTAGGTCCTTAGAGTCCGAGATGGTTCATATGGCACTAACATGTCCAAGATGTACTTTGGTGCTAGGCCATGGAGAGACTTGTACACAAGCAGAGCTGCTTTAAAGTCTAATCTCTGAGCCACAGGAGCCAGTGCAGAGACCTGAGAACAGGACTAATGTGATGGTACTTCCTGGTTCTAGTCAGGACCCGAGCAGCAGCGTTCTGGATGTACTGCAGCTGTTTTACAGCTCGTTTGGAGAGACCAGTGAGCAGGCCGTTACAGTAGTCTAATCTACTGGAGACAAACGCATGGATAAGTCTCTCTAAATCTGGTTTTGACACTATATTTTTGATTTTGGCAATGTTTTTAGATGGTAAAAAGCTGCTGATGTTATTGATTTGACGTGGCTTTTAAAGTTCAAGTCTGAGTCCATTATTACCCCCAGATTTCTAACTTGGTTTGTAGGTTTTAGAGTGAGACTCTGGAGGTGACCACTAACACTTTCTCTCTGTTTCTGTGGCCAAAAACGATTATTTCAGTCTTGTCTGAGTTCAGCTGGAGAAAGTTGTTTTGCATCCACAAACTGATCTGTTGGATGCAGTGACAGAGTGAATCTACTGGTCCATATTCACCTGCCGACAGTGAAACATAGATCTGACTGTCGTCTGCATAATTGTGATAGGACACATTTTCACTGCGTATCAACTGACCTAACGGCAGCATGTAGAGGTTGAACAGAAGGGGACCCAGGACTGACCCTTGGGGCACTCCACAGGTCAGGGTCATGTGGTCTGAGACACAGCTACCCATTTCAACAAAGTACTTCCTGTCTTCCAGATAGGACCTTAACCAGTTTAGGGCAGTGCCAGTGATGCCCACCCAGTGCTCTAGTCTCTGTAAGAGGATCCCATGATCGACAATGTCAAAAGCAGCACTCAGATCCAACAGAATTAAGACTGAGGTGTAGGTGGTACTGTAGAACTTAAGGTGGAGTTGCCAAACGCTATCACTCTCATTTTCCCTTGGTTTAACACTTCTTGGTTAAAGATGGTACACTGAATAGGTGTGCGTGATGATAAGTGACCTTTGTTCTTTTTAACCCCCTTTTTAGACTTTTCTACTTGGACTGGTGTGATATTGTCAGGCTGAGCAGGCTGTACAGCGGGTGGGTCACGCCAAAGACATTGGGGATTAAGGGTCTGTAATAAGAAAGGAAACGCACCTCTCCGACAGTTGCCGGTGTCTTTCCTTTGAGAGCCCTCACTGGCGCCATTGCCGGGTCCATAGTATAGCCATCTCCTGTCACCAGCTTTCCCCAGAAACTTCACATTGTGTCTGAAAAGTTCATATTTGTTTAGGATTACCTTGACACTGTGCTCTTTGTAGCACTGGAGGACCAGGCGGATGTGCTCTAAGTGATCTTCAAAATTGTTACTGTTCACCAGTTTGTCGTCCAGAAACGACAGGCAAATAGTGTCTCTGAGGCCGGCCGGACAATGTTCCATGGAGTTCCCTGAAACTCAGCAGGTGCGGAGTTCAAACCGAAAGGCATGCAAGCTGTCAGCAGTTGGTCTTCATCAAAGCAACCCTGGTTTCCTTGGTATAAAATGGAGAACCAGGGGCTCCTTCTTTCTTGTTCACCACAGCCTCAATAGAGTCACTGGCCACTGCTGGATCACTGCAAATTAGTTTAATTTGTTTTGGACAAATCATTGTCCAGCCGATGTAGGGAATGGGCGTGTCATTGTGTTAAATACTGTAAGAGTCTCACATCTAACAGTTCTGAGTGTGCAGAGAAGTGAAGCAACAGCAGCACTACCGTAGTTTTTTCTTTGTTTGTAGCTATTGGCTCTGTTCACGTTTCTAATGAGTCATTTAATCACGTGGAGGTAGTTTGTGTAGACAAGAGACACTATTGACATTCAGTACTAATTTTGAGCATGGAGTTTAGCTTAGTAAAAAGCATTTGTCATCCATACAGGGAACTAGGGTTTAAGACCATCTCCTGAATGTTTCTTTTGTTTTGTTATTTCACTTTTGAGTGCAAATGTTATCCACTAAATATTGTCATGACCACGCCAAGTCTGCTTGCCAATCCATAAAAGTCAACCACATGCCACTGAGATATAAACTGTAGTTCCAATTGTCGTTGTTAATTCTAGTCAAACAAAAATGATGGGGGGGAAACACTTTAACTGTCTGATGAAATAACATAGTGCCAAACATCTCAAAGCGAGTATTTGACATGACGGACCAAGGGCAAATCTACCAAGATGTGGCTGCCACCTCGTGCCAACGGCCTCCACCAAACACACCAGACTTGTGCCTAAGGACTCAATGGCAACACGACATGTTAGAGGAGGAATCGACTTTTCATTTGATAAATGTCTAACTTATACTACTCTGACTTTCAGACTTCAATCTAAAAGAGGATCTGTACTCAAGTTTTGAGTGAGGTATGATTGAGTATTCAAAAACAAATCCACACAGGTACACCAGTTCTGTTCCTATTGGCCCAGATTATACCAGACTTAACCAAATTTAAAAGCCACCGACCCTAGTCTAAGGTAAAATACAATACACGTCCAAAATTCCTTGTTACATCATCCGTCTCCAATCCTCCTCCTCCTCCTCACTCCTTTCTCTCGTTCTCTTCTGCCTTATCTCCACTGGCCTCGTCTCTTGGGGGTCGTTCGTTTTTGTCATAATCACCTCAGAGATTGGGGACCGGTGCCCATGGCGGAGATGAGCGAGCGTGTTTGAGAGAAGAAAAGAGGCAAAAGCTGCTATAAGCAGGAGGGTGTTTGAGCAGCGGAGAACAGTGTTGTGGAGGGGGGTGACGGCTTGTCTGGCTCAACCCCGGCTAATGTGAGGGGACAGCCTTGGCTTCTCCACAACCACAGTCACACCGCCGATGCCAACCGGAGCTAGAGCAACAGAATAGATGAATAAAACGCTCTCCTTTTCAGTCAAAATCCCTCTCCCGCCTTCACTGACTGGATTGGGATGCGCGTGGGGCCGATGTCACACCCTGTAGGTGTTTAAGCGGCTTACTTATACCCCGACAAGAAAAGCAGATGAGGCAATAAAAGGCTGAGGGTGATAGGGGAGAGCTGGAGGAAGACGGGGGTGGAGGTCACGGTTGTAGGGAGGTGTAATATGTGAGCATCCAGTTTTGACAGTTTACATAGCAGGGACGCTGGGATGTTCAAAACTTGTTCATCAAATGTAGCCATAGAAACGTTTGAAAGGAAGGAAGTCACAACAATTTTCAGCTTATGCCATTCCAATAACAATAGTAACACTTTAGTTTCATTCAGCACTTTCTACACTTGTCAGTCACAATAGGTGGTGATAAGCTTCTGTAGCCACACTTGCCCTAGGGCAGACTTTATGTAAATAATCTATTCGGGATATGCAAAATGGTAAAACAAAATATTTTCTTGGAGCCAGATTACGATTTAATCACAATTAATTTGTACTTATTTGTGTTTATATTGCCTTATTTAACTAACAGTTGAATAAAGTAATTTGCTTCTTCTGACAGTTCACTTTTCCCTGTGATTGGTTGAATCCAGCTGTCACTCACTCAGAACCTTATAGAGGCTGAAGGCTGAGGAGAAGTGGGTGGGAAAAACATTTCACTAAAATAGCAGCTCATCACATACAATTTGTACAAAAAGTAATGCAGTGTGCTTTTGTCTCTGGCCCACAGAAACAAAGAGAAAGTGTTAGCAGTCACCTACAGTCTCTCGCTCTAAAACCTACACATTTAGTTAGAAATCTGTGGGTAATAATTGATTCAAACTTGAACTTTAACAGCCACGTCAAATCAAACATCAGCTGCTTTTTACAACCTTAAAACATTGCCAAAATCAAAGTCTGAACCACCTTTGGAGAGACTTATCCATGCATTCGGCTCTAGTAGATTAGACTACTGTAACGGCCTGCTCACTGACCTCTCCAAACGAGCTGTAAAACAGCTGCAGTACATCCAGAACGCTGCTGCTCGGGTCCTGACTAGAACCAGGAAGTATGATCACATTAGTCCTGTTCTCAGGTCTCTGCACTGCCTCCTGTGGCTCAGAGAATAGACTTTAAGTCTCTCCATGGCCTAGCACCAAAGTACATCTCGGACATTTAGTGCCTCTGAGGTTGGACTTTGAGGACCTCAGGGACCGGCCTCCTGCTGGTGCCAGAGCCAGGACTAAACATGGACCGGCCTCCTGCTGGTGCCAGAGTCAGGACTAAACATGGACCGGCCTCCTGCTGGTGCCAGAGTCAGGACTAAACATGGACCGACCTCCTGCCGGTGCCAGAGTCAGGACTAAACATGGGCCGGCCTCCTGCTGGTGCCAGAGTCAGGACTAAACATGGACCGGCCTCCTGCTGGTGCCAGAATCAGGACTAAACATGGGCCGGCCTCCTGCTGGTGCCCAGAGTCAGGACTAAACATGGACCGGCCTCCTGCTGGTGCCAGAGTCAGGACTAAACATGGGCCGGCCTCCTGCTGGTGCCAGAGTCAGGACTAAACATGGACCGGCCTCCTGCTGGTGCCAGAGTCAGGACTAAACATGGGCCGGCCTCCTGCTGGTGCCAGAGTCAGGACTAAACATGGACCGGCCTCCTGCTGGTGCCAGAGTCAGGACTAAACATGGACCGGCCTCCTGCTGGTGCCAGAGTCAGGACTAAACATGGGGAATCTGTGTTTCAGTTTTATGCAGCTAAAATCTGGAACAGTCTTCCTGAAGACGTGAGACAGGCTTCTACTCTGACAATGTTAGAATCCAGGCTAAAAATAGTTTAGTTTTGCTGTGCATTTGACTTAAATAATTTTATTAGCGCTTTTCCTCTATGTATTTATCTGTTTTGTGGTTTTTTGCATTTTTCCTGTTGTGTGTAACACTTTGAATTGCCCTGTGTATGAATTGTGCTCTACAAATAAACTTGGCTTGCAGTTACCTCACAGGAGAATCCAAATCCACTTTATTTATGTTGCACATTTTATGAATAGAAACAGTTTCCAAAGTGCTCCACGAAATATACATATATAATATATGATCAGTTGGATCTCACGGGTCCCAAAACAATAAAAACAATACATTAAATCACAGAAAAACATTAAAATACTAAATACTTACAGATGAAAACATAAATAGTCCATATAAAGTTAACTTTAAAGGAGAGAGCAGATACACTCCTTTTCGTCATATTTACGGGCCCGAGCTGCCCATTCCTTAAACCTTCAGTGGATTATTTACTCGTATAATCTACTTTATGCCTGTTGTTACCCCTATTTCTGTTTTTAAGATGTACTGCTGCTTTCTAAGGAGAGCTATTTCCTTTTTCTTTTCTTTCTTCATAAAACACCATTCATGTTTCAACACCAAAATGTTCTGTTGTGAATAAAATGTTTCGGAGCTTTACAAACCACAGCAGAGAGACAAAGAGGGTGAGAGGAGGAGAGTTGGAGGAAGAAAGGGATGAAGGTTACATTTGTAGGAGGGTGTAGTGTACGAGGATCCCAGCTTGACAGGTTTTAGACAATGTAACCGGAATACTCAAAACTCATTACATTCATCGTGCCTGATGCTGAGATTGATTGAAAGAAGCGAAGTCATAATGATTTTACACTGGTTCCACCCTTTTGACTCTGCCTCTCTTCTGAGTAACAAAAAAAAAAAAGAAATCCCTAAAACTCACGTCTCTGAAAAGAAGAGCGGAGAGGCGTAGGATGCTGCCGTCTAAGCAGAGAAGGCCGTGGTCGTTTCAAAAATGCTGTCTTGCTTGTCAGGTTGTTACGCGCGTCTCCAGCTCTATGGATGCCACGCAGAGGGGGGTAAGGGCGACGTGTGCCGAGGAGTGGGGGTGGTCGGGGTGAGAGCGAGAGGGGGGGAGGGTGGTGGTCGGTCGGGGGGGAGGGGGGGAGATAAAGGTGGACACAGAAAAATCCTTTTGTTCCATTCGCTTAAGGCCATAGAGACACACGTGCTCGCACAAGGGGAAGGGTCAGAGGGCACTGGCAGGACAAAAGGGAATTCACGCTGAAGACAGTCGACCAATGAAGACCTCTCACTTTCAAGGCAAACGCTGAAGCACGGGACGTGTCAGAGGAGATGAAAAACACTTGAGAATGCGTAGATTTCAACAGTCTAAATAAACAAATCAGGATGATTTTTGTTGATTGATAATTGTCGTGATTAATCAGGTCACAATTTAGCCAGGTCAATTACATCTACTCTACCTACAGCAGATCAGGGGTGTCCATGCTTTTTACACTAGGGGCCGCATTATGGAACATAGACAAAGCAGAGGGCCGATCGAGAGCCAGAGACAGTTTTGACCTTTATTCAGGTCTGGCCCTGTTTTACACCAAAATGTTTTGAAAGAATTGAAAAACTTACAGTAAAATATACAACTGGTGAAATAGGCCAACTAAACAGAAAGCGTGAGGGCCAACAAAAATAGATTTAAGAACTACTTTTGGCCCCCGGGCCATAGTTTGGACATCTCTGACCTAAACCAACTTGTTATGGCTATTTATGTCACATTAACTTATCATTCAGAACGTTTAATTTCATGAAGCTGGTCTGAAACTGTATTAAGGATTTCCCTGGTTTTGGCCATAGTGAATAATCTTGATAGACGTTTATTCTAAAAGTAATAAAGCGCCGCATAAACATTTTATATGGTGACATCCCGTTCAACAAAGTGATAGTCAAATTCAACACTGAGAACATTTACTGGTTCATAAAATTGCCTACAATTAGTTTGTTCAAATATTGCCTTGGTTTTATCACTGGAGCTCTCCTCCCAGCAGCCGTATGTTGTTACTGTGCGTCTCCTCGGCCCCTCCCGGACGCTCAGGTCACCGCTCTGTTTGTCCTAGCCTCCTTTTTTCCTTCACTAACCCCTTTCCCTCCACTCCTCCGTTGCCTCTGCTCCTCGCCTGACCGACTTCTCTAATTTGGTTTGTATTTTTTTCTCCAAAAGCTCGTCTCTTCTCCCGTCTGAGCTATGTGGGGGTAAAGTCCAGCCCCTCCCATTGGCTGTGTATCCATGTAAATCCCCTAAACTACCCTTTCATTCTGTGTGCCTATTCAAAAATGACGATTTAGTCGGCCTAATGGGAAAACAAGGCCTAAATAGGATGTGTGTGGAACAAGATTTGTTGGAAATTGAACAAACTCAATTAAAGCGCTTGAAAAAGAAAAGAGAGAATATAATCTTTTGAGTACGGTTTGTTTTAATAAAACCATCACTAGAATTGACTAAAATCTTGAAGTAACATAGGATCTTTAGTTAAACAGCTCCGAAACATCTCAGTAGTTGACTAATTTGTAAAATGAAGGACACATTTGTGTGTTGTCAAACCTATTTATAACTTAATTAATTATCTCAACCATGTTTGCTATGTAAAATTGGCAATAACATTTCACTTTTCCCTTTTATTTCACCAAATAACATGATTTCTTATAATCAGGAAGTTGCATATTGATTTGATAGTATCCTGTCCTGGATGCCCTTCCCACAATACTCTATGCCTCATGACTTTAGATCATTACATTGTAACTCATTGTGGTTCCATATGAAACAGATATAGGTTTGCGTGCGCACATTTAAACATAATTAAATGATCAAGCTTAACAATGCGTTTGAAATAATCCTGATGTCTAGACTATGCTTGGCACACTTGCAAGCATGCGCTGAGACACAGAGACATAAAGGCAGCGCAGCGTGAGGCGGCGCAGCTTACGGTAAATGGAGACATTTAGAAACTCGGCCGACAGACAGACACAAACACACAGATCAAAGCATTATTGTGCACTGGGGAACACGACGAATACACAGGCTGGAGGAAGTGAGAGAAGGTGAAGAGAAATCCTCGATCAATAGAAACAGCAACAGCCTGGGCCTTACATGCACACAACAGTCTTTATCGTGCAGGGGTAGTTTACTTTTAAGGTGACTCTCTACCTGTGAATAACAAATTAAAGCGTTATGGTAAGAGTGACTGTACAGCAATCGGGCAAAACGTCTCCAACATCTGATGAAAATAGAGTGTTTATTTTACCATTATTATTAGTATTATCTTGTCTTACGCTAGCTGTTTTTTATTTTATTTTAATTTAACTTTTTATCTTTATTTATTTTTTCCCTCCATTCCTTATTAGGAAATGAGTGGTTTTGTCTGTCTTTTTTGTTTATAAGAGTTTTTGTTTATAAGAGTTCTTCCTGTATGTTATCTGTCCTTTTCCTCTGTATCTACCTGCGTTGCAACAATGAAATTTCCCCATGCATGGACAATAAAGGAATATCTTATCTTATCTTATTGCTGAATCAACTTCAATGAGCTGTTTAACCGTGTTCCTTCATCAATCGCTAACTCAGAGTAGCGTTTTGGTTAATTCATGCATGTTTCTGTATTGTCCTAAATCTGAGGCTTAGAAAAATCCTGTTCTCACCTACCCCCTATCCCCTATCCATGTATTTATTTGAAAAGGGACATTGCACATCAATCAACCATCAAACAACGTAAATGTGCCCGAGTTTGCTGATATGAGCTCATTTGTATCCTTTGCCAGATGTGAAAAAGTCAATCTAAAACTGAATACTTTCAAAATAAGATTCATAGAGGAAAAAAAAAACAAAAAAAACACGTAAATCACAATCCGCTTTGTGTTACGGTGAAAACCACAGTGCTGTTGTTGATACCTTCCTCATGCATTCACTTATTTTGTCAGATATATACCTATGTGCAGCAGTTGTGGAGCTGTTCTGACCAATTACATCTTGCTCAGTAAAATACTCGCCCCATTAATTGCATGACCTGCTCAGAACCTTCCTACTGTAAGGCTTCAATATTTCAATATTTTAAACAAAGAAGGGAGTGGCAAACGTGAAAGTGGATCTAAAAAACAAAGGCATAATTGGGTTTAAAGGGGGAAGTCCTGAGCTCCTGGCCTACACTGACCCTGAAGCACAAAGTGGGAGTGGTCTGTGGAGAAGAGAGGAGGAGAGGAACCAGGCGTTTAAAGGGAGATTCATGAGGGGGGAGCGTTATCCAGGGTTATTTATGTGGGCAGCAGCAGATGGGGGAGGGAGGATGGGGGTGAGAGGCGTTCAAAAATGCTCATCAATACCTCAACAATAACCACCAGATGATTACTGTAATAGTAGTAGTATTAGCCAAACCCAAGATGGGATGATTATGTTCCATTAAATATGTCTTTAGTCAAACTGAAGCATCATTATAATGGGTAAAACGGTCATAGCAGAGACCGGTTAATCTGGTTTATGTTGTTCATTGAAAGAGTGGCTTTGATTTGGGGTAAAACAGTTTGCTACATAATAATCCACTCAACAACAGCTTTAACCAGATTAAATCCATGTTTTGTTTTTAAAATTTGCTGAGGGCCATGAAAGAATGGAAGCTACCGTAAATCTGTCACTGTGGACCTGAGCTATGGCACCTTGGTGTTGAGCTCTATTTTAAAGCTTGCTTACAAAATCTGGTTACAAATAGTAATAATAATTGGTAATAACACTTTTTTTATATTGTAATAAAGCCATTGAAGCCCGCAAACCTCTGGTATCGGCCCCTTTTATGCCTCTATTGGATTATGGCCATGCTCTTTACATAAATGCAATTGTAAAATGTCTGAAATCCTAGAACATTGTGTATCAACAGGTTATGGCAGGCTCACCCACCACTGTGAACTCTGTGCCAAGGCTGGATGTCCTTCTTTCTTTTTAGTTTATATAGTAATATGTAAATTAGCACCTTCCTACTTGTGTGCCAGGGTCATTATGTTTGGCTTTCTGTCCCCTGTGTAAGGACTGACAGGGGAAAGAGTGTTTTCTTATGCTGCTCCCACAGCTTGGAACTCCCTTCAGTCAGAGTTTAGGTTGAGCGAAACAGTCTCGCTTATGGGATTTCAAGAGGTAATCTTTAAAAAAAAATGATCAGTGCTTTAAAATGTGGGTTATCTTTTGTTTTCTTATTTTTTCTTTTAAGTCTCTTGAATGTGTAAATGTTTTATAATGTTTATGCTGTTATATATTTTCCTTTGCCCCAGGTTACCCTTAAAATAGAGGTTTCAATCTCAATGGTTAAATAAAGGTTAATAAATAAACATAAAAATACACAACTTGTCTCCATGGATTATGAAAGTATTTTGGAGCAATGTTACGTGGAGCTCCTTTAAAGCCAACTCGCAAAATAGTTACGTGTTGAATCCAAAGTTCTTTTAAACAATCTTTCCTTCACAATAATTCGCTATGTCCAATTTAGAAACAAATTCAACTGTTAAAAACCCATTCCTGAACGCATTCAGACACAAATTGGTTCGCAAATTTTGGCAGACTAATACTACTAATTGTATCCACTCTGTGTGTATATTGGTATATCTGTTTGTATTTGGAGCCTTAGGGGGCGTTCTGATAAAGTATAATGTTTTCAGCCAACACCAGAGCAGCTGCCATGTTCCATTCAGGCCCTTTGGGGAAATGCAAGGCCAGCAACGTATTCAAATCCCATCTAATCAAATGAGTCCTTTTCTGACGCAAGTGAAGATACAACATTTGAATTTAGTTTTTACTGAAACGTCATTAAACTGTTTTAGCTCAGACATCATCCAAGGCAATACCTCTAGTGCTCAGATGTGGATTTTTAATGAAAACCTGTTTTTTAGTGGCTCTGTCATACTGTTTTATTATGTAAATAGTCAAATATGTGAATGATTTATTGTTTTTTCCTTGTTTGTTTGTTCCTCTTGTACCGCGTACACCGTCGCTCTTATACCACACTACTCTTGACAAGGTCGTCGTTGCAAATGAGAATTGATAAAGACTAAATTAAACGAACGTTAAAATAAATTAATCAAGTTAAAGAACTGCTTGAAAATGCAGGCGTGTACATTTGCACCATCCAAGGCCACGCTCGTATGGAGAATGTGTAAAATATGTGAGAAACTTTAGCAAGTAAAAGTCTTGAGGCGTTTTAATGACGTGCAATCACAGTGAATCTGAATCAGCCACTGCCCCTGTACAGTGCAGTGTTATACAGTAACACTTGTGCGCGGATTTTAAAGTCGAGTGTAGGTTGGCTTAACACCTACCACTAAAATGTTCCGCTGCATCTCATTATGCGCTCAATATTCTAGTCGAAAGTGTAAGTTTGTACGGCGTGAAATGCACAAATGTTCTTTTAGCTAATCTTGTGCCAATGCCTACAGGTTTGCACGAAAAGGAGACGATTTGGATATTAAAACGCTGCTGCCGAAACGACCACGAGCAACGCTCCTTTGTGCACGACCATGGAGCTCACTCTCCCTCAAATGGAGCTCCCTCTTTCCTTTCTCCTCTCCACTTTCCTCCCCTCTGTTTGTCCTCTCCTTCCGCTCGTCCTCCTTGTTGTGTGCCTGTGTCTCTCGCACATAGATATACACTTGCCCATTCCTCCAGCCTTCTCACAGTCCAGATGGCCCATAGCTGCCCCCACATTCACTCCCCCACAAGAAACACCACCATGCATTTCTTCTGTCGAGTCCAACAGCAAAGATCGGTAGACAAGCCAAAAATCTGTACTCGAGTATTGTTACCCCACATAAAGCTTAGAAATGAGAAGAATGAAGGTGCGTGTCCAAATAATCCTTAAAGGCGATTTAAAGGAGCACAATGTCACTTCTCTGCTGGAGAGCGGTGTCTATGTGATGGCAATGTGTCATATTCGGGGGTGAAGTCTGTGGGAGAAAGAGGAAACGCAACTTTTTTCACGCCACTAATACATTTCCTGGCGCGTTGTGTGTATTGTTACCTCAGAAAAATAAACTGATTGCTCTGTCAATATTAAAATACTACAGGCGGCGTTAGCATCGACCACTTTATTCTCCATGCTTTTGTGTCTATATTAGGCATTATAGCTATCCATCTATCCTATATCTATCTATATATAGATAGATATAGCGCAGTAATGATGCATGTTTTTCTGGCAATAAAAGTGCCTGAAATTGAATAATGTTGCATAGAACACTTTTATTCTATTGCATTTTTCTTACTGCTATTTATTTATTCATTGACTGTTTGATTCATGACAAAATGTAACTAAAAACAGACATCAATGACTTCATAATTCACTGACACTCTTTTAATATATTATTGCAGTTATTATGGATCAGTTTAAACAGTTTTCACAGGCTCCTTTACCTAAGTGTTTTAACACACTAGTAAATTAATGCAAAATCTATAATGTATCATTGTGCCACTTTTGGTCCCATTAATTCAGTGTTATATTTTCCACTCGCACTAGAAACTGTGGCTCCAACATTAGAGCCAGATCAGGCCTGCTCTTACTGCAGTTTCAGATGTATTCAAACATTCTTACCAAAGTAAAGTGCAACGGTGAACTGGCTTTTGGGCCGGCACATGTGGTCAGCTGTGGTGTAGTTAGCAGCCTGTGTCAGTTATATTACCCTGTCTCGATGCTGCTTACCTCATGGCATAAATTTAGATGTTCCTTTTCCGGAATAATGTTCTTGCTTTGACAAAAGCAAAAGAGCTGTGTTGAAACCAGTGCTCCGTGACATCAAGGTGCAAAATCATGTTGCGCAAGAGTTGACAGTTTACAGAGCGCAATTGAAAATATAAACACGCCATGTTACTTTCATATAAAAGACACGCATATTGCTCCATTGAGGCATTGTAATTTGGCAGTGATCCATACTTTCTGGTTAGTGTAAATGAACAATACTATTTTTAGATTCCTTCACATAATATTTGGTCATAAATTGAGCCAGTTTTAATCCCGATGTGGACTTGGTTTAGTCCTGATCTAGTCCGGGTTTAGTTTTGGGTTAGTCCTAAGTGTGACTACACCCTCAACGTCAATGTCTCAAATGGTTTTGTCTTTGTTTGGTTGAAATAATTGCTTATGCTTGCTCATGTCTAATCTAATGGATATTTTCCCCGTACGTAGCTTTTGCATGTCTTCAAACACATCGAAAGTGTAATATATATGTTTGTAATAGTGGGACAATCAGGGGCAGGAGCAGCGCAATGAGAGGTGTAACTCATGAAAGGGGAAGAGACCATTGTTAGTGCTGCTGTGTGTGTGTGTGTGTGTGTGTGTGTTCACTGGCTGCAGATAAAAGGGAGTAGTAGAGGAATATTTGCTTGGTGGGGCTGGTCCTGGTGGTGTGGGGGGGTGAACACCAGGGGGAGGAGGAGGAGGAGGGTGCGGTTAACGGCTGTAGCCCTCACAGGAAGCTCCGAGGCAGGGAAAGGGGAAGTGAGCCTCCCCCGCTCTGCTCCAAGGCCGTGGGCTGCTGCTGGAACTGACGGACCTGAAATAATGCTGCTAACTATACCGCACCTTAACAAAGTGACGCGCACACAAAAACACCGGGTCTAGACTTTAAATTGCGTAAAAAAGTACTGAAAATGTTGCCTGTTTTTCCCCAGTTTCATGATGATGCGAGGTGGACGTCTTTCAACAACTGTTACTAAGCAACCGTACAGTAAACACAGGCCAAAACCTACATAAATAACACAATTGACTGCGTGTAAATTGTCCCCGCTTATTGATGGCACGTAACAGAGGGATTCAGTTTCAGATCAACTTTTATTTATTTATTTATTTTCGCAATCGACTGATATATAACTATGATAAAGATATAAGTAGCACCAAACAGAGTAATAATAAAATAAACATGAAAGCCTGTCATGTGCACTTTAAATTGGGATTTGATAAAGAGTCTAAACATGACTCCCTGATAATGATCAAATGATGGCATAGTTTTGGACTTGTTCCTATACAACAGTTCTCAGCACCTTTACCCGTGTTATTAGTTCTATTACAGCAAAAATAATAATAGCAATGTAGTAATAATATTACTACATTGCTATTATTACTTTATATATATTAGTGAGTGTTTTCTTTCTCCATTTTACTCAAGTATAGTAAGTACTCGCAGCCTAGTTTTACTCTCACTGTCGCTGAAGTGAACTGAAGAACCTTTTCCAACTCTCCAGCAGGTGGAAACTTTAACATGCAGTGGTGGAAGGTACCAAAGTACAGAAGTAAAACTACTGTACTCAAGTCGAGAACGTTTGAGAGAAAGTTTTGAGAGGAATTTGACTCTAACTTTGAGCGAAAATGTACAAATAAAAACAGCTAAATAAACAGGGAAACAATTCAGTTGAACACAAATCAGCAAAATGTTTGTATCCAGATCATACAGTTGATGCTTTAATAGGTCTTAAAATCTGTCTGGAATACTTTTTACTCCAAAAGAACCATTTTAAACATCTTCTTTTGCTTAAGTAGATTTTTTTCATGGAATACTTTTGCTTTTACTTGAGTATTTTTTTATAACACAATCGAGTACTTCCTCCACCACTGTAGACAAGCCTGTTTTACTGACTACTTTTTTACAACTACATTGAATTAATGTCAATTTATCAACAGAATACAAGTAGCAGAAGTAGTGCATTTGTATTTTATATTATTATCAGCGACACAAAGATGAACATGGATTTATTGCCCAAATGCATATTTTGCACACAGAACACAAAAAGAACACCAAATATACAAAAGACAAAGATCATGTATTTCAATGCACTGTTGACCAGTTTGACCGGGTCATCATGTTGCCGTGGTGACCGTTTTAATCTCCCCAAAGACAGCCTTGTCCACTCTGACCTCTGACCCCTGTGGAGGAGAGGTCACAGGGTCACACACTCCGCTTGTTCTTCTTTGTATGTGGTCATTTTCTTTCAAAGAGTGTTGAATCCATTTGTGTTGCAGGGCAGTGATAGTAACACTATTACATGTGTTACAGAGCTGCATCATGTGAATATTCATCCCTCAAAATGTTCAAACTGAGCTAAAGAGACATAAAAACATCTTCATCATAAAGAAGAATGAGTGATTATTTAGAAGGCATGATATTTACCAAATTTGTCCAGTTTTAACTAAATATTTTGTGGATTTTACTGTGTATCTTTCAAAATATTGCATACAAACATTAACCGACTTGTTGTAAAGGCTTTAATTCATTTATAGTGTAATGTGTAATTCAGTTTCTTTACAATGTTTGTTGTCTTGCATATTGGCCCTGCTTTTCATTTGCCATCCGCTCGTTTTAAGTGCAATTTTGAGATAGAATTACATATTGATCCCAGTCAGAGGTCCACGCATAAAGGGAGATTGAGTTCTTCCACAAAACACATATTTGATGCGGTTGACTCCTTTCTTAAAAAGATAAAAAGTAATAATTTAAAATAAGATGAAAACTGCTTGGGTAAAATGTGTTCTCGTCACGTAGTCAGAGAAAGGAGAGTCGCTGCAGTAAATATTTTCTGTCCAATGGGCAAAACAAAAGGCTGAAAGATAATAGAAATGGATTAGTTTATACAATTTTGGGTTTTCTTTTAAACCAAAACAAAGCTTGTCATCTGATAATAAACAGCAGTTATTTAAGCTGAAAGATGATGCTACGGCTGTGATAGAAATGTGTACATGAAAGCAGTGTACAAATAAAGTCAATGTAATGTACGTAAATGTATATTTATGTGAAATATACAAATAACCTTGTCGCGGCTCTGCAGCCACGGCCTCATTTTATATATATATATATATATATATATATATATATATATATATATATATATATCTTTATACATAAAACCCATTACTGAACTATAATGACATTAAAACAAAAATACAATCATATATATTTATTTTCAATGTTCTTACAAATACAGAAATTTAACACATATGTACACTATTTACAGATTATTATTTATCTTGTAAGTTTCTTATGAAAGACCTAGTTAAACCCCTTCAATGTAATGTTCATAAAACAGTTAGTGTCTGGTGTTCTGTGTGAGAGTTGCTCCCTCTAGTGGCCAAACCACAGAGATGATGAGGGGGTTTCTGGAAACAGTCTCTTCTTAGCCTTGACTCTGAGTACCAGACAGGATTAGATATCACATTTTACAGAATATACTTATGCCGAAGTAGGCCCAGGCAAAAATGTGTATTAATAATGGCCGTTAGTTATAAGGCTTTCATAAAGAAATTATAACACATATAAAATGCAACCTATCGTACCAAGTCAAGAGCATTTATTTGTGCAGTCCACTTATAATAGGTCTAAAGACAGGTTGACTATAATCACACATAATAGTATCAAGAACCAAGTCCCTATCCCCCAGTGCTATTCAGCCAGAGGAACCCCCCAGTACCCCACTTCACACAGCAACACTGGCTGAACGTTGGTCTAACTGACTTCAACATGAGCAACTATATACTGTGGAACATTTTACATTTTCAATAGAGAAGGTTTAGAAAAAGAAAATATTTTAGTTATTACTTGTTATTACACATTATTGTGGAGAAATGAATGGCAAATGTTTCCCATCAGCGTTTAACATGTAATTATGTTAAAGGTTCCTGGTCTGACTGGAAAGTGCCTCAAGTCCCCCAAAGTGGCCTCAGTCACCAGTTCCTGCTCTGTACAATCAAATGGGGACTGGAACTAAAAAAGAAAGAAAGAACCAGGAACTGACATAAATTCTACTGTGTGAAAACCCCAGAAGAGAGCGTTGTCACCTCCCTCGTGCAAAGATGGTCATGTTACTGATGTTTTCTGCTTGTTTTTGCCTCTCGTCGGCTGCAGAGGCGAGTGTGCATTTCATGGGCTGACGAACCTGAGATTGAGCACAAATCACCATTCTCAGGTTGGACAGTCCTGGAAGAGCCACTCAAGAGAACAAGGGCCCGAGTCCCACTCCAGACCGACGGCTGCAGTGCGTCTGTTCTTCACAAACACAGACAAAACCTGTTGCACAACCCGCAAACAGGATATTTATCATGGGAGGTGATCTCTGCTGTTCACAACTGAGGCAGAAGAATAATTCATTTGATGCTGAAAATGCAAATAGTTGAACGTGTCTGTGATTATTGGGCCTGTTCACGTGAAACAAAAGCACTGGCGCAGTTCTACCTCAAACCGTATCATCTGAACCAGTATGATCTGTAGTTTGGAGATACTTACGTAATACTGGATGTAAGTGTCTGAAGCTATGACTTTATCTACATCACAACTTATTCTGCAGCAAACTAAAACACACACGATTCTGTGACGAAGCGGAGATTTGTTCCTTCACGTCAGTTAACCAGCATATTATTCATTCTATTTCTTAATGAAAGGCCAGTGACATATCTTGTGTAAAACGTGCTGAAGCAATTACATAAAAAGGTTCACAATAAATCTGGAGAAAGAAAAAAGAAAGAATAAAATGAATTAAAACAAAAACTTTCTTAATAAACACACACACACACACACACGCACGCAATATTATCCAGCCATATTTTGGGTGAGGAAAAAGTTAGGACACTTTTTAAAATAATTGATTAATAAATGATTAGGAAAAGAGGAAACAAACAGGAGGAGCAGTCCAGGTGGTCATGATGTGTGCTGCTGGGTGTAACTGAAAAATAAAAGATACATATTCTTTTAGGAATGTATTTGTAGCTTTTAAATTTAGTTTGTTGTTCTGAAATATTATCTGTGAGTGCATTGGTCCAATATTTATGCATCTTTACAGTTTTAGAATAGAATTGTCTTTGTAATAGTTAAAGAATTGAGAAAATAAGGAGGTTTATGGCTTTTTGAGGGAGACATTCGTTTCAGAAGTATTGCCCAGAAGACACAGCGGTGGATATAAAGATATAAAGGGATCCTGCAGCTAAAGACGGTTGAGTTTGTTGGTAACTTTGCACAAAAAGGAGTTTATTGGTAAAAAAGCCGATGTGTAAATGAAGTGCATTGTGTACGGCGTCTGATTCATTCAGAATCTGAGACAGGAGTGAATGGAGATAGACCAGGTGAGACCAGATCAATTAAAAAAGAGAAAAATATGGGTACATTTATTTTGTGTTACAAGAAAGACTGTTTAGAAAAAGGGAAATATACCGTAACACTTAATTATCTCATAATACTTGATAAATGTAACCAAGAAACTGCTACAACCAGACAATACCGGTGTCAGATACTGAATACGTAATGATAAGTAATTCACAATAGTTAAAAATGTGAAAATATTTACGCAATTTACACGTTTAAGCTAAGTATTGTTTTAGACAAATACAATTCCTGAATTTATAACAACATTTTGCCTGTTACGTTGGAATACTTTGTGATAATTGGCTAAAAATTGTCATTATTTAAGAGTATTTCATGCTAGTCGTTTGGTGTGGCCTTTCACAGTTTAGCCATAGGTGAATTACAAAGATTCACATTTTGGTTCTGTATGTTGCTGCTAATGTGCATTAAAGCAAATAAACCGGACCACAATTAGACGTTCCATTTCAGCCGAAGTCTAATGTGCAGAGCATCTCTCCATCTGTGTGAGTTATGACCTCGCTCTGCCGTAAATCTTTGGATAAACTGCACTGAGTAAATGCTACACAGACACTAAAACATCAGCACTGTAAAAGCTTCAGCATTTCACCGCACTTCAGAGCCTCTTCACAAGAAATACTGAATTATTTAACTGCATCGCCTTGACACGTACATACCATTGTCATTTTTCTTTTTAGCTTTTTAGCTTTATTGCTGTTTTATTTTGAAGTAAAATATTAAGTTGTTGCATAAAAGTCAAATAATCTGCACTTGACATAAGAAGAAGAAGAAGAAGACCAGAGATAAAGATTCAATTTGAGAAGTAATAGTTGTAAGAATAACTTCAGCAGAACTTATATTGGACAAGAACGCACTTTCTACAGTGTGAATTAAGCATTTTTAGCTAAATATTCTTTAAACTATCTACTTTTCATTTAAAAAAATCCCAGAAACCTGTCTTTATTAAGCCACACACTTTAACCTTGAGTCTAAACCTGTTTGACATTAGTTTAGACACTTTAACATACAAAAGTGCAGTGGTGGAAGAATTACTCAATTGTATTACGTGAATAAAAGAACAGATACAGGAGCAAAATATTTCGACCTATGCGTACAAGTATGAAGTACGGTTACACTTCCAGAGAGACTATCAATGCTTTATCACGATGCCCATATTTCAATACATTTTTCAACATTATTACTCTTTATAGGTGTATTTTTGTTTGCTGAAACCCTTGAGGAGAATTTGGCCATGAAACAACGTGCTTTTAACTTCACTGTCCTTTTCAAACATGTAGTGGAGCAGAGAGTACAGACACCTGCTCTCAAATACAGTGAAGTGAAAAGTATCCATTGTGCAACGTACTTGATTAAAGCCTAAAAACTTCACTCAGTACTTTCCACCGCTGCAAATGTCAGGTTTTTATGAAGGATTTGATTCAACTGTACATAGTGGTGCGCAAAAGACATGCAAAGTGTAACAGGCCAATGTTGTAAATAAGTGTTTGTTGCTTAAAACAAGGGTAAAATAGTTGTTAAAAAATACAATGCAGTACACGAACCGATAACCATAATGTGCAAGTAAAAATGTTAGATTTAGAGGAGTCTGTACAGGAGATTCTCACCGTTTGTGTCTCATTGAAGCGCAGTATCTTCATGGGTCTGGATTGTCATGGGTCTGGATCTTCACGGGTCTGGGTCTTCACAGGTCTGGGTCTTCACAGGTCTGGGTCTTCATGGGTCTGGATCTTCATGGGTCTGGATCTTCATGGGTCTGGATCTTCACAGGTTTGTATCTTCATGGGTCTGGATCTTCACAGGTCTGGATCTTCACAGGTCTGGGTCTTCACAGGTGTGTATCTTCATGGGTCTGGATCTTCACAGGTCTGTGTCTTCACAGGTCTGGGTCTTCACAGGTCTGTGTCTTCACAGGTCTGGGTCTTCACAGGTCTGGGTGCAGCCTGTGGAGGTGTCACGGCTGAAAATGACACTGCGAGACTCGTTTGTCACTCCTGGTTTCAGCAGCAGCTTCATCATGCACAGTGCGACCAACGAGGACGCGCACCCTGTCACTCTGCCTTCCTGTTCCTGTGAATGCTCAGAGTAAACTTTCCACCGACAACTACAAGACCACTGTGGCAATCATTCAAGCCACTGGTTTTGCACCGAACCGTGTCGAAAATGTGTCACATGAAAGACCAAGAAGTGTCTGGAGTTTGAGTTAGTACTGATATAAATACTGCAGTGTTAGGACCAGATCTTTATGAAAGTTATATATACTGTTATGACGGGAGAGACATCATTGTGACTTATTATTGATCGGGAAATGATTGAGTTTGATGAGTTTTTAGAAGTAAAAGCAGTAGTCAATTTTTTTGTCTGTATTTGACTTAAAAGTAGTTTTTACAGCGGATACGTTTTACTTTTACTTTGTTACTTTTAAGACCATTTAATCATCTGTACTTTTCACACCACTGCACTTTTGAACTGGACATAAAAGTAAAAAGTACTTGGTGCCTGAATGTTTAAAGTCCAGGATTGAGTGAACAAAAATCTGCACATGCAATTCACTAGAAAAATAAGAAATGTATTTGAACTGACCTTTGTTGGCTAAAGATCTGCACAATTCTTTACCAAAACACAGCTCTCAAAATCTGTGAAATACTTTCTTTTTACTCCCAAAGAACATTTTTAAACGGGTACTTCAAAACTTAAGTAGATTTTAAAATGTGATACTTTTACTTGAGTCATTTCCCCCCCACACATATCTGTATTTTGACTTCAGTAACAATACTTCCTCCACCAATGGCAGCAGGATAGGTTAAACCGTTTTGATGTGAAATGTGAGAGGGGCAAAGGACAACGGGACGGCCATAGTCAGTGTGTGTTATAGTTTATGTATTTCTTTGTTATGTAATTTTTATTTTACAGGGAAAATGCCGACAGTTACAAAACAAACCTTGTCGCTGAAGCAAATGTTCAACTGCCGTCCCCAGTTAGGTTTTTGCTACACTAACAATGTTATAACACAAAAGCCATTAAAGCACTTTCCCATTATACACACATTCACTTTCATACTGTTTACAGGTGGATACGGTTTGATTCTGCCAACACTGTCTCACTTTCCTCTGGTTTAAGGTCCTTGTGTCGCCCTGTTGTTCTGTGTAAATGTTCCGAGTGGTTCAAGGTCACTTCATTAGTAAAGTCATGAATGTTTGAGATAAGAGACCGTAAAGATCATTTATTTCTCTTATAAACGTTGCCGGGTAAATTCACCATTGACTTTTTTTCATCCATTGTCTATAATAACTAAAGAAGAATCAAACTGAGAGTGATTCTTGTGATACTTCTGAAGGGTAGTTTCCAAGAGGAGTCAGCGTTCAGGGTGAAGAAATGCTGTGTGAAAATGAAGAACTCTTAAAAGACGGTGTTAAAATCCCAATATTGCACTTTTATTGTCCTTTTACAAACACAACTGTACATGCAACAGCAGTAACTGTTTGAACGAGTCCAAAGCTGTAGGTCATGGAGTTTAGAAACCTTTACTCAAGCAACATAAGTACACTTTTACTCAACGTTTGGTGGAAAAATATACTTTGCTCAAATAAATGATAGAGGTAACAATACTTTTGTACAGATATTTAGAGATGCTTCTTCTCCCATTCAATTGAACAAGGACAAAATATCTTACAATCTGCTGTACAATGTTCAGTTTCCTTCTCTGTAAAACCACAATCTCCTTGTATGAGGAGAGTGGAGTGCAATCATGACTTAAGATAATATGTTATTAATAAGTTATTTAGTCCTTATGAGGACACTGGCATTTTAGAAAGACACCAATACGACACTGTGGGCAAACGCTAGATATTACCAAGGAAATAGTTTCTTCATTGTTTGTTAAATGTAGTTGACCCATTTTCCCAAAAGTAAAATTGACAGTCTTGGTCATGTGCTCAAGTCCAAGCATCGAGATAGTATGTAAATGTCTTAGTCGCTGCATAAATCTGAATACATACTTAATGAACCACTGCTGCAGTGAGGTCAGCAGAGGGAAAAGCCATCTAAAAAAGGCAAATACACCCACGCATTTTCCGATTGATTGGTCCATGAGAAAACGCTTGCGGCAATAGAAGTTGAGCAACAGCAATTTAGTGAAAGTTTAGACAGGTGCAAAGAAGTACAAAACAAACCTTTTCTTGTGGCGTGATCGAATTTACATTCAGTATTGTCAACCACAGTACATGGCTTAAGGCAAGGCAGGTCTTTAAAATAAATTGGCAAAGTCAAAATGATTGTCACTGCTTTAAAAGCAAAATCAAATAACAACAAACTGTACATATAAATACTGAAATAAAATGTTTTTCACATGAACATACATACTCTTATTGCAATATATTATCATTTCAATTAACATTCAAGGTACATAAAATGGTTTTACAATCACAGCTGCAACTTTATAAGGGCGTGTTTGTTTCCTCTAAAATGTCTTTTCTGTAAAGTTCTGATGTGTTTTGTCAAGTATCGGTAAAAAAATTTGTTCTTCCTTCAGTAGCTTGGCTCGTCCATCTCCTCATCACTCCAGTCTGGAGGTGCGTCCGTCCCGAAGTAACGGTCCCCAAAATTTCCTGTAAAACAAAAATAAAATGGAATATAAAAAATATATACATAAAAAGTTATGCTTGGTTACGACTATAGATACTACTACTTTTACCACTCCTTTCCTTTATGATTTAATTTTTATATAAAACAGAACAGGAAAAAAAACACATATATATAAATAAATATATAAATAAATAAAACTGAGGTAGAACAGAATAATAATACAGAAAAGCACATTTAGACACAAAAACAAAAACAATGCCACATTCTCCTCCCAAACATCCGCTCACACGCAGGACAGTCCATCGCTCTCTTTCAGAATGAACTGAGCGCATGTGACCAGTGCAGCGCTTCTATACGCCTGAACACAGACAGGTCACATGGTAACCAGCCTCCATATCGGAAAGACAAAAGACGACGGGTGCAACTGAAAAATAATTTGGAGACAATGTATCCAAGTCCCTGTGGCCTTTGACATTTCCGCTTTTATTATCAGTTAAAAAACAAAACTGAACATAAAACACAGAAGATGACACAGAAAACTAAACAAGTAATAATGGCAAAGGACAAGCTCACAGGGAGGGATGTCACAATATCAGATTTTAGTGTTAGGATTATTGTGAGAAAAAACATCACGATTTAACGATTACTGAGACTGTGACCAAACAACAGTGAAATCTTTCATTTTCTTTCTTTCCGTGGTCTAACGTGTTACTGTTCCTCAAGTTTGTGACCAACTTCACAAAATTAAACTTTCCGAAAAACAAAATAAAGTAACATTTACGAAATTTCCCCATGTGTGGACAGCAAAGGATTATCTTATCTTATTTGACAAAAACAGCCAGATATAATAAAGTTCTTTACATTTTGGTCTATTTTTTTGACGAGAGATTGAACTAAAAATATTTATTTTTGCTTCTAAAATTATTACGATAAATAATGTTTTGGTTCTTACGATTATATTGTAACTTGAATAATCACGATTATTGATTAAAACCTAATAATCGTGACATCCCGACTCACGGCATAAACTGTCCATTATTTAAGTCCCATTTTGACTGTTTGACATTTCCAACATATGCAGATGATTTCTGCTTTATTTTATGATGCCTTGACAGGGTGAAATAATACATATTGAGAATGTTGCACTCAATGAATTTACCCTGGTCTTATGATATTTCTTTTTTAAAAATATGTGTCTTCAAATGTTTATGTTTATCTAATATTTGTATAAGACACGTGACAAGTTAAAATGGATTAAGTCTCATTTTAAGTATTTTTCTTTATTTTTAAAAGGAAAATAAACATAAAACACAGAAGAGAAAGCGAACAGAGAGCAAAAAACTAAATATAAAGAACACAAATAGCACTTAACATTCAGAGAAACAAAACCCTGGCACATTAGAATGAAAATGAGAGTCCCACCTGGTCCAAAGTCGGTCAAATGTGCCCGTCACTCACCAATGCCTGGTATAATGTGGAACAGATCGTTGACCTTCTTGTCCACAGCCGTCGTGATGATCTTGACCTGTGGAAAAGCGTAGGCCACCGAGTGCACTCCCATCTCCGCCATCAGCAGAGACACCAGCAGGATCTTATCCTCCTGCACATCATGGTCCTGAAGAGGAACACAGAGCCTTATGGGTCATGGGAATACCACTATCTCACAAAACACTGACCGCTAGAAAAGTAAAATAAATGGATTCATAGTATAATAGTATATGTGCAACGTCAAGCGCAGCGTACAATTACATTGCGTCTAAATTAGGCCCTTTTTGAGCCCACATCTCAGCTTTATAGAAGCTTTAATTGTTCTGTGATTTGCAGTTTTGCGTGTAGCTCTGACCCACCAGCAGCACTCGCACGGCCATCATGGCAGCGGCGCCGGTCGACACAGTGCAGTCCATCAGGATCACGTGGTCCTCGCCGATGTCTTTGGGGAGGCGCAGGTAGTGAAGCTGGAAACGGTTAGCGAGGTTAGCGTAAAACAGGATAGGATGTGGCGTAGGACCACAGTGAGACAGACCGGACAAACAAACTCAGAACAATGCATTACAGAAATACTACAACACATTTACCAACTTTATGATCACATCAAAATAAAAAAGATATAATTATTTATTTTAATTCATATACATTTTGCCTGGATGAAGTTTTGATTGTGAAAGTTTGGACAAGTAAATGCTTCATAATAAACTAATTTAACAGGAACTTTCAAACACGTTTCAATATTCAAAATACATGAGTCACATATTTTTTCGGAACTAGACCTTTAGAGTCCTGACTTCATGTTTCTTAATTAGCTTTACCTCAGGTTCTCCTGTGTCCTGGTTGGTCTGGATGAGGATCTTGCCGATGCGGACGTCTTTACAAACAGCCCTCAGCGCCGGCTCCATGGTCTCTCCGGCCCGGAGGATGGACACGCCTGTGATCTGTAGCAAAACAAATTAAACCCAGGTTAAATGTGTGAAAATGGGAAGAAAAACACTAGTCAAAGTGTCAATAAGTGAATAGTGTTTACTCACCCTTTTCCCATTGAACGCACAGCCTTCATAATCCTCTCCCTGCGGCGTCTGGACTAAATGGACCTGAAGACCATATTTGGCATAGATTTAGCTTCTATACTCGACTAGTGATTTATGCTCAACGAGTGATTTGTGTTTGCTCTGTAAAGTCAGAGAAGTGAACTCTCCCTCCAGAAGATAAACGTGCATTGCTTCATGTCTCGTGCGGTTTGAACTTTCCATTGCTGTAGTTTGAAAAGTTTCCACACCAACAGTGCCAATAAGAATAGGTGTACACCATGGTTTGCCATAATCGAAAGTCTATTTTGAATATTTCTCATTTAAGACTCAACAATAAGTCGCTAAAACAGAACCTTTTGATATGTATAAACGTGTCAAAACAATAAGTTACAGTGCCATCCTTACCAGCATTAACATTAGCTTATCACAACAAATGCTACGGCTAGAACTACTATTACTTTCAATATAAAATCAAAATAAATATATAATATATAATAAATCAAATAACTCCAAATCAAACTACTTCTACAAAGACTTTGCATCTCACACAAGTATTCATTGTCCTAGTGGTACTAAATAGGTGTACTTCATATTTTGACTGTTCGGAGGCAGAATATTTTGTCATACAGACTAGTACATGAATTTAGGAACAACCTGTGATGGGAGGAAGGACAGCGCTCGCTCGATCAGCAGCCGCATCAGCCTCTTGGAGTAAAAGATGAACTCATCACGACTGGTTTCCTTGTTCCTGATGCACAATAATCATTAAATAACCTTATTTCAAGCGACAATAAAAAGATAGAAGAACAGGCAATAGGTTATGTTTGTTCAGTAGTTTTATGAAGCTGTTTTTAGCATGTGTTTACCTGATTATCGTGTGCATGCCCTTGACTTGTGGGGTACTCTCCAGCACACTGAGGGTCTGGGGGAGCGGCTGTGCCTGGTGCGCAGAGGCCAGAGCTGCCCTGTGACCACAGCGGCAGAGGAGGGGAACGGAGGAGAGGAAGTGGACAGTGAACACAAGGCAAATTCAAGCTAATTACAGCAAACTATGCACTATCCAATTGCACACAGACGTGACTAAAACCCGTGCAGAAGATCAAAATTAGCACCATTAGTAGAAGTATTGTTGGAAATAGAAGCGTGAACCTGCAAAAGCCAATGCAACCAAAGAGTGCTGAGTATTTCAGTGAGACAAACATCGTGCCTCACAATTAGATCATCATAAAAACATTGTTCGTTACAGCACTTCCACTACATAAAGGTAGATGCAGTGCAATCAAATGAAAGCATGTGTTAACTGGTTCACAAAAACAAAATTACATTTAATTAGTGGAACAATAACATTTGCATGCGTTTATAATCATTATATCATTGTGTGTCCTGAATCTTGCAGCGCAGTTCTATAGTCATATAGTACACTATTTTCCCTATTCAACAATTGTGATTTGCTGATGAGTTCCTTCAAAGTGTATTCAAAAAGGCAGTTAAAGAACCACATAGTAATCAAATAGTAAATAGTGTATCAGTTCAGTTCCCCAAGGACTGAGACATTAATGAGGCTACTTTAGAAAGTTAGGTTTGAACATTAAAATTGGCAGCATGTCACTGAGATACTCATCAGGCAGATGCAAACAAAAGAAAATCATATGAAATCAGCTCACATATGCCAGCGGAGTTTCCTCTGTGGGAGAGAGTGACAGACACGGGACACAGACAAAGAGGGGGAAAACATGAGACTGAACGTCAGGATGAAGGAACCATGAGAGCCAGAGTGTCAAATGTCTCAGAAAGTCAGAAGTCTGATAAAAATCAGTTTCAATCTGTTTTTAATTCATGCTGAAGGTAAATCCTTAATAGACAGAACTGTGCAACTTTTTAGGAAGATCTTTTTTGGAACATGGAACGAGCCATTTCACAAGGATCAGCGGGCCGCAACTCGCATAACATTTAATTGATTTTCTTGAGTGAATTCAGCTCGTGTGAGTGCGTGGGAGCTGTCACCCGTTCACTGTGTGTAAAGTATTTGAGCTCACAGGCCCCGGCACATCCTGTATCTAAAGACAGATACAGAACACACTTCCTTTCTCTCTGTCTCACATTCTGTGGCCAACATTCAATGGAAAAACTTTTGTCGTAGCATATTGGAAAGTTTCTCTGCGGCTAAGATATGCAATAGTCAACAATAGCTTCCTCTGATGAACTTTCTGTTGTATTTGGGTTGGCACAGAAAGGAAGAGGTCAGTCACTAGAGTATTTTTAGACACAGGAGGCAGAATAAGTGTCACTTGTCATTCTCCCTGAAGAAGTAGAACCAAAGCTGCAGATTCATAGTTTCATTGAATGTACGTCAGCTAAAGACTAATGTATTTATTCAAATTAGATATTTTTAGGACTGGAATATTCTGAAACCTTTTGAGGCTTAGTTGTTAGTCCTGCTTCAGCCATGGTAACAGTCAACAGTTATATTAATTACGATTATTGGAAACCCCCCCCACAAAAGCTGGTTTATTAGATAGAATGTCCTCTGCAAAAAAAAACAACAACAACTGCCATCTCTGTAGTTTAGAGCTCTACTAACTTGCTCTACAATATATGGGATTCTTGAAATTATTTAGTAAAACCTAAAATCGTGCAGCCCTTTTAACAACACTACATAACAAAACAATTGCACAGAGCTGTAGTTCAGACAAATTGTTGTTTTTGCACCAGAGACATTGCCGCCTGATGATGTTTTTTAAAAAAACAGCAGATCGGGGCGAGCCCAGGGTCTATTCAGACTTCCTTTTCTCCGAGGCCAGGTAAATATGGCAGAGGATGAAACTGGAGGTGAGAGTGAGCGGGGCAGACGACGAGGAGAGAACAACAGAGAGGATAAAGGCCACTCTACCTGACGCTGAGTTCGCGCTGTGGGCCGTGGGCGAGCGGTGTGGTAGGGGAGAGTGAGCAGACAGTGAGACAGTATCCTTAAGCTACCTCTGGGTGTGTGTGTGTGTGTGTGTGCGTGCGAGTGTGCGCGCGTGTCTATGTACGTGTGAGGCTTAACTGTGACTCTAATCTCGGCACTATACATAGCAATTTGTGTCTTAAACAGAAGAGAGAAGCCCTATATAAAGCCCATGAATTACAAAATTTGAAACTAATGCATGAGAAGTGTGCAGCATTTCATTTAAAATTGTTACTAACTTGATCATAAAAAAAAAAAAATAAATCAAAACAATGCACAATGGCACTTATACTTATAGTTGTGTTGACGTGTTTGTCCACCAGAGAGCGTATTAGAGCGTGGCAGTGGCTAAGAATCCAGTCAAAAAAGGTAGTGATAAAAGTTCGACTTATTTAAGCATGCTATATAAAACAGTTTATAGTATAAAGCTCTCTTGATAACATTGGTCAATTTGTGATTATTATTGGTGCTGTGTGTGTGTGTGTGTATTGTATGTGTGTGTAAATGTGTCTGTCTTGTGTGTGTGTGTGTGTGTGTGTATTGTATGTGTGTGTAAATGTGTCTGTCTTGTGTGTGTGTGTGTGTGTCTCATACCTCTTCAAGCTGACTGTGAACATGCTGCACAATTAAATCAATAGCAACCATATTGCCTCCCCCTGAAAAAACAGAAATTATTAAATTGTTAGGCTGATAAGTATTTTAACAGTGTTAATAATACAACACCTAAAAATAACAACTGACGCAAACAGAAAAAAAGTATTAAAGTCTCTAATAGAAGTCTAAAACAACCAACGTTTTTGTTTCATTGGCTGTGAGCACACCTGACTGTTAAACATGCTGGGTTGAGGCGGACCGATGTAGATACCAAAATGCCTCCAGGCATTCATACGCCGGAGGCTGGACTTGCTCTAAAGCCGGAAGTGCTTTAAGGCCTGCGATCTCCATTAAAATGTGATTAACTGCACAGCCGTACTAACCTGGCTCACACCGGATTGATCTGTGTCTCACTCTGAATTGAGTTCTTCACATGAATCAATCTGGAAAGGTGCTCGCCAAGTGTCACAACAGCGCAAAAAGTAGAAATTGTGTTAGATGACGTGTTCAGAAAAGCAGTCCTCTTTCTCATCCACAAATATACAAAGTGCCAATGTGTGCACATTTATGAAAAACAAAACAGTCTGAGGCCAAAGTACGGCCAGCGGTGCCGCCATATTTGTTTTGGTTCGGTTGTTTTGACCAAACCATAAAGTGATTGCTTCCAGTCCCACCTGTGGGCCCTAAATGCCATGTGATGGGCCGTTTACCACTGGTGAGGACTGCAAACGAATCAGTGGTTGTCTAACAAGAGAAGATTCTCTAGTGAACTCACAACAATTAAGATGATTCATGTTACTGGCAAAGTGACAGCCCTACCCTTTGATTCCACATTCACTAGCGCTTTAATAAGAATTCTATCACACCCTTTCAAAGTATTGACGATCTGTCATTTGTCACAATTAATTACACTGAGTAATTAGTGTAGTGTAGTCACATAAGAACATTTAATATGCTTCTCAGGCTACCCCAAATAAATTGTATGTTTGCTGTAACCCGACCCAACATTTTTCAAGTGGGTCGGTCCGTAGGTAAATTCTTATTTTTTTTTACTTTGAAGGCAAAAAAAAAGGTCAAAATTTTGCTAACTCAGGGTCAGGCTTCAACAGGCCAGGGGTCAGGCTTCAACAGTCCAAGGGTCAGGCTTCAACAGTTCAGGGGTCAGGCTTCAACAGTCAATGACGGAAAACGTCTCGATCAACCCGATCGGGAGACTAAATCTCCCGATTTTAAGATATTTCAATCGACCTTTTGTACGCCGTTATCCTTTATTTTGGTAGCGAAGGCGAGCGGGGGAACGTGCGGGGGACACGGGCGCCGCCATGTTTTGTTGTGATGACGCTGCTGGGCGTGTTTAGGTCCCAGAATGCAATGCGCAAGTCAAATTTAAATGAAGCCACACCATGATGCAAAACGGCATGAGCGGTGGCCAGAGCAGTGGCGCTGACAGAGGCAAATCAACAAGTGAAAATCAATATAGGTTCCCTCCTGCACAGTCTGTTTACTACAGAAGCATTTGGAGGACCGAAAATGAAGACCCATATGCATTGCACTACGCATTATTTGTCCCTTGAGATGAAAGACATTTTTACCAGCGCTATAAAATTACTCTACACGGCGCTTTAGGAAAGCCCGGTCGGTGAGTCGGCGAAATATTTGAAAACTAAAATAATTTGGCTTTTTTTTAAAACAAAATGGAATTCATGTGCAATTCATGTGCAATTACTGTGAAATTCATGTGCAATCTATGTGCTGTCGTGACACATATTCATGTGCAATTACTGTCGGGATCACATGCAATGGTATTTATGTATTTATTTATTTATTTATTTGTCTATGGGAGTTTTTATTTATTTATAGGAGATCTTCTACTGAAAGTGTTTTTCAGACTTCCTATAAGTGATCTGTTCTTTTCTTCTGTATCTATCTCTGTATCTACCTGCGTTGCACCAATGAAATTTCCCCATGTGGGACAATAAAGGAATATCTTATCTTATGTTTCAGTCGGCTAGTTTTATACCGGGTCGGTCGGGTTACGGCAAACAGACCTATTATTTTGCTCAGCCTCATCTATGATGCATGTGGAGGTTTTTACTCGAGTAAACAGTAATCAGTGCATAATATCTGTTTATTTAAACATGCAAAATAGGAATAAACTATTTTGATTTCAGTGGCAAACAAGTAAAACTCTAGCGTTTCTACAATGTTTTTGTGACGGGACAAATATGCACCTCGTGGGACCACAATGTCGGCCAGCCTCATGGTGGGCTCAATGTACTGCTCAAAGGCCGGCTTCACAAACTTGTTGTACTGTTTAATGACTCCTTCGATTTCTCTGCCTCTTTCTGTGATGTCCCTCCTGAGACGCCGTACCAGCCGTATGTCTGAGTCTGTGTCCACAAAGATCTTCATGTCCAAAAGCTGACAAAAGGAGAAGTATACATGTAATAATTAAATATAGTTTACAGGGACATTTCACAATAAATAATAAAAATGTCAAAGATTGGAGGAAATTAACTTTACCTGCAACAGCTCTTTATCTGTAAAGGCCATGATTCCCTCGAAGATGATAACACTGGCTCCGTATACAGTTTTCTATACAGGAAGTACAGGGTTATAATGTTGTTTACATATGGTTCTCAGAGTAGGATAAATATCTGAGTTCTCAGATCAGATCTCAGATGAGCGTAAAGTATTACTGCAATACTAAGTTGGGCAGTGCAGTCATCCTCACCCAATCCTTTTGTCTCCCGTGTGTTGTGAAGTCGTACACCGGGATCTTCACACTCTTTCCCTTTTTGAGTTTGCGCAGTGTATGTGTGAGCAGGGTGAAGTCAAAGGCATCGGGATGGTCAAAGTTGTAATCGTTGCTGGCTGCAATGATCTGCTCTTCCTTTGACAAGACCTGCAAACGATTCAATCACAAATGATCCAATTCTACAAAGTCAACAGTGGATGTAGATCGGGCATAAATATCTCTAAATAAGTTCCTTTAATACCAAGTTTACAAGAAGGCGGTAAATTAAAGTAAAATCTCCAGGCATAACACTATTCTAGTTTTATCAAAGTGCTGCTTCTATTGAATCAAGATCTTCAAATAAACATGATGAAAATAGTAGCCTCTTTTCTGTTTGTTTCACTCTCAGTAGTTGTAACATGTGACTAAAATAGTGGTCTATAAAGTCTATAAAAGTATTCCAAAAAGAGGAACTGAAGAAAGGAAAACAAAATTGAGGAACCATCTTTTGCCCTAATGAGTGTGTGTGTGTATGTGTGTGTGTGTGCATTATGTGTGTGTGTGTGTGTGTGTGTGTCAAAAATGTAAATCTAACACTGTTACTTCTCAGTTTAAGTAAATCAAGCCCCAGTCTGCTCATCATATCAGAGAAAACCTTTACTAAAGCTATAGGTGCATGTGCAGGTGAAAGACAGTGACAGTAAAATAATAGTCACACAGACATATAGTCATGTGGCAAATGCCAGCCTGTGAAGGTGGTAATATCATTGGTCAGTGTCAGCCCCGCCCTCTGTCTGAGCTGTGGTTACACAGTGACAGGATTACACAACACCAAGAGTGGCATCACTCAATACTTCAAATAAGTTAAATGAAGCGTTGCCTAATCTTTGAAATTATTATTAAGGTTTTTCTGTCTTATCTAGACACAGCAAAACTTGTTCACTCACACAAATACTTTTGAATTGTGACTATGTAGGATTTGCACGCTCTACAAAACGGTCAATATCAGAATAAATTTGAAGGCAATAATTATGATAACCCTTTGACTGAAATCTTTAAGAAAGCATACAAATATACAAAAATGAAATGGGAAAAAGAGGGAAATTTTGTTTTGACGGACAAGGAGTGGGAAAGTGTGTGCACTTCACAATGGAGGACCACAAAATCTCATGTTTGGAAGGAATTCTGTTGGAAGAATGTGACCGTTTACTTCATAACGCCATGTGCTCATTTTTTACAGGGAGGGGCTGTTCTGGAGAAACTGTGGTTGCCAGGATTCATCATTATCATGTGTTCTGGGACTGTCTTGTTGCACAAAAATGTTGGGAGAGAAATTGTAGAGGCGCAGACTGTATTTGACACCACCATCCCACTCAATCTCAGAACTATGTATTTAGGTCTCAAAACCCTTGCCATGGACAACATAGGGTAAATACCTTAAGGACATACCCTAAAATGAATGACACATGACGATTAAGGACTGGACCAACACCATAACTGACATACGGACAATGGGAAAAAAGGGGAATTTTTTTTGTGTGCCTTCACCTTCTTTTTAGTTGGATGAAATTTCTTATTTTAAATTTAACTCAATTTGTTTTTCTCTTGTTTGTTTGGTGTTGTTTCGTTTGATATGTATTGCTTTATAGTGAACACACACACACACACACACACTCTAATATAGAAAAATACTTTTCTTTAGTTTTGTGAAGCATTTAGTGGAGAGGTGTTTGGGTAGTGAGTGTAGTAAAAAAGGTAAACAAACCTTGTAAAATGAATCCATTGAAAGTAACACAACCCAAGGAACATCAAGCGCTTCAATAATTTTTCTGGCAACTGTGGTTTTTCCTGAAGCGCTCCCACCACACAAGCCTGGGACAAACGGTAAAATAAACACATTTAATGCATCAAGACAACTTTAAATTAGATAATTAATGTGCATAGCCCTTAATAAAGGGTAAAAGGAGAAAACATTGTTAAGTGCAGCCAAAATGCCTTGGGCAGGTATTTGAAGTTGTAAAAACGGGTAGAAGCACAGACTTGTTCTGCAGACAGGCCAAACTCAAAGTATAAACTCATATAACCTATTTTGCAGACAAAACTTGACGTAAATGAACTATTGCAGTGTGTAGCGCTGGGTGCAGAGTAAAGGTAACAGTATGAAACAAAGAAAAAAGGACAAAAAATGGGTATCGCAGTTATTTTTTTTATACCTGGAGGTTTCTGGGAGAGCACTTTACAAAGTTGGAAAGTGTGATCACAAAATAATGATAAACCCTACAGTATTTCCTCAAATAAATGATATTCAGTAAAATGTGTGAATTCTTATTTGTTATTAGATCATGAATAACACAAGTAAAGGTATTGAAACCCTTCAGGTAGCGGTACTGAACACCAGGTATTGTTTAAGTACTCTGACCTAAACAAAATTTACCCAAAAAGGTACCCAACCCTTTGCATTGCAAATAAAGAACAACGTCAAAGAACATCATCTATTTGCAACAGTCAATTTAACTCTTTAACTGCTAATAAATGGTATGCTTTTTACTGAGAGTGTCATAACATTAAAAGAAGGATTCACAATGTAATGAGACCATTTGAACTTACCAATGACAAAGGCCTCTTTGGACTGTGTGCCATGTTCGTTGTACCAAGGCGGCCGTCCTGCCGTGTAGATGGTTCTTTTGGAGGTTCGCAGCAGGGGGGGCTCCGACTTACACTGGCTCGTGGTCCTCTTCCTCGGGGACAGACCGGTGCTCACGGAGGGAAGCAGTCTGTCGAGCGAGCCGTCACCGCTTCCACTGGGAACAGATAAAAACACGAAACATATAACTATATTGCTTTTTATAAATCCAAATCATAATAACTTGCGTCATTTGGTGAATGAAAAATGTGCACAGGTTGCATACATCTAAAATAATACACATTTAGACCATTGCTGGCTTTCCACAGCATTTGCCTGATCCCTAATTTGCAATTTCAGCATTGGGGTTGTGTCAGGGGCCTTTCCTGAAGCTCCCCATTACAGTACATTTTTCAAGGCTTGGGACGCTTGGGACAGATACGTGAATCTAGGGGTTAGATTCCTTTTTAATCACAAAAGTAGACAAACGTAAGGATTGTTAAATGTGCGGCCATTGGTCATTGTGGTTCTTGTGGTGTCATTCCTGTTTTAACTAACAAAGATCAAGGCTGAAAAAAAAAACATATTTCTGGGTGTGTCATGCTACAAGCCAGAATGGAACACCTATTATATTGAACATGCTATGAGCCATCTAAGTTAAAGTTGATATAAAATGCCTTAACCCTGGTCACTCTCGTTCAATAATTGGCCAAGTGTCAAAGTACAGTAGCATGTGGAGTACAGGGTTTCTCATGCTTGTTATATACCAGGTCGTAGGTCGATGTTTATCCGTTTTTAAAGAATTGTACAGATTTAAGTTAATAGTGACGCTGTAATGGAGAAAATGGGTCAGGTCATGTCACGACTCACTTTACTCACAATTTGAATCCATGATCACTCTGAACATGACAATTTGAATTCCTTAGGACAACAACGCTTTTGTTTCTTACACAAAATGGTTCTTGACGACATCTCACAAAGGGTTTAAGAAAGTATGTGCCAATATATTAGAGCATGCCCGAGGCTAAACAAGAAAAGAACGTGTCAAAAATGAATGTAAAGATTTCTCTGCTAATATGCAAATACATTTTGCGATGCATTACTGTTTGCAAAGAGGAAATAAAGAGACAAACATGGCAACATTGTTAGACACAAATGGACGTTACTGTACATGTTTCTTCCAACATAGACAACATTTCAATACCACAAAGCATAAATCGTATAAAAGGGGACAATATTTTGGCTTGGGCTGTAATATGCATCCGGTTTCTTAGAATACGTACTGCCGTTTGCAATTCATCCACGCATCACCCAAAGCTGACTGTAAAAATCCAGATGCCATTTTGACTGAACCCACAGAAAAACACTGCTTCTTTGTCTTTCTCTCCTGCCCCGTCCTTCTTTATGTATGGAGCCATAAACCTGCCCAGATTGTGTCACAGGGTCAAAAGTGAAGCAAATAGAGCACATGCATTTTATCTTATCAGAGAACCACATGAGCCTGGTTAGAGCCTGGGCTCCGGAAAACAAGTAAGAGGTAGAGCCGACTGCAGCCGACTTATCAGTTAAACCAAAAACAGAAAATGTAGGTACTATATGGCATCATGCATTGTCTGAGGCAGCACCAACTCATCTGATGCAGCTCAATATTGGCAGTGGATTGTGAAGTGTGGGAAGTAAAGCCAGACATCTACACAAACACAAGAAGTTCATGTGTTTGTTTTGGATTTTAGTCCTATGGCTAAGCGCAGTGGTAACTAAAACACCATCTCATCACACAAGAAAAACATGTCCAAGGTTGTTGGTGTTCCTTCCCCGGTACTAGCCAAAGGTACCTAGGGCTTGATCGTTATTGATTTTTTCCCGGAGCTAATAGCGATGCTGATGTCAAAGGCCTCGATAATGAACAACTGATAATAGATCAAACTGTTGATGTTTACTCTTTTCATTAATTCAGCGTGAGCAACCACACAGCCATGCGGTTAACTAATATGCATGTAAATTCTGCCCGTACTCCTCTTTTTATCTTGAATTAAAATGTTAATAACAGCTGTAGGCAAAACTTTGGTTCGAATGGTAAAGAGTCATCTTAAATCGACCGTGTAAATGATAAATAACAATAATAATGAAAGAGCACAACTGAAATCAAGGCTTACAAAGTGCTGCACGGTCAGTATCAAAGAACAATATAAAGACGATATGGTAATGAGACAATAAACCGAAAGAGACACTAATAATAAAGGATTAAAGAAGGTAAAGTGCAAGGTTACAAGTGTCCTAACTTTAGCTCGTTAAAGGCGCGCTGTCGTAAGTCCCAACACAAGTCACATAAATAAAAAGAGAAGTAGTGTGCAAGTTACTTCTAAATATCAATAAACTGGCACAATTTGGCAAATGGCTGATGACTCGAGATTAAAAAACTGGCTAATTTCATCGACTGACTGATTGTAAGTAACTAATAGTAATTATAACATTCAAACTCTATAGCACATCAAAATAATAATAGCAATTAGGTAGCAGATAATATTTAATAACACAATTATAGGCTTAGACAGTTATTAAAGAAAGTGGTAACTGGTGCTTATTGGTACTGGCGCCTGCTGCGAATAACAAGTAATGGCAAGTAATCCATCCTAAGTTTTAAACAAGCAGCAGCGTTTAGCACTGGTAAGTGTTATTTACTTGAAAGAAAATAAAGTGCAGTTCCATTTTACGACTATCAACAACAGACAATGCTAATAACACAAAGGTTGGCATCTGCTGTTGAGTGAAAAAACCTGAGACAAACATTGTGTCCCTAGAGACAAAATACCACTCAGAAGTGACAGTCAGACCTGTTTCCTTACATTCGTTAAGTGAACCCTAAGATGCAGTTCAAGCAGAACAAAATAAGTAAATCAATAGAAAAATAATGAAAAAATGACTTACCTGCCATCGGTTCTTAGTGTCCAACAACCTGATATTCTAGCGCCGTAGCACCCAGGTAGAGAGTTCATGACTAAAGACAGAAACGTGTGCGCAAATTGTATTCTTGTTTTATATTCCCCCCAAATAAGAAAACTGTAATAGTTAGGCTTAGGCACTTAGCAGCAATGCCCTTTGTAGCAACCCATCCACAGTTATGTAGACACACTATGGGGAGTGTAAAGAGGGGTGAGGACGGGGGAGAAACGAAACTTTGAACGTGAGTTTTGTTTTCTGTTCCATTGAGTAGTAGAGCACTGTGACCGAGCCGGGAGGAGAAGGAGACTCTGCGACTTGTACACTCTCTGACGAAGGGCACGGCTTTTCCCTCCTCTACATGTTCACTCCTCCCCTCCAGTCGCTCAGCCAACAAATGTAAGCCGATCGCCAAGCCTGCAGATTATGTTCAATAGCAGGTATTAATAGCAGCAGGTTAGAGCAGACTTTCCCACTCCGGGCCTGTACACATTCATAAACACACACATATGTACATGCCAGAGTGTGTGTGTGTGTGTGTGTGTGTGCGTGTGTACGTGCGTGCGTGCGTGCGTGTGTGTGTCATCTGTTTTGACAGCTAAGTGTTGCAACATGTTACTATGTTACTGGAGGTAACACAGGGGAAGAGAGAGCGACAGTAAGAACATTGGGGAAGCGTGTTGTGTACGTTTTAAACTAAAATACGTAATACTACTTCCACTACTACCATCACATGTACATACAATGATTAGTACTATGGATTCCCAAGACATTCTAAGAAAATGGGAAAAAACTGAGAGTTGTTACTATGAGCAAACTAAACTGGTCTGAAAGCTTCTATCAACGGATTTAGTAATGCCAACTGCTTCTACAACTTTCTTTTCCACCACTACAACTGCACTATTGACATGAACAAAGCCACACTCAGTTCTGCAACTACTATGTCTTTTCTGTGGCTTATGTACATTTTTGGGCAATCTGCAAATCAGACCCTTAGGCTCCTGAACAGGACCAAACCAAGTCTACATCGGGAGTCACCCAAAGTTTGCAGTGATTTGCATGTTTACCAAACGCAACTTTTTTTGTTTATCAAATTAAACAAAGCATGGATTAGACGCAAAGAGTACACAGGCCTGTTTATGAGCCCGCCTAGTTGCTGGATTATCCAACTGGAATATTTGTTTTACTTGCAGACTTATGAAAGCTCAGAAACTGCAAATTGGAGTGGATTTACGCATTGCCCAGCACAAATCCATTGTCTCTCTCTGCAACAGACTTTAGGCGTCAGAATCATGGGCAAACATACCCCACAACACAGCGAGAAACAGCGTCCCAAACTGAACTGGAGTCATGGCGAAGCACAGGGAATAAACAGCATGATGAAACCAAACACCAGTGCTTCATCAGCTGACAGTCAGAGAAGTGCCCTGGGCTTAGTACACAACACTGCTGAGACATCAACTTAAGTTACACACATGCACGCACACACAGGGGCACGCCTCCTGGGTCACGCCTCCTGGGTCACGCCTCCTGGGTCACGCCCCCTGGGTCACTGCTGCTACAGACAAACAAATAATTATTCCACCAGTTCAGACGAAAGGCTTTCTATAGCAGCCAATCAAAGAGAACACAAAGGACGCTTAAAATAAACAACACCACAATAAAGAGAGTTTCAATGCACTTCCAGGTTTTCGCTGTTTGCGTTACATAACGTTTAAAACGACAGGGGGAAGACTTTTATTAGTCCCACAGCTGCACAGCAAGAGAGGCACCACAGAACCGAGCAGTCTGAACTGGTCGCTATGTCAACATGCAGCTCAACAGTTTAATTAGTGCAGAAGACCAAAAGATGAAAATATGGATATGTAATTCATCAAATTCAATCAAGATTCAGTCCTCTCAAATTGCTGTATATGCTTTTTAATCGAGACGTCCACAGCCAAACAAAGAGGAATACATTTGACTATTTGTTCCTTTGTTATAAACTATTAACAATTATTATGGTTTATGTTCAGGAAATGTATGTTTTATTTGTTATTACGAGACAAAATTAAGTTGAAAATCATATATCAATACATTAAAAAAAAAATTTATGATATATCTTTTTTGTCATGTCCCAAAGCCTTTAGATGAAAGATAACATTTACTGTTTTTAAACGCTAAAACCTTTGCATTACAATACTATTTATGGTTAGACGTGACAGATTCCAGTGATTAATAGACACTAGACACACGAGCTTGAACCACGCACAAACAAAATATTAAAATCCTTGCAGGACATAACCTTTTAAATTGTTTTTTAGCAGTTGATTGAATTTCCTCTTCTCAATATTTTAATCATAACATCACAGAGTACAACACTAATACAGTAACACCCTCTTGTGGCTTACTGAAGGAACGTTTAGCCACTGTGCCTGCTAACAACACGGAGAAAATGCATATTAGATGAGCTGCTAAATGTACACTTTATAAAGATGAGCCATATTAAATTAAAACCCTTTTGCAGTGACTCTCGTAAACGATCAGTTTGTGGATCGTGAGTGAGCTAAACACGACACACAGGCCATGCCACGCTTTTGCTTTAGCTTTGACTTTCTCTGTCACCGCACGGCAAAAACAAGAAGAATTTAAGCAGTTAAGTTCACTAAATCTAAATCGAACAGGAGGCCCTTGAAAGCAAAAAGGTTCTGAGCTGCATCACTGTGCACGTGCCACTTTGGACCGCTGCCTCGTGTTAATAATGCTGTAATCATAACCGTTTTAACACAGTAACAAACTACCTAATTGTAAGTAACTAATCATGCTATCCGGCTATACCAGCGTCCATTGCCATGTGTAATTGTGATTTCAGTGACAGTATAAAGACGCATAAACTGTAACATATGAACAGAGTGTGAGGAGAAGAAACACTTTGTGGCAAGTCGCGCTTCCGTAAAAGATGCTCGAGACTTTAACAGTTTTCTTTCGTACGATTGAACGCCGTCTTGAGGTTAAAACTGTCGTAGAGTCAATCGTACGTGTGTCTTACCTGCTGGAGACACACGCACTGTTATCTTCGTTGTCCATATTTGATCGTATTTGTCCTACGCTAACAGCAGATAACGCTGTGTTGACACTCGTGCAGTTACAGTTAGCAGCAGCTGCACCGATGCATTGTGGGGATTGTAGGCGTTTCTGTTCCGCAGCGTGGTTCACGGTGGTGTCATTACCCGATTTGGCACGTACTTAAAATTCAAGTTAGAAATACTTAAAACGTGTTTGTCAATGCATTTGAACCAGGCTAATTTAAATGATGTGCATCTATATGTTCCAAACATGTGCAATTTTCATCGTTTTGAAATTGTTATATTTAACTTGTTCCTGTTCACCTGCAGTGCCTCAGTTTGTCAGCAGTTCAAATGTGTCATTTTTACAGACCTTGAACAAGCATTTATCAGGAAAACAGTTTTTATTCCAAGAGTAAATTCGTTCGAACGAATCTCAAAAATTATGTTTGTCCCAAGTATGGTTACTATAGCAACTTAAGCGTATCTGGGCATGCGCACTTTGAAAAACCATGCCAAATCGGATAGGGTTCCAAATCGGGTAAGGACAAGTGTAGAGCCACGCCTCAACTCAAATGACCCCAATTCCCAGAATGCACACGTGGAGTTTCATCTCCATAAACAGGGACTTTCTCAAGGCCGATATGTGCTCATCACACTTACCACGTGTTATACAGCAGTACCTCCAGGTTTTCCACATCAAATTGAACAGTAGAGTTTTAGGTAGTTTATTCTATTGAGTTTTAGGTAGTTTATTCTATTGTTACTCAAGATTAGTCACAGCTCCATAAAGCAAACTGATCTATTTTACATGTTATGACTTTTGATAATTCATCTTTTAATAAGACAGAATTAGTGACAATGAATTAAAAGATAAGGAGCACAAATAGCTTGGTTTAAGATGACACATTATGTTTAATTGAGATGGGGACATTTAGGTACTGTGTAAATATTGCAAATTCAACATCTTTGTCAATCAGTAAAAGAATGGATCAATCAGGTTTCTGAAATCTTTACGATGGATATTCCTTATCCAAAATACTATGTAGCCCGATAAAAAGGGAAAAGCAGCTCTCGGCCTCTCTCCTTCACTCTGCGGTACGATATTAAGACATTCAAGAATCTGAACGCCACCAATATAACAGTTAGTGGTACAGGAGGGAGATATATACATGGACAATATTATACTTCAGCTGCTGTTTTGGAGGAATGCAACATAATCAGTATAAAGTCAATACATCTGTTACAGAATACATTGAAGTAGCCCAAAAGGTGTAAAGAAAGACAACTATACAAAGGGCTATGGATGTCTAATTCTGAAACCATTAGTGCAGGACTACAGACATGAACATATGCTTCTACCTCTGATGACGTAGGCCAGGTAACAGTGTCTGAGCTGAAAGTGAAATTTCCCTAATTTCCCCTTATAAAAAAAGTATAAAAGTGCTGTAATTTTGACCTTTGCATTCAGGCTTTGTTAAGAATATTTATTACATATGAACATCTTGGGGAAAACCCATAAAATCTTCCACCCCTTCTAATCAGATAGCCATAGTATTTGTAACAACATAATTACGATTATTTTTAAATGTATCATTTATCAATGTATAAAAAGAATAAGACACAAATTAGTCAAGAAACCTTTATTAATTAGTCAAGGGATACTAATGCACAAGTAATACAACAAGTTTTGGGGAAAATGTCAGGGGTTATACCCTAATTGTTAGGTATAATACAACATAATTTAAGATATGGACTCACTTTCATTTCACTTGTTATACTACAATCAATTAGAAGCTACAACAGAAGTTCGTGGTTCATCACAATAGCCCTGACAACAGATCTGTGAAAGCATTTAAAATAGACAGAATAAGAAAGAACCCACTGTCTGTTGTCCACATAAGGTTTTGTGAGATAATATTCTGACAATGGGAAGACACTTGAGCCTGCCATTTGCCCAGGTACAAAAGTCACACCACACAAAGTCTGGGTAATTAGAAAGCTCCAACAACACTCCTATTTCAAGCCTAGCTCATGGTTTAATAAGTGCACTAAATACACAAACACGCATACATATTTCTTGTCCCATATTGAGAAGATTATAATGTCTCTTTCATTGTGTTTGTCACTAAAAAGCTTAATTTATGTGCATTGTTAAAATGAATAAAACATCTGTGTATGCAAACAGAAAAGCTAGAAGTTTTGTGGTCTACAAATCACAAATTTAGAAAAAAATGTGTAGAAAAAAAAAAAAAAAAATCAAAGAAAAGGTGTGAATAGGAAATATTTTTTTCCAAGAATACACATTGATATAAAAAACAAGCAAGCCAACAAAACCAGCTAATGGTATATTGCTGTACTCTCTAAGCAGTTTGCCTACACTCTGGGATAAATATGTGTCTTATCCACATACTAGGAAGACAGATAGTAAAGGGTGAGATAAACTATAAAATACCCACTGGTAAAAAGCAGTGCTTAAACTAGCATATTGCAACAACAAAGCTTGCTGGGTAAACACAGTCAATGTAGCATTATTAATAAGACGAGTAACAAGCAGCAGATGAACTGATTCTGTGCCACGATGTGTTACCATTTCTGACATCCAGTCGTTACAAAGGTGCTAACAGGTCAATACACACACATACACAAGGTCTGGACATTAAAAGGTCGTCTTGGGACCCATCAGTGCTTTTCTTAACTCTCCTCTGTTGGCTGAACCTGGATAGATGAAGAGGCACCATCTCACAACAAGAGATGGGCGCACATGCATAATCAGCCTCACTTCGCTTTACGTTGAAATATAAAAAGGTGACATAATTGCCTCTCTCTTCTTGACATCAGAACCTTTTTCATATGATGACATCGAAAAATGATTGGCGCAAAATGTATGACTTGCCAGGATGGAAAGAATTGACGGGGTGAATTATCGGACTTGACTTTCTCTGAAGATAAAGTGACAAGTAAAAGCACCCATTTCACTGTTCTCGAAGTGTCTACAAGCATACACATTGTACCGTTGGGTTAGAGTGCAGGTATAACAGATATTCATCACGTTTTCATCAATAACGCTTCTGATTCAAGTATCTACTTTAATCTTAATAAAGTGAACATTTGATTGACACATTTCACCGACATAGCTAAACCGAGTGGCAAAACTGCTAAAATTACACCTTGTTATTATGGCTTACTTTTTGTTATATTTTTTGGTAATTTTAGACTATGCTCTTTAAATAAGTGTGAGTTCCTCATGCTCATACACTAACCACTGTCGACAACTGCAGATCTTTTGTGGTTACGTTTTACAAAAAGTTCCAACTCCAGTGCCGGACAGCCTATAGGGCAGGTTGAATACTCCTGGAGTGCAAATGTACAAGAGGGCAGAAGGGAAGGGGTTAAAGTGCAAGGTCGTAGCTTACAGGAATAATTATATTTACCATATTACATTTCCATTTTCATTTGCAGATTTTATGATTCATAAAACGTTTTCAATATTTTATAAAATATATTTTTTTTCTTTCTCTTTGATTCAAGATCAAGCAGAAGCCAGGTATTGTGGCCTTAATAAATACGGTATTATCGTCACCTCATCTGATTGTGCTCCAATGGTGCAACATGCTTCATACAAAACATTTGGTTCTGTCCCAACATTTCTCTTTTCCAGACCCCCACAGACAGAACAAAGGCTTATCTCTATTAAATATCACCATAGCGTAATATACTATCCAAACATATACATTTATCACCTCTTATATACTGATAAGTCATTTCAGTGTATTAGATCTGTGTACATATTTCTGACAATTGTAGTTGTCAAATAGATTGCTACTAAAATTACTTTGCTACAGGAAGGAATCATGGGTGGAATATGGTGAATGTCTGACATCTCTGCCTTAGATTAATGTGAAAGAACAAAAACCTCAGCAACATCATACGATACACACTCAACCAAACGCAGTATTTGATTGCTCACTATATGTATGTAGTATGTCAGGCATTGAAAAGATCCATTGGAATAAGTGAGTCAATTCACATATAGATCTAGTCATACTACACAGCACAGTCTCGAAATGCTAGTAGATTCAGATAACTTCCTGGATTTCATTACGGTATCATGAATTAAAAACAACAACAACAAATAACTCATTGTTGTGACTGGGAAATAAATGCAATGTGACCTAAAAAAAAAAAGACAAACGTGGAATGAAGGAAAACTGTGGACACTAAGCAAAAAGAGTCATCCTGAAATAAAATGTTGTGTCTTTACTTATGTTTATAGTTGTCTTGGCTTTCTCCACTTAGTGAACTTATGGAGATACAGAAGTGTCCTGTAGTTTCCTGACATGAGATTATTAAAAAGCATTTCCGGTGGCGCCTCCATCAGGCAAAGGGAAAGTTACTCTGATGAGGATAGTTTCGTGGGTTTGATTCGTCTGCTGGCTGAAGTGTCAGGCAGTTTGTCTTGACCTGCTGAACTGTTCGTGGGTTCTGAGACTTCTGCTGGAGATGGCGGCCGCGTGGAGGAAGGGCTCTCGTCTGAGGAAGAGCTTTGTGTGGTGGTGGAGGCCTCAGTGTTCGTTAAGGGAGATGACGCCACAAGGGGGTGCTCTTTGGGCTTCCTGCCTCGCTTCTTACCAGAGGTGGCTCCATTTCTTACCTCTACTTTGGGCAAATTGTTTTCCATTGAAGGCTTGCTTTTACTGCTGCTGCTGCTGCTGCTGCTGCTGCTGTTGCTGCTGCTGCTGCTGCTGGAAACAATTTGAGTATCTGAAGCTCGGAACCAGTTCTGAAGCAAACAAACGAATCACAAGTCAAGTGAAACCTTTAAATAACAGAAGACAAGGAAATCCCACACAACTGTTTTATTTATTTTCAAAAGTTATTTTATCTTTTTGTGTTCGTCATGCAATGCATCGTGAACCCACCTGCGAGTGTGTCTTGTTGATGTGATACTTGACGCCACTCTCTGAACTGAACTCCTTCTGGCAGATGAGACACGTGTACTTACCCAGCTCTCCACCGCCCTGCAATACAAATACTTAAATTGATATCCTATTTCCTTTTTCTGTTAAACTGTTGACAATGACTTGTGTGGTGTGTACCTGGCTGCAGTTGGCGAGGTGAGCCTTTAGTCCTGATACACTTGAATAAACAGCTTCACAGTTCTGTGAAAAGGGAATAACATGGGTTAGTTTCATAATGGTTTTATGATGCCAAACCAAATACTACTGAGATCAAGAATTTAGTGACTCATATCTGTCAACTGTCAGATTCCTCACTGTGTACAAATGTGTTTTACTAATACATATTTGTGTAAATGAGACAAGACTTGAGCCATGTCAAAAGTAGTCAAATAGGAATCAAAGGTACTTTCTTTTATTCAACTTTCAACTTTCTTTTTCAAGAAAGAAAGCGGAAGTAAAATATGAAATGACAAAAAATGCAGTTTAATCTAATTTCATTTAAAGAACAAATATGATGTATTATTTGTATTATCATTATTATTATTAGCCTTTAAACATGCTCTCGAGTTTGGCATCTCATGTTTTAGACCTAAAAAAATAATTATAACAAACAAAATTACATTTGGAGCTGTTTGCCGCGGGGCGAGCTGAGTTTGGGCACAATCTACTGGCTGCAGAGAGAATTATTGGTTCTTAAACTGTAAGTATCTTTTTCTACAATCAATATAGACTGTCCTTCATGCTGATTGGTCAAAGCAGCAGCAGAACAAGCACAAACATCAAACTTTTGTTGAATCCAGTTGAGAGAAATGCACAGATATCTTTTCATAGTGCCGCTATGTGTATGTTTAAGAAGTACATAATAGTTTGTATTTCTGGTATACCAAAGTACGTGAGTCGGCACTGCCATGTTTGTATTGGTTTGTTTGGTTGCTTCATTTTTGGCATCCGCTCAAACCGCAATAATGCCCTGTGATAGGTCCAGTCTCTGCACCACTGGGGGTTCAGGCCCTATTGTAACTGAACATTGGGAGCTGGTCCAGATGAATTCTCACAAATATTGTGAGAATTTATCTCGCTGGCATGGTTAAAGATCTATGATTTCAACAGAAAACAATACTTACTTCATTTATGCAGCAGATAAAACCCTTCTCCTTCACTTGGTTCTTCCATGACTCTAACACCTCAGGGCTGAAGTGAGGAAGGCCAGGTCGGGTGTAGTTTAACTAATATGCAAGTATCAAACAGAATTCATATTACATACCCCATTATTCCAATGCCTAGTATTGCCCCTCGTTTAAATATTCTCCTCACCCTTTTAGTGTCTGGTACCAGGTCGTCCTTAATGCGTCTCTTTGTGCCCCAGTCTTTTGCTAGCTCATCCTCAGCAATCTCCTGAAGGTGGAAGACGGCAACTTGGGCTGACCTGCGCCTCACCCTGCCGCTGGGGGTGCGCTCAAAGTCATCTGCTAAACTGGAGTTGTTCTGAGCGGGTGGCACGGTGACTCTCCCCTTCTCTTTATCTCTGTCCTTCACTGTAGGCTCTTTTTGCTTCACTTGGCTCGCTGCATTGTCCGGCCTCTTCTCAGCTAAGCCCGAGTGCTCCTTCTTATGTCCCGATGGTGGTTTCTCCGACTCCTGATAGAAAACGCCTCATTATACTCTTTACTATCCATAAACAATGAAATACTTTAATACACAGTCACTTTCTAACTTTCCACAATCAGCATATCATACCCGCTCTTTGCCTGTGTTGTTGTTGGTGTCTGTGATATTGGTGGTGAGGCTTGGGTGCTCTGTGCGGATGTGGTAGTCTTTTCCTGTTTTTGACCGGTAGGATTTCCCACAGTGTTGGCAAATAAACACAGACTTGTCGTCCTCAGAAGAATCTCGTCCACATCGCTTCTGGTGGTACTGATATCCTATCAGGCTGGAGAAATTGGCGGAGCATCCCTGTGAAAGTAAAAGGAAGGGAGAAAAGGACATTTTAAGTAGTCTTCTAAAAGTTAAGTAGTCTTCTAAAAAAAAAAAAAAATCTACATCTGCAGAATAAGATCTCAGTAATATAAAGGAATACGAATAGGGGAATAGGAAAAAATCTTACATTTAGAGATTACTAATTAGAGATGTCAATTTGAAACTTCCTCTGTTGTTTACTTACATAAATGTGAGGAAAAATATATTACACGTTTTTCCTGTTGTAATATTCTTTATGATGAACAAATTAATTCCACATATTTGGGACATAAAAAGGAAGGGGTATTTTAGATTGATTGTTCAGTTTTTGAGTAAACTAGATTGTACTGGCAATTATTCAATTGGTGGTAACAATTCTATTTTTGCTTCATTTGTTTAATAAATTAGGTTTATAATCAGATATCAAGAAATCCTTTGGTATGATCTGTCAAGTACAAGATTGTAAAGTTTGGTGTGTGTCGGTGCTGCTTTAAGGGCTAAAAAACAACTTTAAATGCAGATTGAACTATTTTGCCTGTAGTTTCTTGCCTGTTTCATGACGTTCATGTTATCCAGAGCAAGTAGTGACTGTATCAGAACTCTATAGTGAATATGAGGAGGTTTTATAACATCAAGTACGTCTCACAAATGTATACAACACAGTATAGCAAATGGTGTTATATGAAAATACAAAATGTTTGAATGCATTCTAGTCATTTGCAGCAAGCAATATTGTAACAGCTTGCTGAAACAGTGTTGTTGGACAACATTTCAGTTCCAAGGGGGGAAACAGACTGAAATAGCAAAAGCCTGAGGAGTGGGAGTTACAAAATTGGAAGTGGCAGGTGGAGAAAATCTGACATGACAGACAGTAGGCCAACTGTATAAATAAAATTATGGAGGAAACATAAGGAAACATCTCAGTAATAAAAGGGAACTAGAAAATCTTGTACCAGTCCCATGCCCGGAAAATTGGGTAGGCTTTTGTAAATGACACGCGACTTCAATGCTAACACAGCAAATCTATTTATCCAAGGTCAAAGTGTTATTTCAACAATTAATGGGGAGTGTTGTGTGAGAAAAGGCATCTGACATAAATATAACTCATCAATATGCAAGCGCCCAATGATTTAAGGAAAAACACAAGACAAAGGACACAAGTACACAAAGAAAGGGAAAACATGAATTCCAGTATTGAGCGCGCACACCTCGCTGGGACACTTGATTCGTCCCATCTGTTTGAGCACTCGGCGCAGTCTCTCTCTTTCCTCGTGCTTGTCCATTGTCTGGTCGTCGTTCCCCGAGGACTGTGGGGAACCGAACACAATGTCACATACAACAAACTCGGTACACTTCTCTTTCAAGCAAACCCTCTCTTGCTGTGCTGTAGGTGCTACTGGCGAATTAATTCATTATCAATTCATGAACTGCATTTTCCTGTTCCTTATTTGAGTTAGTCCTGGTTATAAAATGGTGTATATAGGGTTAAGTTAGACAATCACCATTTCACTTTATAGAAACTATTAGTAGTATAAATGTGTTTTCCATTTCAGCTGCTCTCGCTGTGCCAGGACCATTAAATGGTTTCACGATGAGGCAGTTACTCAAAGCATGTTTATGACAACTGTCAAATCTATGTTTTCACTCCACTATTGACTGGTGCTATAAACCAACACCATGACAAGAACAACAGATGGTATTCGGGTGGCACGGAAGAGAGTGGAAAATGTGTACAAGTGCACAATAACAATATTGAAAAGTGAAATGCGATACCCAATACACAAAAGGTATGTGATTCTGTCAGAAAACGCCTAATCATCACACATGAAAAATTGCAAAGATTCTGTAATGATGATCAGTCCAATTCTCAGATATTACAGACGGCAGGATAGATGAAGCCAGACCGGGACTAGTGTATGTGCATAAATCACACAGAAGCCTGGGGGCAAAAGAAAAGACACTTGTGCAGTCCTTGATTTACACTGGCAGGAGTTGAACCTAGAAACTACATCAGCATGCATTCTTAATGGCCTTTTGACATGAGAGAAAGGGGAAGCGTGAACAAGAGAGAGAGTGAGAAAGCAGCTGAAACACACATATCAAGGTCAAACTTAGCAGGGCGCTCGTGTCCTTCTGCCGGCCTCTCTGATGTCCCACATGTATGCGTCTTATGTCACAGAGACTCTCAGTGCAAGTCCCTGGCCAAGATTGGTGTTGAGTCCGGAAGCTAATTATTGCGGAAAATTGCTGCTTTCTTGGAGGCGGATAAGTTGGGTTTAATGTAAAGTTTAGGCCACGAAAACAAATAAAGATTGCAACTAAATGTCTGGACAACAAAAAAATATAATTTATCCAATAAAAAGTATTGTACATGAAGAGCACTGAAACAACTAACACTAAAGTGAAATGTAAAGTAATACTATTTAATTTTGCACGACAAAAGCACAAAAATAGTACACTGTATACCACAGCCATTAATGTTTCACAGTCCTTTCTGAACGAGGGAGTGTTGAATTATTGAGCACCTTTCATAAGAATACCACTGCTCTAATGCAATGTAATGACTGATGATATCCTAAGTCCTGCTCTGAAGAATCCACATACTTTGACCGACAGAACTATTTTGTTATGTAGAATGTAAACTCTAACTACATCAAAGGATGGTAAAGGTTTTTGTCATGAAGCTTATAGTATGACGTAAAAATGTAGCAAAACCTGTAAAACTAAATTTAAACAAATAGAAAAGTTAAGCGGCAAACAAGCTTTCAACATGTTAGTGATTATCCATCTTGGAAAGGTCAACCAAAAGTTATTATGAATAGGACTGTCGTGGAAGAGTAAATGTGTGTGCGTAATTGAATCCACAACATGTTTGGATGATCCTTCAGACACGACTAAGCCTGTGAGTGGCACAAAAAGTACGTTTATTTGTTGCACTTGTGAAAGTATAACACATATTTTACAAGGTATGATGTCATGTATTGATGTTTGTCTGTTCATAGTAATCTCTAGCACCACGTGAAACTCGATGCATGTTGATTCTTGTAGGTGTATGGACATGCATTAGGTTACATAGCCTGAAGTGCAAGTCTAACTGCTGTCTGAATGTGAGCAGTTTTGGTGCGGTGTCCAGTTTCTAACCAGCAGCTCGTGGTTTGTAGGTCAGTGTTTCTGCGGCGTACAACCCTTAGTCTAAACCTCTCAAGTAACAAAATAAATTACCGAGTGTCAAGGATCATGGACAGGTCAGCTTTAAATCTGACTTTGACGTAAACAGAAGTGAAACCGGCGAGAAATGTCTCAAATCCAGTAACCAGACAGTATTGGAAAAGTGGACTTGAGTATATCCAAAGAGAATAAAGTCCCTGTGATTGCACAACACTTAAAGGGTGTACCTTAGTGGCGTGCTCGGCCATGTTGTGGTAGTTTAATCCAGCCTTCGACCTGAACTGTTTGTGGCACTGCTGGCACTTGAGAGCATCCTGGAGCTGAAAGGAATAACAAAACATAAATATTTTTTTCTTTAACACACACTAAAACAAAAAGAAAAATCATCTATACATTTGACTGTATTCTGACTTTACCACCATTACAAAATTGTGACCACAGTAAAATTAAAATGATTTATTTAACTCTTACAACATGAAAAGGCTTTAAAATGTAGTTGCTTCTTACTTTCTTACTTTGCCTCAGTATTGATTTTGACACAAGGTTTTCTCTGTGGATTGACCCAGAGGAAATGTGAGGTTGAGCCATTGTTCATTAACTCTGTCACTTTAATAAAGCCACATGGCAGTGACAGGATTTTAATAGCTGCGGACACTCTTTCAAGAGCAAGGCTTATTGGGATCATTTATTTATATCCTTGTGTAAAACTATACCATTATCCGTTAATTTTGTTGTAAATATTTACCCCGACCAGGAGTATTTCGCACAAGGAGCTGAACCAGTTGAAGCACTGTACTACAGTCAGCTGTTTGGATCACTGACCTTCTGGCAGATCTCCATGTGCTTTTTTAGTCCTTGGACTGTTTTTCTGGTGACAATGGAGCAGGTGGGACACACCACTTCACCTCGGTCAGAAATGGATCGCTGCCACTGAGTATCAGGCACAACACCTTGGGAAACAGAGAAAGCACTCACATACTTAAATACTTTAAAAACAGTTAAATAATTTAAAAACATTGTACAGTTAGCAGATAATAGATTTAAAGAGTAGTAGAAAGTAGAATTGGAAGGAAATAGTGTAGTACTGTATACTAAAACATGTGCTGTAATTGTTTCTTGTCATTTCTGTTTTCTAATAAGAAATGACTAAGGACACAAAATGCTTCAATAATGTTTTAAGTGTCATTCGATAATACCGTAGTTTTCTGTCTGATGTCGACGTGATACAACTGTACAGAAATATCTGTTTTACCAGAGCTGGTTGTGGCTGGATCTTTCTTGGATGAAACAGAAGAGGATCTCTTCTGAGGTTCCTCAATGACTGAACTTCCCTCTGGTCTCTTCACACGACCAGCTTTGAGCTTTTCCTCCACCTTAGTCATTCCTGAAAACACGGGACAATAAAACAAGATTGCAAGCTAGTAAAAAATGTATTTAATAATACAAATGAAACATTTGTTTGTATATTAAACAAAGTAAATGGCAAATGTAAATTTATATGAAAAGAATTATGGCCATAACCAGCCATAGATAATAACATAGCTACAATGTCCAATGCACACAATGTACAAATATTACAAAGCAGCTTTTGGGACCATTCAAAGTTCTGACTATTGTGCTCAAAACAAATTGTAGGTATTATTTTAGTGGCATCTATGAACTGCAATGGTTAAAATATGAGTCCAAGTACCGATGTGCGCATGCAAATAACTGAAACACATTTAATGGGCAACAAAATGGATTTTTTCAGTGGGATTTAACCACAGTCACTTGGCAGTCATATGATGGAATTTCCCCATAAAGAGGGTAACCATTCTCTACACTTCAGGCGGATAAGATGCACATACATGTCTTTGGATGACAGCTCATGGCCAATGATAAATCCTCCTCCATAGCTTACCAGAATAATAATGTTAAATTGACAAACAGTTAATTTAGTCTTACTATTTACACACCTTTCAACCCAAATGTACCAGAGATAGACGGCTGTTCCCCAGTGAATTTCTTGGGTGTTTTCTGTTTTCGTCCTTGAAAAACATAAAAGAAATGACAGTTACATAACCATAGCAAGGCAATTTGCCAAGATGAATGTCCATGATTGAAACAAATTTTCTATTAACTTGTTTTAATATGTGACAAGGGTTCTATATAAGTCTCGGCGAGCCAATTACTGGCATCAATGACCAGGGAAAATATCTTTGAATGTATCTCTCCTTTAGAGTAACATTGAGCCTAGAACTGTGGGTATCAAACCATTTCAATGAGCAACATTCTTACTGTGTTTCATTCTCTCTGGGTCTTCATCGAGGTAAGATGAAGCGAGGCCTTCTTCGCTCTCGCTGCCCTCCGACTCGGAAGATGTGCTCTGGGACTGGGACTGGGACTGGGACTGAAGCTGGGCTGGTAGAGACGGCGCAGACTGGTGCAGGTTAGGTGAACTCTGGTTCTGTACGTGTGGTTTTCTGTCAGTCCTCTGGTGCGACACTTCTCCGTTTTGTGACGGTAAGGACGCCTCGTGGGTCTTTTTTACTTTAAAGAACACAGGCGACGGGGGACTGTTCTCCATAGGTCTGAACGCACACACGAAAAGAGACGGTTTAACAAAACACACACTCACACACAATTAAGTAGGTCATTGTTGGATGAGATTACAACTTGTGAGTCCTAAGGCAAAATTTTAAAATAAATCGTCCATGTGGGGCAGCAGCTCGGCTACATAAAAAAAATAAAAAAATACATAAAACATGGACTGTTTCCTAACTATATAAACTTTGGTCAAGGTTGAGTTACAAAGAGCCAAAAGTAAAAGACTAGATGATCTTCAAACAGACATGTAACAAATAAGTCAACAGATAAAAATGTGACCCAAATAAAGCACATATTAACAGTTCCGTTACTGAAATAAATCTAAAATAATGTAATAGTAAATCCTAGTCACCTTTTCTTCACGCTGGACTTGACATGGCTCTTGTGTATCTTCTGCTCCTCGGCCTTGGGCTCCATGGCCGTGCGCTCCGGATGGTTCCACAGTTTGTGCTTCTCCAGACGAATCTTTGTGGCGAACACGGCCTCACAGTAGGGACAGCCATAACTCAGCTTCTCTGCCACAATGGACTGGACATTGAGAGCGCACAGGTTTAGAAGATGTTATTGAAATTCAAACACATAAAACAATAAACAATAAACACGACAATTTTCAAATTAAGTCCGACTAAGAGTTTTCCTTTTTTTTTCCTGCTCCAAAGGTATTTATTTATTGAGGAGACACACATTTTATAGGTCTTAAATAATTAAAATGCATAGGTTAAGGTGTCTCAATAAAAGGGGTAATGCCATGAATGTTTATAATGGATTAAACAAAACATACAATCTTTAAAAAATCGATGATTATGAAGCAAAATCTGCATTTGCGCACCCATTTAAATACTTTGCTCAGTTTATCTGATTATCCATTACTATTAATTCACACTCTACAAATGCAATCTGTTGGTTGTCATTTTTTATTTAATCTATATATTCTACCTGGCAAAACATTAGGACCAAATTATTATGTACAATGTTATTAGTACAAGGTATTTACCAAGCTTGCTAGTTTTGTGATTTAGTGTGAGATAAAATACACTGAGAAATGTTTGATGATAAATATTAGCTTAAGAAAACAGGTTCACTGATCTATTTAAGTTTCTCCTCTTGATTTCCCTTATATATATTCCTTGGAATCGCCGGCGGCTGAATGAGTGCGCAGCGTGAAGAAGCCGAGGGGGAGCCTCACCCCTTGGCAGCGCTGATAGTGGTACTTGACTCCGTAGATGCTGGGAAACTCCAACCAACAGCCTGAGCATGGACACCTCACCCGCGAGCGCCGCTTGAACTCCTCCTTCCACTGTGCTATCAAATGAGCCTGCGCGGGGGTCAAAACAGATGTAAGGATATTAGACTGATCACGTTATCTCGATGGCAGAATTAAAAAGTCTTGTAGAATAGGGGAAAAGTTGCATTGTGTTTTTCCGCTTTGTTGGAATGATACTTACAGGAATGCTTCTGAGTTCCTGCACTTCTGTTTTAGGACGGCTGCTGTTTTTCTTCCCCTCTGTGTCAAAAGTGTCAAACATGGGACCTGTGAAAGCAACAACAATGCCAGTTATACTTAAGTTGCACAATGTCTCTAACATCACGTCAAAGTCCTTGTTGCTCCTTATCACCATTCTCTCTGCCTCACATGTAAATACATTCATAATTCATGTGACTGCACGTCTCAAATTAGTGCTGTGTAATTAATCAAATTAATTGCAAGCGTATCACCCGAAAATGATAATTTAACTTGTGGCATTGGTTCAATCCTTCATTACAGCATTTTTGCACAAGATTTGTGTCCTGCTTTTGTTGCATCTGTCTGTTCTCTCAAGAACAATAATTTGACAAATTGTAATTTCTATTAAAATGCACTGCAATGGGCATTCAGAGTGAAAAGTGAAAGTACCAGAACAAATTCACCAAAACATAATGATAATCTAAAACTTAAAACACAGATGTCCAAAATCATGGGGGAAAAAATCATAAAAATACATTAAAGGTGGTATGGACGATTTTTTTCAGCAATTTTTTTTTTAATCATATTTCCTCGTGGCGTGGATAAATCATTTGTCCTGCCATGTATCAATCATAAAACGCACCTATCGCTCACCTGCAGCCGCGTGCGGTTCGTGCCTACGTTTCCGCGTGCCTAAGCGCATGGATCTATCATAATATAGTTCCCTCAGTGTACGGGGCAAAATGAAGACGGAGAAAGACAGTTCGAGCTGACGCAGAAGTGGACAGAAATCTACGGGAGACGGGAGATGCGATGCGCTCCGTTGCGCTAATAAACAAACGCACGTGTGTGTTGTATCAGTCCGCACGGGGGAGTGCGCATGCGCACTTCCGCCTGCGTTCTCAAATCGCCGAAAAATCGTCCATACCGCCTTTAAAAAAAACATCGCTATCTTCCTTCCCTAACCCTGTTTAAAAAAGTCAGCTTTTAGCACATTTTACATCAGTCTATGTCCTACAGGTGAAACAGAAGAAAACATGGCATTATGCATTCTTTTACTGACGGCTTAGTAATAATGTAGGTACAAAACCAGCCAGAATAAGATTGGATTCTTGTGACGCATCCATACAAATGTAAAAACAAGCCAACTCAAAGCCATTACAGCGTGTGAAAATGAGATACGTATGCATAGATATGAGTGTATTAATATTCTCTGAGCACAAGAGTGTTTCTCTATTAGCCGTCTGGGCAGCAGCTGAAGAGGTGAGGCAGTCGACGGTGCAGCTCTTTCGCTGAGGAGGAAATTGAGCATGCCTCCTAATTCCTGTCTGAGAAAATAAAGGCCTTGTAAAAGAAAGGCATACTTAATGAAAACTGCTCCAGGGAAAGATATGCTATTGTTGCTATGGGGATACTCTGGTCTCAGTTACCATTATAATATGAGCGGCTCCTGTTAAGCAAGAAGAACACATTAGTCCAAACGATTTCTCTACTGAGAGCGGGTTAAGAAATGACTCATGTACTCATTCAATCAAGTATTGTAGTAACATTATTGGTAACACTGGTATCACAGCTATGAGCAACAAAAGTATATTATTCAAAATATAATAAATGCATACATGGTCATAATAGACAATCAATTCAGACAAAATAATATTACCAAGTAAAAGGTTTAGGGCTGTCATTAACAATTATTTCGTAGTAGTCAACTAATAATAATAAAAAACAAATAAAGATTGACTAACGGTGACTGAAGGCTTCTAGATACACTCTTTAAAAAGTGTTTTATTGATAAAAATCTATTTTGGCTTTGCTCTCTGTCCATGTTCCTTGTTTTGTTTTTCCTTAAATTAAAGATAAAAATAAATCAATAATGAATTAAAATTAAATTAAATTAAATTAAATATAGAAAATCATGGATTATTTATTATTTTCTGTGTTTTAGAGTTCAGATGACAATTACAATGATCAAAATATGATTACAATATTTTTTTTATAGTTGACAGGTCTCCATTAGTCGATTAATTGATGCAGCCCAATTAAAAAGGTTATTAATGGGTCAAAATATTATACAAATATATGAAATTGGGCTCACATCACATTATGATATATATAATGTGCCTTACAGCCAAATTCAATTCAAATCATAATTGGAAACGTTAATGCCTGATGAAGGTCTACTGACTACAGCGTTGTCCCCAATAAATTAGATCAAGAGTGAGAATTTTTTTTCTTCAAACATAACACATTTTTTCAATTAGAGGTGTAAATTGCATAAATACAAGAAAGTAACAGGCAAACAGTAACTGCCCACCTCTGCAGACATGTCAGACTCAGATGTTGACAAGTAAAAGCGTTGAAGCTCAGAGGAAGCGTCCAATAACAGGTCTGAGGTGACCTGAGGTTAGCCACAATTGAATAGCTGTAGTATTCGCCACTTTGTTTTGCTTGAGTTGAACGTAGTGCTTCAGTCACGACCTTTGTCCGTGGACAAAATAAGCCCATTGTGTGTCCAGTCTAGTGCTGTTTCCCAGACACAAGCTAAGGGGAATAAAACAGCTGTGCTGCTAATGTACGAGGACGGTGACGTGTCCCCAGCTGTCTGCAACTGTTGCTCTAAACTGATTAACCCCTGAAAGAAGAGAAGAGGAGAAGAGAGGAGAATAGAGTAGTCAAGAAGACCCAGGAGTGCTGGCAGCTGCCTAATGATCTCAAATAACCTCAGAGTTTCTCCTAGCTACGCCTGCTGCAACCGCTTCTCCCGAGAGCAAAGGGTGAACATACACACACACTATAAAACAGCACGCACGAGCACTGTAACATACAAAACAGCCATTTGTTTTCCTCCGCAAGCGCTCACACAGGAGCCTTTGTCTCCGTCAGAACACAGTAGAGTTTAGACATATGGCAGTTTAGACTGACAATTCGATTTACAGGTCCCCGCTGAGAAACAGCAGAGTTAGTCAAAAGACGAACTGAGATATGCCGTATTGTGGGGGAAATATTCTAGACAGGTTTACAAGAACAGGGGGCACGCAACAAGCTCAATATGCGACACATAGAACACAAAATAACATAATAAAAGACGCAATATAGTCTCTAACGTACTAGTCATGTCGACAGAAGTAGAGCTAGTCCCATGCGGTCTAGTTCAGGGGTAAATGTTTTTTTCAAATTAGCCATAAAACTCCTTAAATATCAAAATGGTCAGTTATGTACAAGAGCGTAATACAAAACAGTCATTTGTTTTCCTCCACAAACGCTCACACAGGGGCCTTTGTTTCTGCCAGAATAAGGTACAGTTTAGACATGTTGTAGTTCAGATAAGGTTGTGCAATTAATCAAATCTATAATCGAGATTTCACTTACTGCTGTATTCAATTACAAACAAAAATACAATTAATGGTTTGTACGTATATTGGATTAAAGAAATTAACCTGCTCGGCTAAAGTGGACTTTCTAAACTTTTCAGTATCTCTATGTTCAGACCCAAACTTCACTCACAAGACGACAATTGCGCTATTTATCTATTTACATCGGCCTTGTTTTGTAACTATGTATGATTGCATTGTCCCTGTCAAATAAATAAATAAATACAAATTATACAGAGCAGTATAGGAAAGAATGTATTTTTTGGTAAAAAGGCAGATTAAACTCATGATTCATTCCCAAATCTTCAGCTATCTCTCTCCAGACCTTCTCTTTTCTGCTTTTCTTTCTGTGTTTATTTTTTAATAAACACAGTGTCACAAAACATAACTAGTAAAATATACTGTGCCAAATTATTGTGATTATGATTTTTGCCATAATCGAGCAGCTGAGAGTTCAAACTGACAATTAGAAAAACAGGTCACTGCTGCTGACACAACTCTGTGACACAATTATGGCAATTTAAAAAGAATTACACAGATGGTTCTGAGCAGAAGAAGGATTTTCAACAAAGACAAGTACATGCAAAATACACACAAGAGAAACAAAGGTGAAGAGCTTTACTTGGCATCCACAAAAACATAGAAAACGAGTGACCTCGATGGGGACAGAAATACATCATATGTGGCTATTTTTCTTACAATATCAAAACAAAAGTAACCAGCACCTCTCTAAAAACAGTGCTCGGACATCATAAAACACTTGAACTGCAGTAATATATGACATAAGAGGGAGCTTCAAACATTATGCCTCTCCTTCACTGTCAACTCTCTTTTTGCAAGCGGCGTGTCAGCAGTTTTCTACACGACCCTGTTCCTCTTAGTGCAACCACCGCTTTCTATTTTCCACATTATGCTTGATCCAGCCCCCCCGTTCTCTCTCTCCGACACACACACACAAGCTAACAAAGTCCACAGACCTGCATGTTTACACACCTCTTTTGGAAGACGTCCCCATATTTCTCTTTGAGTCAGGCCTGGTTTCAGACTAAAGCCGCCGCACAAGAGTCTTCCTCCCAGACACGGATGAAGTGAAAGAAAAGCAGGCTCTCTCAGCAACTTTAGCTCTAGCTCTATCTCTTCTCTCTCTCTCTCACTTCTGTACAACTCTATGATCAGGCAAAAAGAGACACAGAAGCAATGTCTGTGCTGTAGCTTTTATGTACTGTTCTTATGTACAGAAAAATGCGAATATATTACAAACACAAAACACAAAATGCCACATAATTAGAGAAAATAAGCAAAATATCTTAAAATTTTGGGAAACACTTAGAGCATATTAAAAGTGGCAGGCAAAGAGCGTTTTAATGATGCCACGTTCTGTTCGTAGTTTCACCTGCCATGTAACGGTACAACCAATTATTACACACAATGTGTAAGATACTCATAAGGAAAACATTGTGGTTTTCAGCAAGCACAGACCAATACAAAAAGACCCTATAACAAAGACAGCTGCATTATTAAATCAAAATGCCGGAATGGAAAAAGAATGTTGGTGAAATTGTGGTTGCCAGGAGGCAAACCATTATCATGTGCTCTGGGACTGTCCTGTTGCACAAACATTGGACAGAAATGGACAAGGCACTGCAGACTGTTTTTGACACCACTGTCCCACTCAATTTCAGAACAGTGTATTTGGGCCTCAAAACATCTGCCATGGACAAAATAGATGGATACCTTTCGAACGTACTTCTGGCAGCCGGGGAAAAGGCCATCACAAAAAAATGGATGATACAAACTGCACTGAAGATTAACGACCGGACCGACACCATAACTGACATACCGGTATGTAAAATGGAAAAAAAATCACATACGGACTAAACTGGGGTAAAGGGGACTTTCGTTTTCTTTGGATGCCTAATTTTTTTTCATATATAAAAAAAATAAATACAATTTTGAAAATTAGTAGATTTGATTTCTGGCTTTAAAAAAAAAAAGCCAGAAAATAAGATTTCCATCAATAATACAATCTGGAAGTCTTCATTCTGAATATTTCAAACTTTTATTCGCTTAAAAATGTGTTTCAGAAGAATGTACAATAGATATAATCGTTTGACTACTCAACAACTAAAATAATTGTTAGTTTCCGGCCTGACAAACAAAGTATTATGGTATTATGAAACCTGCAGAAAGGCCATAAACACATAATATTATATAATACAGCCTTAACAGAGAATATTTACTCACCTAATAAAGTGTATTTTTCACCCAAACAAATGTAAAGCTGGTGCCGTCTTTTTGATTAAACTTGTTCACGCAGCTGAAATGTACAGTACGTTTTACAATTTGTTTTATGATGCAGATAATGATTGATGATTATTTCAACAATTATTTCAGTTGTCAATTAGTCCCAATTATTCCGAGCCCTAATTTATATTAAATCAGACAATGTTGGATTTATTCAACGAGTCAGCTTCCTCTGTGCAGCCTAATTAAATATGGGGCAACTAAGAAAGAAACGAACAAAGCCAAGACTGAGCGACCTCAAAGTAACCTCACTGTTGGTTTGGAGAATATGTAGACGATTTTTACTCCTTCTTCTACACTCGACCACACCAAATGAATTAGATGAAGCGTTTAAGGTTGAAAATCTGCTACATAATATAGTGACTGGGTTCCTCACTTCCTCCTCCGACCCGTATCGATTAAACTGTCTCTGCATCAGCTGGCGGCCTCATATTATTGGAAACCTAATCTATTGCCTTATGTCCATTTGGCACACGTCCAAACGCGTGTTAGTGATGTGCGATTGCAACAGCCTCGGATGACTGGGAACATGTGGTCAATGAACTTGTGGCCGATCACGACAGGTGAGCTGAAGGACAACAATCACTGGTATTTCTACATAATAACTGTATTTATGTATATTAGCTGGAGTTATTATTTATTTGAAACTTTTTAGCTATTTTTGTTTGTTCATTTTTCACTATAAACAATATACTCAATGGCACAAGTCAAAGATCCAGCTTCGAAAAGAGATTTACAGAGAGAAGTTGTACATGTACAACCTCATTTTAAGTAGAACTACGGAAGGATATTTTTCTGAAATAATTGTAATCTGCAGTAACAACTCGGGTGTCCTGTTTGCCACATTAAACAACAGATTGACAAACCCTCCAGCTCAGCTGCCATTAGAACTAATTTTCACATCCAAGTGCAATGACTTTGCATTATTCTTTAATGACAAAGTTCAGGGCATTAAAAATGATATAAATCCCACAATGCAAAAAATAACCCTAAAACCACCTAGACACTTAGAGCTAACTCACTTTGCACCTGTAACTGACAAAACTGTCCATGAGATCATCACCAGTCTGAGTTCATCTACATGCTGCCTCCATGTGTTACCCTCCAGATTTCTAAAGTCTGTCCTGAACAGTTTGTTAGCACCATTCACTCACATAGTTAACATGTCGCTTCAATTTTGAACATTCCCAATGTCTTTGAAAACTGCGGTCATAAAGTCTCTCCTAAAGAAGAGCAGTCTTGATGCCGCAGTACTGAGTCATTACCGGCCCATCTCTAATCTGCCATTTTGGGGCGAAGTCCTTGAAAAGGTTGTACCAATAGCTCACAGATTTCCTCTTAATAAACAACTAATTTTATGTTTTTCAGTCAGGTTTTAGACCTCATCACAGCACTGGGACTGCTCTTGTCAAGGTAACAACTGACACACCTGAACACTGACACGGGCAAAGCCTCAGTCTTAATTCTGTTGGATCTGAGTGCTGCTTTTGACACTGTCGATCATGGGATCCTCTTACAGAGACTAGAGCACTGGGTGGGCATCACTGGCACTGCCCTAAGTACTTTGTTGAAATTGGTAACTGTGTCTCAGACCACAGGCCCCTAACCTGTGGGATGCCCAAAGGGTCAGTCCTGGGACCCCTTCTGTTCAACCTCTACATGCTGCCATTAGGTCAGCTGATAGGACACAATTTTGCTGCGTATCACAATTATGCAGACGACACTCAGATCTATGTTTCACTGTCGGTAGGTGAATATGGACCAGTGGATTCACTCTGTCACTGGATCCAACAGATCAGTTTGTGGATGCAAAACAACATTCTCCAGCTGAACTCAGACAAGACTGAAATCATCGTCTTTGGCCACAGAAACAAAGCGAAAGTGTTAGTGGTCACCTCCAGAGTCTCGCTCTAAAACCTACAAACCAAGTTAGAAATCTGGGGGTAATAATGGACTCAGACTTGAACTTTAAAAGCCACATCAAATCAATAACATCAACTGCTAAAAAACTAAATCTAAAAAACATTGCCAAAATCAAAAGTATATTGTCTAATCCAGACTTGGCGAGACTTATCCATGCGTTTGTCTCCAGTAGATTTGACTACTGTAGCGACCTGCTCACTGGCCTGTCCAAACAAGCTGATTAAAACCAGGAAGTATCATCACATTAGTCCTGTTCTCAGGTCTCTGCACTGGCTTCTGTGGCTCAGAGAATAGACTGGTCAGGACAAAACATGGGGAATCTGCATTTCAGTTTTATGCAGCTAAAATCTGGAACCATCTTCCTGAAGTTTTGAGACAGGCTTCTACTCTGACAATGTTCAAATCCAAGCTAAAACAGTTTTGTTTAGCAGTGCATATGAATGAAATGATTTTCTTTGCACTCTTGTATTTTATGTCTTAAACTTATGTCATATCTTTGTGATTTTAATGCATTTTGAATTGCCCTGTGTACGAATTGTGCTCTACAAACATCCTTACTCAATTTTGAATATCTTCAGAACAACATTCACAAGGCTGTTACATAATATCATAAACAAATACAATGTTAAGCAAACAAACAATTTTCAACAAATCAGGACAATCATAGGCCTGTTTTTTTAATTTCCTACAATTCTTCTCTAAATAAGGTTTTAGTTAGCTGTTGAGGTTGGTAAGAATTTAACAAGAGAATGTGAATGAGCAGTGACACCAAATCCTCCCCTGCGTCTCTGGAGTAGTTGACAACCCACACCAATTACACTCACAGATAAACCACAGACCTCATTTGTAGTCAGCGTCTCAGTTTCCTCCAATAAAAGAGAGGAATTTCAGGAACTTGCAAACACCAGAGCGAACGGACAGGATTTTCTGTGTTGCATCAGGCCATACAATCATCACTTCAGAAAAGATGAGGAAAGATAACCACAGGAAAAAGAACTATAGTCATACACAGTGAAATCTGTCATGGATAGTCTCTCAAATTGAATGTGTTTTTTTGCATATAGGAATGATACAAGAATATACTGTGTGTTTAGTATTCCGATGGATTTTTTTTCTTTTGATTCTTCGCATCAAGGTTTCTCAAAGCAAAGCTGCCGCCGATCTGCTTATTAACTCGGTATAGGATTTATCATGGACGTCTTTCCTGGCACATCCCTGTCTATTTTTGTGGGGGTTGAGAGATTAACATAATGAATACACCGCCACTTTAAAGAGATGTTAGTTCGTAAGTTGAGCTTATTTTGATTGAAAACACTGCGATCAGAACATCAGCTTCTTACCAGTTTACAACCAGTGACTTATTGATTTGGCATTTGAGCTTTGTAATGCTAGTAACTCGAATAATTTGGGCATGGGAGTAGCTAGAAGAGCACTTCCGGTGGCTTATCTAATTATGTAGACATTTTTAAAAACTCCAGAAATTGCTGAATTGAACAGTGGTTGATAATGATCATTTTGCTCAAGACATGTCCCAGTCCTCCTGACAGAGACCAGCTAAGCCGCCACTAAAGCAGGAAAAACCCCTGGTAGTGTGCCAGATGAGAGCCAGTTTCAAGCCAAACGGGAGAATTTTGCTGCTATAATGTAAAGGAATGTAGATCCTTATGGCGAGCAATCAAACGGTGCTGGAAGCTGTCTTTAGGGCAGACATAAGGAACAGAACTCACTACACACAGAGAAGGAAGCACAAAGAAAAAGCAAAAGGATTATGAGACAGGTGACAGTTGGAGCCGGTGAAAGGAAATACTCCATTTTTTGTCGATAGAGTAACTGATAAGGATCCAAAGAGTCCAGCGAAACAGGTTCCTGATCCAAGCCAAACATTTCTATGAAACAAGGACTGGTGTGATGCAGCTACAGCCCTTCAGTTGAGCAATGTGACACGGCTTATGCATGAATCAGCAAGTGCAGTTCGTCACTTTTTAACACGCAATGAATTAACACAATTTAAAAGCCCAATTATAATATGTTCCTCAACAGTTAAGTATTTGAAAGCATGGTGGCATGGGGTTCAAACCACTTTTGTTCTTGCTGTTACAACTTCCTGTACTTGTCAACAACTACCTGTGCCTGTGGTCAAGAAAACAAGCTACAACAAATGGCAACCGAACGCTTTTTATAACTTAAAGGGCAATTGTTGTTTTTTTTAATTGGCTGAAATTAAAAGTAATAGATTTTAGTGCTATTAAAATGCAAACATCTGGTGATTACATTATGCACATAAACAAACACAAACATGCAAATCTAAAGCGAAAGCCTGGCTTTTAAAGGAGAAAACACACACATTTGTTTAGTTTATTTTCCTGGAAAATTTCCAAATCTCCATGTGATCTTATGGCTTTGCTAGAAACTGCCTTTCTTTCTAAAATGTCAACTGTAGTAATGACACCTTTTGTTTTCTAATATAATACACTGATATTATTTCATGTTTATGTTACGGGTTGCATTTGTTTTTGTGTATTTCGAGCATACAATAGACCTTACATTATACGTTCAAATCAGCTCTGTATCTTTGTGAGAGTCAATAATAATAATAAGAATAGAACGTTATCATATTAACCGTATAGATGATATACAAGTGGACCAAGTGGTCCATGGCCTGTGGCCATCCTGACACATGTCACTCACTGTGTTTGTTGTTGGTTTCTGGGGCTGGCGAGGCTCTCACTGTGTCCTGCTGTGGTCCAGGCTTAAAGGGCCGAGCTCTTGGCAGCCCTGGAGAGGACAGCTTCCCAAACCTCGGGCCACTAGGGATTTCCATGGCTGCAAAAGAAGAGCAGATATAGAAAAATGTCCTAAAAGATTCTTGGGCAGTATGTTGCTACAAGACAAATGTTTAGGAATTCATGTGAAAAGTAGTAAAGAAGATTTGTTTAGGGATGTCGAAATGAATCAGTTAAACTGACAACAATAACCGTAAAAGTCTCAGAAGTGAATGAGTTTATAGTAACTGTTAAAATAAAATATAACTACACTTCTCTAAATGCCTAGTAGCTGCATGTTCTAAGATATTTGGTCAGATTATAGAGCTATTGAAGAACTCCCTTTAGGTGACTTACTGATGCACCCGGCATGTTTTAATCACCCAAGAATTTCTCTAGTCAACTTCAGCTTGAAGAGAGTCAACTACATTAGAAACAGATTTCCATCTTACTGAGTAGTTTAGTTGTTATATCCATTGGTCTTAAGGCTAGATTAGCACAGTGACACAAATCATCTGCAGTGGCAATGAGGCTGCGACCTTCTATGTTTCAGTTCCAAATCAATACACTCACACACCACACGCCAACTCCATGCTCTGCCATTACACAGAAGGGGAATGAAATGATGAGTTTTTAATAAAGTTTAGTTCACGTTTACCCAAGAAGACTTGTCACTAGGCCTACATGAGAAAAATGCCACTATCTCGGTGCTGAACATGCGTGAACCAGGTAACCACAGTTGAAAGGTGAAAATGACCAATAATAGGTTATTAAGTGTAAAATTATTGCCATTCAACATACACACCACACTGTTCTCCGGAGCTCGTTTGTCAGAGTGATAGAGTAGTCATGTTAATTTGAACACAAATGATTTCAGAGTTGACTAGGCTCCAAAGTCGAGCTCTATGCAAATAAGGTTGCAACAATATCCAAGCAAAACACTGGGCTTCAGCAAGCAAACTACATATCCAACAGTGAGCTATAGCAAGCAAACTAAAGATCCAACAGTGAGCTATAGCAAGCAAACTAAAGATCCAACAGTGAGCTATAGCAAGCAAACTAAAGATCCAACAGTGAGCTATAGCAAGCAAACTAAAGATCCAACAGTGAGCTATAGCAAGCAAACTAAAGATCCAACAGTGAGCTATAGCAAGCAAACTAAAGATCCAACAGTGAGCTATAGCAAGCAAACTAAAGATCCAACAGTGAGCTATAGCAAGCAAACTAAAGATCCAACAGTGAGCTATAGCAAGCAAACTAAAGATCCAACAGTGAGCTATAGCAAGCAAACTAAAGATCCAACAGTGAGCTATAGCAAGCAAACTAAAGATCCAACAGTGAGCTATAGCAAGCAAACTAAAGATCCAACAGTGAGCTATAGCAAGCAAACTAAAGATCCAACAGTGAGCTATAGCAAGCAAACTACAGATCCAACAGTGAGCTATAGCAAGCAAACTAAAGATCCAACAGTGAGCTATAGCAAGCAAACTAAAGATCCAACAGTGAGCTATAGCAAGCAAACTACAGATCCAACAGTGAGCTATAGCAAGCAAACTAAAGATCCAACAGTGAGCTATAGCAAGCAAACTAAATGATACAACAGTGAGCTATAGCAAGCAAACTAAAGATCCGACAGTGAGCTATAGCAAGCAAACTAAAGATCCGACAGTGAGCTATAGCAAGCAAACTACAGATCCAACAGTGAGCTATAGCAAGCAAACTACAGATCCAACAGTGAGCTATAGCAAGCAAACTACAGATCCAACAGTGAGCTATAGATACAAGGTGTTACAGCTTTATGACACACAACTATACAAGATCTTTGGCACTGTGCTGTTTCCGTTTGCCTGCTGCCCCATTCTCAACTCTCCACAAACTAAACTAGGCAGGTAAACCGTGCAGAACGTGTGGCAGGACGTGTAGTGTAGCAGAACGTGTGGTGTAGCAGAACGTGTGGTGTAGCAGAACGTGTGGCAGAACGTGTAGCTGAACGTGTAGTGTGGCAGAACGTGTGGTGTAGCAGAACGTGTGGCAGAACGTGTAGCTGAACGTGTAGTGTGGCAGAACGTGTGGCAGAACGTGTGGCAGAACGTGTAGCTGAACGTGTAGTGTGGCAGAACGTGTGGTGTAGCAGAACGTGTGGTGTAGCAGAACGTGTGGTGTAGCAGAACGTGTGGCAGAACGTGTAGCTGAACGTGTAGTGTGGCAGAACGTGTGGTGTAGCAGAACGTGTGGCAGAACGTGTAGCTGAACGTGTAGTGTGGCAGAACGTGTGGCAGAACGTGTGGCAGAACGTGTAGCTGAACGTGTAGTGTGGCAGAACGTGTGGTGTAGCAGAACGTGTGGTGTAGCAGAACGTGTGGCAGAACGTGTAGCTGAACGTGTAGTGTGGCAGAACGTGTGGTGTAGCAGAACGTGTGGCAGAACGTGTAGCTGAACGTGTAGTGTGGCAGAACGTGTGGTGTAGCAGAACGTGTGGCAGAACGTGTAGCTGAACGTGTAGTGTGGCAGAACGTGTGGCAGAACGTGTGGCAGAACGTGTAGCTGAACGTGTAGTGTGGCAGAACGTGTGGTGTAGCAGAACGTGTGGCAGAACGTGTAGCTGAACGTGTAGTGTGGCAGAACGTGTGGCAGAACGTGCAGCGTGTCCATCAGGAGAGTTCAGGTTTGTTTGTTTGTCGGTGGCCACACCTACCGGAGCTCGTGGCGATGGTCGCGGGCGCGGGGGTCCTGGCTCTGCCCTCGGGTCGCCCACGTGACGGAGCAAACGGGTCACGAGACGGGGGGCACCTTAAAGTGGGCGTTTATCCCCGGCCGATGCAATGTCACATCACACACGGCAACCGGCACCTGCTGTGCGTCAAGGAGCGGCCACGAGTGTCCCGTCCCCCCCCCCCCCGCGCTCGCGCTCCGCAGACGAGCCGGAAGAAGAAGAGAACACCGAGTAACCGAGACTTTAACGACGATGTGACGGGCCCATTAAAAAACACTTTAACGCCAGCTGCGACCGGGCTCGCCCCCTCCTCTCCTGCATTAATATGTCAACCACGAGGCACTTTTCCCAAACCTCTGTCTTCTTCTCGCTCGCGCGTCCCACAAATGTCAAAAATAGCCAGGCAGCGCAGACGCGTCCCCCCCGGGCTCCTTCGCGAAACAATAATAGCGAACGAAACGGTTTATATAGGCAGTGAAGCAAAATGGCGACTTTATTACGAAGGAGGAGTAGGGGGAAAAAAAAAAAAATCCGTCCGCTGTGCCGGGAGCTGGAGGGAGGCAACGATGTTTTAGTGCGGTCTTTTTCGACGGCGGAGTAAAAGCAGACGAAGCGGTGGGAAAAATGAGATCAAAGCATCCCCCGCGCGCGACACGTCACCTCGCTTCTTCTTCTTCTTCTTCTTCTTCTTCTTCTTCTTCTTACCTCGGGATTATTGCGTGCGAGTGTTGTTTTTTTGGGGTTTTTTTGTGGTGTGATACGGATCCCAGCGGCCGCGTACAGTGGCGGCGGCGGGCGGCTCATGCGCGTATCCACTCCGCCTTTGACAGCTCCAACTACAGTCTTCAGGCACAACTTGCACAAACTCTCGCGTTATTAATGTCTTTATAGAGCGCGCGCGGGGTCCGTGGGGTTTTGGTTCTTTTCTTTAAGTCCGTTACATAGTCGGTACTCCCGGTGTGTCGAGGCGGCGACGCACGACGACGTTACGACTCTCTCCCTCGCCCCATGACGAAAAGACTGGTCAGAGTTCAATTCCCTAAATCGACAGCACTTTACAGTATTTGTTGATGGAGCCGCTTTACGAGCCCCTCGGGTCTGTTCTTGACGTAATAATCGACCACGTCAAACCCCGGGGCGACCGTTTTTATACATTTGTTTTTGCTTTGCATTTTGGTGGTGCGTAAAAGCTTTTGGATGATGACGGACTTTAATTTGTATTAGTTTTGCCACGATGCTATTATTGCTTTAATGGTGTATTTAATCAATATCAGAGTTTGAGGGTTTCATACAACACACAGCTCATTTAAACCAGCTTGGGAACAACAATCACACAGATTAACCAACCCTGACCTAAAAAATATTATTATCTTTATTATTATTATTTTTTTTTGCATCTGTTATTACTCGTGTAGTGACAATTAGTCCGCCCCAGCCCAAAACATAAATGACTCCCCGACATCAATTCAGATCAAATAAACAAGGACTTGATTAATGACAGTCATGACCTAAAATTTAGTGCAACTATGTAAATCCATGATGTCATAGTGTTAAGAGCACCAATCGCGAGGGCCCGACAGTGTGCCGAATACACCACTAGAGGGCGGTATATACTTATTTTTGCTTTTCCTGGCGCTAATCTATTTATGATCAAATAGATTGCAATACCCCAAAATGTAGTTTTAGTTTCTAAGTATGGAACCATTACTCCTGATGATTCACACGTCACTCCTGTATTTGAAAGGACAAAGGATGTAGCGTTTCTCACTTTCTAAAATATCCATCAAAACAGGCACATTTTAGGTTTGCAAAAAAGGTAGACATGAAATGTATATTCGAAATGTATTTTCAATCCATTAAACTAATTTAATAACGAGAAGATGTAAAAAACGTGAGTGAGTTTTCAGTTTTTTTTGCTTGAAAAAGGAACGTTACATTTTAATGCTGCACATTCATAGGATTTAAAACTTTCCCCCCATTTAAAAAAAAAATATTGTTATTATTATTATTATTTTTGCTGTTAATAGATGGATAAAAACAGAGGATACATCTTTACAGTATTTTTTTATTATTATTTATCTATCCCTGCCGGACATTTAATTTAATCATTACATATATAAAACAGTGTCACCACAACTGAAAAGAATATCTGCAATGGAATACTCCTGGACGAATGAGATGTTACACCGATTTATTACATCATTATATCATTCTTAGTTGTACATCGTTCACTATCACATATTGTCTATGATAATAATGCCTAAGGTAAAAAAAAAATAATGCAGCAATACAGCACACAATCTGTTAACTTATAAGCTTTTTCATTTAAGACTTGACTGTTCATATTCTTCCACACAGATGGAAAATGTCAACTCTGTCAGTCCATTGTGATACATTTATTTAAACGAGGCACAGAATCACAGATGGAATAGAAAAGAACACGCTTCAGTGTATTATTTATTTACTTTATGCATTGATTGAGGAACTGTACACAATATACATTAGCCTTAACATGAGAGATGCATTGTTGTAGGTTGGGCCAAGTGCTACTTTCCATGTCCCAGGTGTCATGTTTCATAATTGAAAAAGTTTATATCAAGTGAACAAACTGTAGCCTCTAAATAGTTTTTATACTGTGAGCTGCAAATGTTGCACTTTGCCACATGTTACCCTTGAAAAACAGGTCTCAGCCTCAATGAGGTTTACCTGGTTAAAAAGGCAAATAAATAGATAAATAAATTTGCTAATACAATTTTGCTTGTGAACTTGAAACTTGAAACATGTTCATTAGCAATTTCATGGTTTAATTAATACATACTCCGGAACATTAGATGGCGATAATGTTTCTTTTAAGTTGGTCGCAACCGCCGTGAAATAAAGAAGAAGAAAGAAGTGAAAGTGTATTTCCGTCTGATAATAACGTGAGTATTTGTTGTCTAACTTTGGGAAATGTCTCTGCCCAGATATAGCACCTCGCTCCAAATGTAATAGACACAATGATCCCAATGGACTCTATTGCCATGTCAGTATATTATCATGTTGACTACACTCATGCGTATTCCAGTCATGGATGTATTATATTCCTGTGGCACTGGTGTTTTCCTGAGTTCCTCTTCTAAAAAGCGCTTGAAAGTGACCTCTCAAGTCAAAGGTGCTGTCATTGTGGAGGATCTGATTCTTCAGGCCTGTTGATTGGATTTTTCAGTAGGTAATAATTTAATTTATACAAGAAACCACATACGTTTATTCTAGGGTTTCATGACTGAGCCACTTTATTCAAATGTGCAGATCAAATAATTTCTAGAGATGTTTTCTTTTTTTCACTGCATAAAACCTACACCGTGTATGTGATATCTTTTAAACATGCCATATGTCTTTCTTCTTTTTTTTGCTTCTCAATTTTAGTCTCTACAAATGAACAGATAATTTCTGTGATGGATCAGCCCTGGATCCCACCTCTGGAGAGTGATGACAGCGGCCTCAGTGACAGTAAGGACAGTGATGGAGACTTCAGACCTTCCCACATGTGTAAAGATGAAAGCAGTGAAGAAGACTGCTGCTCCTACAAGCCCCAGTGTCACTGGCACATGAGCCATCCAGTGGAAGACTGTGCCACAACAGGACTCTGCAAAAGACTTCCCAGTTTGGGGAGGAGCTCTACCTCATGCTGATGAAGTCAGACAGCCCTTTCAGTACTTCAAATTCTTTTTTGATACTGATCTTTTGGATCTTATTGTACAACAAAGTAATCTTTTTATTTTCAGCAAAAACAGTGTGCCCTAAATATGGATCAAAATGAATTGGAGCAGTTTCTTGGGACAGTTGTGTACATGAGTGTCATCCAGTTACCACGCTCACGACTGTACTGGGCCACTGAGTGCCGTGTGCCACAGGTGTCTGATGTCATGACCAAAGAGAGATGGAAAGAAATCAAACAATTTATTCATTTCAATGACAAAAGCAACATTGCATCCAACAATGATAAGCTTTATAAAATCCGACCACTTGTTAATTCACTCCTCACAAAATGTCATTCTCTCCCACAAGATCAAATGTTGTCTATTCATGAGCTACTAGTGCCTTTCAAAGGTAAAACTAATCAAAAACAGTATGTTTTATTTAAACCATACAGAATGTTTGTACTCTGTGACACAAAAGGCCCGGTGCATTCTTTTGATATACACACAGGCCATTCGGACCCTCTTCCTGAAGAACCAGACCGAGGGGCAAGTGAAAATGTTGTGCTTAAGTTTGCACAAGTCATTCCAAGTTCTACCAACCACTTACTGTTTTTGGACTCCCACGTTTCTTCCTTGGATTTACTTGTTGTACTTGCAAATAAGGGGATACCAGCCCTTGGGGCGATGAAGCAAAGTCAACTGCCTGGTTGCCGTTTCAGCAAGGATGATGTCATGAAGAAGAAGGAGCAAGGGACATTTGAGGAGAAAAAGGTGGTTATTGAAAGTGTTGAAATCAGAGCAGTCAAATGGTTTGTCAGAGGGCAGATAGTTGCCAGCACATTTGCCAGTGCCTTTCCTGTTTGTCAAGTGGAAAGTTGGGACAATAAGTTAAAAAAGAATGTCTCTGTTCAATGCCCACGCATAATCAGCATCTATAATGAGTTTAAAGGTGGTCTTAATGCTCTGGAGTTGTAGAACTCTAAAGCAGTTCTTCATCTCATTAAGGAATTTTCATAAGTAAAACTGTTTTTTCCAAATTTCTTATACATTCACTTTTTGTTTTAATTCATGTTGTTACTTTTTAAGTTATGGCTACATCAAAATCAGAATAAGAATAACCGTTATTGATCCACATGGGAACATTTTCAAAACTGGTTTATGAAATATATTACTGCGTCGACTTAGGAAGTATTGTGTTTGTTTGATTGACCTTTGCAGCTCAACATTTCCTCTATGCATCACCTAAAGATACACAGTAACTAACACAAATGTTCTTGTATCACATGTCAGAAATACTTACTACAATAAAGACCTCTCGTTTGAAATCGGTGCAAGAACGTAAATATTTGTAAACTATAGTCTTTGCATCCATGACTCAAAATACTTTACAGCAATTATTTTTATTCTATAAAGACAATTTCCACATATTTTAATACATTTAATACGAAAAAAAGAAAACAATTCACAATGTCGGTTATTTTAAACAGTCCAACAATCATCTGACAACCTTTTTGTTCCATTCAAATATACAAAAACATCAAGTAATCCAAAACAGTGGTGACTTTTCCCCCAGGTAAGTCTTTACTCACTGTTTCAAAGGAATCATGACAAAGGGGAAGTTTTGTTGGTTATTTACATGTTTGTGTCCTAATGGCCTCTCAGAGCGGCCTGCGGCCTACAGTTTCCTCAAACATCACCATCTGTGGCAGAATCCGTCTCTGGAGCTGTCATGCTTTGTGGATCCACACATTTGAAATCAGTGTGTCACAAGGACAGAAAGAGGGGAGAATACGGCCCTTTTCCTGCTTTTGCTTGAATATAAGTATCAACCTCCACAGTTCTGCCAACTACAGGATGAACTGTGTTTTCTTACAGCTGAATATGGTGTTTCTACTTCTACAGGTATGTTGTGTGTTGGAGCAGAGGTGTGTACCAAAATGTTATGTAAATCTAAACATAGTGCTGCCCGGTAGTAGAGTGGTTAAGGCACAGCACAAGTATGACAGGCTCCAAGTGCAGCCAGCCGCAGTGTTATGAGTTCAAATCATGACCTCCCCTTTCTCAGCTCCCATTTTATTCTGTCCTTTCCTAACGTCGGTCTAATAAAACCTAAGGGCCACAAAATCTAAAAAAAAAAAACTAAATTTGGGACGAAAAAAAATAAATCTGCATGTTTTGTTATAAATATATGACATGCATTAATTGACTAAGCTCTGATTGAACATTGCACTGTGCATTTAATGATGTCACTTACCTTTAGAATACAGTATAAAATACCAAGTTGAGCCTGTTACTTAAAAACTATTGCTACATCAAATATAATTTTGAATGGCTCCTTAAAAGCTACGGTTATGGTCTTTAATTTACAGTGTATATTGGGTTATTGTTTTTAACAGGTCTGTAAGAACTCCTTTTGAAGTCCATCCATTTTAATTCATGTTGAAAAGTTAAATTTAACAGAAAAAAATGTTAAGAAGTCTACAGATATCAGCGTAAATGTCTGCAGTGGAGAATGTATTTACTGTAGTTTTTGTATTTTAGACGACCAGACAAGAAACTAAAGTGGGCCAAAGTATATTGAGCTTTTGGCCTATTACTACGTCTACGTATTAGCCTTTGAGTCTGAAAACAGTCTTGTCTGAGGTGAATGAGAATCCTCTTGACGGTCGGCGTAGTCCAAACCCTGGTCCAGTCTCCTGCTCCTGTTTCTGGACAGCAGTGTCTTTGGACTCCCACAGATCCATGTTGTGAGGTGGAAGAGGGACAGGACTGCCAAGCTCAGCTACGAAAAGTTTCCAAAAGAAGCTACAGAAAAACAGAGAAAGGATTCATGAGTGTGGGATAAATCATGCTGCACATTAAATACATTGTATCATTGTATATTTTTCCTCCATATAGATATGATTCACCTCCTATAGAATGTGTTAATCTTCAAAATAATGGACCACATGAAAGAAAATCCATAAAACCATTATCATTTTGTTTTGTTCAATTAAAAGCAAAACACATAAAACACAGATTGGAACGAAAACCATCACTTTTCAATTGTAATGAAAAATAAATTGAAAGAAAATCAAGACTTTTTACAAGACTCGTTACAACCAATAGATGACAATAGATGTAAATTTTGATTGTGAAAGTCCACTGAAGGATGTAGCAGGTTGTGTATTATGAGGTACACTTTTGCAGAGTAGGGCGCATATTGCAGTGTGTGGAATGAAAGGATGCTGTCTTCTCTAACCTAAAGCCTGCAGTGACTTGACTGAAGCCGGAACATCTGGACAGCTCTGAAAGTGAGGACACAGGCATTTCTGCTTGTGGATGTTGCTATATCTTTATAAAGCCACTCCTTTCTTCCTTCAGAACACATCAATATTTCATCAAAAGATATGCTTGTATGCTCCCATCTGCTTTCAGTGGTAATTAGCAGCAACCAGGCGCCACGGTACTGACTTTCAACCTTAAACACAAAAAGATAGTTTCGGTTGGAGAGTGGACTTTCTTTGGAGCCTGACTAACAGCGTCTCCGCGGGGCTGCCTTTGTACCGGTCAAATGCACTAAATTACAATATGAATTATATTGCAAGCGTGACACAAAGTGCAAAAACAGGAACGCTTGCCTTATTCTCATTCTTCTCTGCACAGAGAGGCCGCTCCATTGGGGATAACAGAGAATTACACTCATGATGTGCAAGCCTCATATCAATGCACTCCTGTGCCCCAGCATCGTGCAGGTTGTCCAGTGTCATTTGTTTGAATCTGTCTCGTTTAGAGACAGCTGGTGCCTCTTCTATCGGGGGACGTGGGTTTAAAGCTAAAATGCCAAGCGCCTGGTAGTGGTGTGCTTGGTGACTGGCTGTCAGGGAAACCACCTGGTCACATCTGTTCTTTCAAATATAGATCAAGAAAGTGACATGAAGGCTTGACATTAATCTGCCTGTATTTCATGCATATAACACCTAACATAAGAGGTGGGATGAGGAATGATGGGAAAATAAAAGATTGCTTTTAGCTGATATTCTTGGTGCGGATGAAATGCTGCTGTAGCAATAGTGAAACGAAAACATTTACTCATGAGTAAAGTTTGAGGACTTTTTCCCAGTCCAAAGATGCAGTGTTTTTGTTTTGAATTGATAATTGCTATGGCAACAGTCCTTCATTTTCATAACTTTGAAACTTATGGATTCTTACAATTCTTGGAATCCATGGAGACTTACTGAATGCTGAGCGCATGAGAATATGGCACATCTGGTTTACAATAGTTACAGATCGTCCGCATTCACATACAAACACACGGAGGCACATAAATGTCCATGTTTTACAAGTATGTGTGAATAATAAACCATAGTAGCTCAAAAAGGAGTGGAATGGAGTTAATGTTTGTGTTGTGTAATGTTCAATCACTGGACAAGTTCATGTGTGTGCATCATCTTTGCATGACAAGTTTGAGTGGGTTTTATAAAAAAATATTCCTCCAATGATGAGTAAACGTGTGGATAGTACTCTATTTACTTGAGTAACACTCTGAAGGAATTGTACCTTTCAGCTGTAGAAAAAGATTTGCACTTTTCAGAGTAGCTTTCTGATATCATATTTCAACTGTGTGAGTAATATTTAGTTTGAAGTAACAGTACTCTTACTTAAGTAAGAGTAAATGTTTTGGTTCCTCTTCCCAGAGCTTTATAAAGCTTTATGTTTACAATATGAATCTTAAATAATTTGCACATGTTTCTTACACCGATCCTTCAGGTATGATTGTGTTTTTTTTTTCTTTTTGTGGTCAATCCTGTAAAAATACAGAACTTGTGCATTATTTATTGTTTTGTCAGATGTTATGCTCAGTTAATCTTACAGTTACTTTTACTTGAGAAGTAGTTCCTCCGAGTACTTTTTTACTCTTACAGTGAGCATGTAATAATATGCTAATACTAATAATAAAAGTACAGAGTAGTGGTCCAAGAACTGACTCCAGTAGTATCATGAAGTATCAGTACTCTTACTGTACTTGACTACAATGTCTGACTACATTACCCACCTCTGAAAATAAAAGCTTAATCTGCAGCATGGTCTCATTCTCTTTCCAACAGATGTTTTAAGTGTATTTGATTTAATTGTGTGAAGAAGACAATTTTATACAATCCGTCTGAAACAAAACTAATGTGATTCTGTGCTGTGTGTGAAATGTGATTATGGCGCTTGGAGCAACTGGCTCAGCGCCAGACAAAAGACTAGCTTTACAGAGCACAATGCAGTTTACTGCCCCAAAGACACACACGTTCTCCCTCCTCGATGCTCCTCTCTCCACTGTCCTCCGTTTACTCTTTTGATTCTTACTCTATTATCCAAGAAATATCTGTCTTTTTTTCCAACATCCTGAATCCATTCTGAACAAATACATGTAACTGATTGGATCCAAATTGTCCTTTGTGGAATATCAATTTGACAGAAAAAAGTAGCTGCTGCAGTCATTAGGCATTGGAGCTTAACAGTCCCACCCGCTCAGGAAGTACAATTCTCAGAAGAGTTTGTGAGTTAAAGACTGTGGTAACTAATGTCCATGACACTGTTCTTTTCAGTCCAACAAACTCATGTAAAACTACCACAGAACTGATTAGCACAGCGCAAACTTTCAAACTTTTAATGTTATGTTTTTTTTCCTATTGGAACTTCGAATGACAAATGTACTTTTGGAATCACATGGTGGATGGTTACAGTTGAGTCGGTGTAATTCCTATTTCGTCCAGGAGTGATTCATGGTGGAAAAAGTTTCAAAGGTAGTGTACCCAAACCAAAGAGGTCAGTTCTATCTCTTTGGATACTGACCTACTCACTATCGAGTGTGACTGAATGACGAATGTAGTAATGTAAAACTGCTAAAACAATTACTTCCATTTTGAAATGGAAAACTTAATACTAAAAAGTGGCACAGTTTGACGATCACTGCAGTAGAAGTTGAAATGAACATTTAAAGCCTGACATGTCAAATTGTGCCAATAGCTCCAAGATCAGAATCCTTTCTATTTTCACCCTTTTCTAAAAAATTACTGAGAAATCAATATTCCATTTTTGTCGGGTCTTTTGAGAGATATATCATCTTTAACAGCAAAAGTGCTGCGACTGAGGCAGAGAACACTTACATTATAAATGTATCAGGAGACAAGTACAAGGGTGAATGAATACGTGTACGGCATAATAATGGAAGTTATGCATGATCTAAGTAGGGCAATTAATGGATTTATTCAACAACTGATCATAATATTAATAATAACTACCGGTAATAGGCAATACTATCCCCCTAAATACCACAGACAGCGTGTTGCCAAATCTGAATACAAACAGCCCGTTCTGGTGTGTTAGAGACAGACATTACAGTGTTTTTGACAGTGCACTAATTTGACCGTGTCCAGTGCGGAGCTCCTTCTCTGCTCTGACACGTCACATTTCATTGTCAGTGTTAAACCAGCCTTTCCCTCTCACCTCCACTTCCCCTCCAACCTGTGCACCTCAGGTGTGAGAGGGGGCAGCAAATTAACCTGCCCTCATTGCACTAAGCCTGCGCCTGCTCGACTGGTAAATTACATTTGTATTGCACTTTTAATAGAAGTGTCCTACAGCAATTTCATTATTTTGTTCTCTCCACTTTCGATTTTGTTCCAATTTGTGGTTCATTCCAGGTTAATCTCATGCAAAACGTCATTGTTATTACTAATGCTGTAATCTCGTAAATTAATTATCTCGAGCAAATGGAATAAATAAATAAACAGGCAAAACAAAATTATTTTATACATTTGTATTCATACAGTGTTTTAAGGAAAAAGTGAGCGTGATTAATTTAATTTTTACTTTAATGTGATTTTGCTGGGAACCTTTATTCTTCTACGCTTCTCTTCAGCTTTAGAAAATACAAACACAATTAAAATATATATTTATTACACAAAGTCGCCCCCATATATTTTCACAAACTTTAAACTCTGACAGATATCCAAAAGGGCGAGAACAAATGAATAAGCCTGTTTGTACAATTTCTATCAATCACATTTCTTGAAGCATTAATCAGTCTGACTGCCAGAGAAAACCACTTCATTTTCTGTTTGAATGTGAAAAATGATTGAAGAGCTCTCAGTCCATCAAGAAACACAAAAAACACCATGGGCTGAACTCACAATCTTCTGCAGGACCCTTGTGTCACAAATCAATCTGATCAGGAAGGACCTAGATTCACACCATTTTAACTGAAATGTCCATACAGCAATTAAAGTACAAATAAGGCTATTGAGAAAAGAGAGAATTGAGAATTTAAAAGTATTTGATAATCTTTTAAAACCCTTAATAATTGTAGCTGTGGTAAATCACCAAAACGCAAATAACTTATTGTTTTCTATTACATTTGATTATATTAACACTGTTGGAACACATCTTTCCCCCCCAAACTTAAAGCGATTACTCTTCTCTGAATTCTGAATCTTGGTCAGTTGTGATGAACTGCGCTGTAGTTTTGATGGTTGACAAGAAGAGAGTTTAGAGAAGGCATTGTTCAGAGGCAGGGGCCACAAAACAACAGTTCACATCAATACAACCTCACACAAATAAATGCACCTGAGTGTTTCGTTCCACGTCTGTCACAGCAGGAAGCCAGACTCACTCAACAATTTAACACTGCTTTTTTGTTGCTTTGCCGCTTTCTTTAGGTGGTTTTGTCCCCACAACGTAATTAACCTTTGTTGATTATTTGTACATTGCAAATTCAAACATTTTAAGCCTTTAACCTAAGCCCATCACACACACAGAGCCACTTACTTCTGCTAAGGAGCTGGAGGTTGCGAACTTCTTCTCGCACTTGCAGTTGCAGGACTTGCTGTAGAACTTCCTGTCTGAGGGTCTCCTGAACGATCCCCATTCTTTCCAACTTCTCTCCATTTAACCGAAGCAATGCCCGCCCTGCCAAACAAAACAAAATACACTATAAAACTGGAATCACAGTTTAGAAAGAATGGTTTATAGCCCCATAGGAAAAAAAACACAATGCTTCAGTCCATTAAAAAAGTGTGTGTATTTGTGTTTATGTGATGATTCTATTGCATAAAAACTATTGGTGGTTTTCAAATTCTCAAATGCAATAATGAGGCCAATTGATTACATTGTACTTTGCCATGAAATATTCCACATATTCGGCACACGTTTATGTGTAGTAAAAGCCTATTTATGAATCGTCACACATTCAAATTTGCAGATGACACTTTAAATGCCTCAGATACTGAACTTGTTCCTGTGGTGTCGGACTTTAATGCCTGGTGTGAATCCTCCTTCCAAAAAATGAATGTTTCCCAGACCCAGAAGACTTATTTTAACCCGCATCATGTCGAAGTGCAGCAGTATAACTAAATGGCACGATCATTAATGACAAACTGACCTTTGAGGCTTTTTTATGTTTTATTCATGTTTATATTTTATTCAAGTCTGTTTTCACCATCACCTTTATTTGTTGGTCATTAAAAATAAGACACATTTGCAGAGCATTGTGGGTTCATGTGGGGAGAACTGCAGGGGTCACTTTTATTGACCTCCAGGACATCTACAGAGCACATATCCTTGAGCCAATCAGATCTCCTCAGACTCCCGTCACCGTCTATGGGGAGAGTTCAAGCTGTTCCCCCCAGGCCACAGATATAATGCCCCCAAATCTTTATTGCTGTGAGTGGTCTGTATGTGTTGGTGTTCTACCGCAAATAGCACAAAACAAACAGCCCCTCAACCTCCAAAAGTAAATGCGCAAATGTCGAATCTAATCAATTCTATGATCGACTAAAGCTTGGAACTCAGTGTTACAACGAAAATCTGAATTTCATCAATATTAATTTGCTGACCCATCTGTATTATATATAATTGGCCTGAAACCCTGCAACAGGCTTATACCATTCATACACTCAGAGAAAAGTCGCCATTTTACCATTTCTGGAACAGTATCACTTTTATTTTTGGATAGTGTGGGACATCTTACATTTGCCATTTTTGCAGCAAAGATCAAGTAATGCTTATGTTCTGCCTAACCAAACATGTTCTAACATCCCGTGCCCCCCGCTCTCTATCCCCCGTCTAACTGCCTCATTTGTATTGGTCCGTGGTAGGTTGTTTTTCTGCGGGTGCGTTTTACAACACATTTCAACCGTTAACCCTGGGGACGGTCACATTTAACATACCATTACCCACAGAAAACTGCATTAAGAGTCAGGCTGCGCTCAACAACACTGGTCCATAGACGCACTCTACGACAGGAAAGAGAGCAGTGTCCTTCACCGGGGCAGGCAGAAAAGAATCCATCATACCTGCACCGCCCGACCCATAATTATACTCATTACTCACACGGGCCCTGTCCATATTATCCCGTTCACTCGCCATTTCCTCCCAGCAAATCATTTTATTACATCGTAGTTTTTCTATGTGTAACGAGAGGGCTTTTACTGTCATTACAATTCACCATGCAAATCACAAACACACATACCATTACCATTAAGCATTAAACGTACGGCGTGAGATCTAGTTTCAATTATGAAATATGCACATTTTTACCTGTAGCTTCACTATTTGTTTATCTGCAAAAAGCTTGAGATTCAGAACCATGCACAGTGACACAGGAAGCAGACTTTCAATATCAGACACGGTGCAAGATGGTAAAATGTGGTAAAGGCACAGTGGAAGTTCCTTCAGAGACGCATGATAAACGTGAGAGATTTTATAATGTGACGAGAAAAGGTTAGATGGGTCCCTCAATAGCTCTTCAAATATAGAAAAGAAAAATGTAAAACTCTGCCCATCTGAATGTGGATGTTCTAGACGAGTGATTTCTCCTCTACAATTCTAGTGTTTCCATTAGAGTCTACATTTTTGTCCTTTGGTTCAGTTAGAACTATCTGAGGAAATGTCTTATTTTAGGCCTGGAATAATCCGGGTAGAGCTTGGGAATACAACGTTCGTGCCATGTTTTTCAAAGGTAAAATTCATGATGACAAATTTCTTCTTCCTTTTTAACTAAAATAAAATGGCTCACCCTTTTTTCGGTCTGTATTACAATAGTACTCAAGACAAAATTATTGCACAAAACACAGTGAAATACAGTGAGGAATGCGAAATGATTAAATGAAGCTCAGGGTTCAGCAGACAAACCACGACGATAATCATTCCTTTCAAATTACAGCACATTCAATTGTGATTTGCAGTACAAGGCCCATTTCAAGTTGATAAAAAGCAAACTAACACTAAAACTACTGCCTAGACTAGAGCCGACTAGATAAAGGTTTTCTGCTTTAAGAGTTTAATCAGCTGCGTTGCATGGGACACTCAGTATATCATATTGGCACGTTTGGTTTGTTTTTTAAATGTTGGTGTGAATGATTGTCTTTCTGCTTCCGAGTTGCAACTGCAATTTCCCTGTCATAACTGCTGGAAAATTCGTCTTATTTATATACATGTAACTGCTCAAATTTCTGAGCGTTTGTTGTCCGTGCAAAAGTATAACCATCATGCCCTAGAAACATTGTCCTTGGCTGGTGTGTATCTGTACAATTGAGACAAAGCACATGGAGAGAGTTCAAATCAATTCCCTGCAGACAGACTTAATACGGTTGCTAATAATTGCCTGCAGATAGTAGGCAAAGCAGTCATGTCAAAGGGAGGGAAAAGACAGTGAAAACAAAGAGGACTGCTTCTCTCAATTTAGACTACAAATACATTTAGACTCCAAATAAATTGCTTATTAACATTGTCTCCAAAGCTGTTTTTCTTCAGACTTGGCCCATAATGACTTGTAAAATAGTGTAAAAGGACATTTAAAGAGAGGGAATGTGATGGAACCCCTGTGAAAACAACTTCAATCAGTTGAAACAAGCCTATCTGGTCAAGTCTCAAATTGTGGGATCCGTACAACAAAGACTGTTCTTGGTACTTGAGACCAGTGTGTTTGTGTATTAATTCATTTTAGTGGTTTTTAGTTTCAGGTCAAACCAAACTGAACCAAAAGAAAATAGAATATCTCCCTTGCCTGAGGTAGCGCTGAAACATGAATAGATGAAAGACAGAAAAGAAAACAACAACAACAACAAAGTTTACCTATTGGCAGATCATTATTGACCAGAGCAAATCTCACCCTAGCTGTGTTTATATTTCTGATTGTGCTTTTACAATATGTCGGACATATACGCACCACACTGGATCAGCTGTGGCAGGGCCTGCATAATATGAGTAAAACTGATGAGCTGCCTGTCAGGTGCAATGCAGAGGGACCCATCTCCAGATCCTGAGCTCAGCTTGGTCAGGACTACTGTAGCTGTAGGGTTTTCTCCACACAGACAGACCAGGAATCCAATCTACAATCTTATTGCTGTGAGGCGAGTGTGCTAGCCACTCTGCCACAGCCTCACTGTTACTGTCACCTGGCATTCCAGCAGTCTCCCAAATGACTGACCAGTCCCACCCCTGCTTAGCTTCTGAGATCTGACAAGCTTAGGCTGGGTCAAGTTGCTGTGGCCACCATGATAGACCATTATACTGCTATAACTCTGTGTAAATGTGGTGAGGAGGTTTAGCTTTACTTGACGACTTCTGATTTGCCTGTACACTTTCTAATAAGTCCTAGAAACTGTGATACATTTTTGTCTGATTATATAAAACAGGGATTATTAATTCCTCCCGTTTTTATCATCACACTGGGGTTTATTTTGGCAATGCTTAATGCTGTACTGACACCACTTCCTGAAGGTGATCTCAGTGTGGTTCTATTCCGATTTCACACAAAATTGAACAAATTGTTCTTGCAGCTGTTCCAAACTTCTCTTACAGTGGCCCAAATGGTGTGTCTGTTAAGTCCATTGAAGCAACCTAGTGTGAAATGTTCTGTTCTACGTTGTTTGTGGCTTCAAACTTATTCACAATTCAACACTATTTTGCCATAGAACCAAGTAAGGGAGTAAAAAGACAACCTTTCTTATGTAATTTTCCCTTTTGGAATTTTTCACTTAGCGTTAATTGCTTTTAAACGTTTTTTTTTTTTCACAAGAGGGTGGTTGATAATAAAAATTCATAACAACAAATTGCAAAGAATCTACATTAAATATCCAGGTGTGTCAATGTGTGTGTCAATGTGCACTTCTTCTTATGTTTCTGTCCATAAGACCTACACTGAGGCAGATAATGGACAATAATAAAATGTGTAAATGCATGCAGCCGCTGGATTCAATCTTTGACATGAAATGACAAATTTCATATTCATCATAATCTATAGCTCCCAGCAGTTGAGTCTCACTGGGCAGACATGACACGGGGCTAATCTAAATTCATACCATGAAGCAAAAAACTATGTATTCTTAATATGTATTTCTGATCTTATTTTTAGCTCCAACATGTTGCAGTGCCGTATTTCTATTTCGGTGTGTGGAGGTGTTAGAGGTGGTGAAGAGGTATAAGTAAAGAGCAGATCATGAAGAAATAGTTATATCTTATTTCAATTTGTGGTATGTCTCCTTTTATCTTTCAGGTATGAGAGCAAAATAAGCCCGACTGCCGATCGCCTCCTCAGAAACCACAAAACCGGCCGTCAAATGATCATTTTCAAACTGTATTCTTAGGTTGTGGTCCTTGCTTGTGAACTGCCCCATATATTTATTTACAATGAACACATGAAACAAGCACAAAGAAATCCCACACCAGTATTACTCTTATAATCTGAAATTGACTATGCCTGTAATTAGGCCAGACTCAAAATGCCACAAAAGGAGACACACAACAACAGGGATTAATATCCCGGGGCAGTGAACGTGCTATAATTATGGTGCATTTATCCTGACACTGTTTGAAAGCTATCATTATGTCTGGGTCACTTGGCGCGGATGAAAAGCAGTGCGTGTCTCTCTGTGTTAATAAAGGTGGAGCTTTTGAATAGTTTCTTTGATATGAATCAGGACAAAACCACACATTTAAGTAGACATTTGCGCCAATGCAAAAATCCATGGTTAAACATAGATAAGATCATGTACAAGAGCCAGGTTGGATAACAGTATAATACATATTGGTTGTGTTCTGTGATTAAAGAAACAAAACTGGGTTAATTGTAACCATATAAAATCCAGTGCTCTAATTGTTATCAATACATAAATTACAGGTTTTATCTAGCAGCTAGCATTCATCAGAGACTGGAATACATTAGTAAATCTAGTCAACATCTAGTCACTTTGGCAACTGTATTTTTGTTGCAATTAATAATATGACTAACATCTTAAAATGTGAATATATTTAATTTGCATATTCAAGATTACTACATAAAACAGGTTTCATCAAACACTCTTGTTGACTGGTAGTTATTACAACCAAACCACTTTTTATGACAATGAATATTAAATCTATTCTCCACGACTAACAGTGTAGCAGAGTGGGTTGGGCATATTCGCGTTAGCATGTGGTGACTGACCCTTCGGCTCCGACTGACAATCTGTTCTCCACAAGATGCTATAAAATGCGCTGCTGTGGCGTCTGCTTAGTCGAGGGTGCTGATCTCACCATTTGCCTAACAGTTTATTATAGTGTCCCTCTATTTGTTTGTGGGGGAGGAAAATAAGTAGCATTTGGTGGCAGTGAGAGAGCTTGAACTTATAACACGGCATGGATATTTCAATTCTTCTCCAAAAATAAGCCGCGCTGCTTGAGTTAGCGCACATGAATGCCTTTTGAATCTTCTTTGGAGATTTGAGTGTAAACCTATTTCCAGCTGAAAGGCTAATCCATGTGACCATAAACCTAAAAATAAAGTCAGCGAGAGGTGCAGCTTTTGTGGCATCAGATGTGCTTCATTGGCTGTTGATAACTAATGTTTTACTCTTTTTCAGATGCAAATGATGGCTCCCACATGGCGTGCACATATGTTCACTCCATGTAGTTTTCTTACTTTCTACTCCAATTAACACTTCTTTTGCAATGTGTTTTGAAAACTGAATAGCTATACTTGCATGACCAGCCATTCCCAGAACGTTTTGACTAATCAAAACACAGAATGTGGGTGGGGCTGGCAGGTCAGGCAATAGCTATACTATATTAAGCCACAATACCATATAAATAAACTAAAATCAACCCTTTCATTCTTAGTTTCAGCTTTCTGTTATATAACCCTGTATGCAACATTTTGAGGACTGTTTTCCATTATAAATATATATCATATTTTGTTTACTTCTGGGTCCAATTGAATCCCAGACTGATTTCAACCTACTCATGGGCTCTGTACAAAACCTCTAAGTGAGACGTGAGAAACATACTTTATAAAATATTTGTTACCATTATGAAATAAGGTTTGGATCTTTTAAAATAAGTACGCCCAGTTGTATAATGTGAGACAGTTTAAATATTTAATTCCTCAGGAGGTTCAGACAACTACTTCTGCCCTTGTGTCTGGACCTCAGAATACTCAGATCCAAACAAGTTGTGAAGATGTCATACTGACCATCTTTTTGAGGCAATGCAGCTGACCACATGTAACAGACTGTGTACCTGTGATGGCGTGATGAGAGAAAGCTTCTACATAGGTCAGGTAGTTGTGGGGACAGTGTTTCTTGAGCCACTTGCACACGTCTTGTTGCGTCCACAGCACCACTGGTTTGGAAAGGGACGAGAGCGTGGGACTGGTGTGGTACACGGCAAAGGCTTCACCCGGGCGCAGCTGGAACAGGAGCAGAGCAAAAGGTGAAGCACAGAGTATAGATGAAAACCCCCACAAAAAAACAAACAGACCATTAAATAATCTCAGATCTGTTCAAATAGAACAGATCTGAGATTATTTAATGAGAAACATATATTGTTTTATTTTTTATGTTTGTACTGTCAAAAGTTAACCTTGGAAAGCTGATTACATTTCAATTTGTAATGTATCTATTGTTCTGTGATTCATCGTTTAAAAGTCATTTAGATAGACACTATGAAATGTTTCTAGTGTTTATTCAATTACAAACTGTAATACTGTATGCTTTGTTTGTGCTAAAACTGCCCTGAAAAACTACCATTTTTACTGTGATTGGGCTCGCCTCTCACCAGATGTGGAAAATTCAGAGTAGCAAAGTAAAAATGATTAATTGCGCAGCCATTCTTATTCCAAAGTCAAGAAAAACATGCTTTGTATGTAAATTAGTATAACACTTTTAATACAAAAGGTTTGGCAGTAGTTAATATCCCAGGAAATACAGGAAATGTGCAAGAGTAATGCTTATAATGGAATGCAATTTATTCCAGTGTACTGTAGCTGCACAGCTTCTTCTTCTTGTAAACACCTCCTCGTATTATTGTAAAAAGCATGATTGCGAGGTTTTAATGAGCAATGAGCAGACGGCTATAAAAGCTTAAGGTCTAATTACAAACAGATGCTTTTCCTCAGTAATAATAGTCTTTCACATTTGAACCCTCTTTTAAAAGAAACATGCAAATTCGTCATTAGTAATTGCCACTACCTTTGACACATTTTCTCATATCATTACTCAGACGGGCGAATTTACCTTCTCGTCCAAAAGCAGTCTCCTATGTCTACACAGTAATTGCAATCTATACAGTCAGTGTGAACAAGGGCATTGGCTTTTCAAAGTGGAAAGGCGTCTTCGGGCAGGCGCTGATTAATCCTGACAGTTTTACCTATCACTGTTTATCTTAGTTAAATGTGCAGAGGTCAGAGTGGTAAGCAGCATAGCCTATTATTACACTACATTTTATGCTGTGCCCTCAACCTTCTCAATTACATTAGGAAAAAAATATAAAAATCATATTGAAATGTATCAAAGTCAGAGGATTAAAGGTGCATTATAATATATAATTTTTCTTTTGAGGGGTCCGCCACCTGCTTGTCTCTGTTATCACTTTGCCCGCATGTGCCACCATATCTTGCATCAAACAGAGCTTAAAAAACATTTGTACTAAGAGCCAGGTCCCCCTTCCACAGACCTAACCCTGTGGAGTCACATGCTTGTTTCCACGGAGATAGATAAGTTGAATACCATACTGTGGAACGTTCCAGGCACCTCATGGAGACAAGTAAATAGCAACAGAGAAGTCACATTATAATTTATTTACTAGGGACAGTGTATGTAAAGGATGATACACATGCCAGATAGTAGACACGGGCTGTTTTCCTGTCATGGTTGTGCATTCACTCTAGCAAACACACTCTTTTTCATACACTAGTGGACATGGACTCTGGAGGCACGGTGGGTGAAGTGTCTTGCCCAAGGACACAACAACTGTATGATCCGCTGCTGCACTGAGGCACCTGGTACTCGCAGTCAATTACCAAAAACGATTTCTGATCATCTAGCAACGTGTCATCTTGCAATATAATAAAATGTGCTCATAAATTGAACCTTTGTATTTGAGAATTAAAGGGGCCGTACCGGATATTTTCTATGTGATGAAGTAAAATCTGTTTCGCCCCAGAACAGATATATTGTAAAAGCATCTATTCTGGTAAAGCAGGAAGTGTGATGTTAGAACGTTGACGTCTGTTGGCTTTCTATGACGGCAAAACACACTCTGGCTTAAAAAATAAGAATAAGGTTAACGTTTTTCCATCCACTAATCCATCCATCCATCCATCCACATTTTTAAGACAGTAAAATCAGACACAGCTCCTTTAATGGTAAAACACTTTAACATCCCCTTTGGCATTTCAGGTCGCTTGTTATAGCTTCAGATCCGGTCAATACACCCTTTTATTATGACTGGCCTGTATGTAATAGTACTAGAGATATGTCATACTCCAAAAGAGAGCGGTAAAAGCATGCCCTATTTCCTCTTGCACGTCCACTGACCCATATATCCAGAGTGTGTCAAATCCATGTGCAGAGAATGAAGAGGACATTAATAAAGTCACGCAGTTCACATACGGACAAAAGCACACAATGGTACCTAAGCCCCCTTGGCATTGTGCCCCTCTCACGGCCCATAGTCTCATATCAGCCCCATTCATTCACCCTCAATGAAGAGCCAATGCAAAGACAATGGCTTTGGCTGATTTTCAACTGCGAAGCACAGCTGTGTGCCAACAGCTCCACTCCACAATCGAGAGCTTTTAATACGATTTTGCATGGTGAAATGTCTAATGGAGCTCAGGCCTGTATTGTGGAGGGTTTGCCAACTTTTGGTTAATGAATTGAGGGAAAGAAGCAGCAAATATGTCTGTACTGAACTTCAATGTGCATTCTTTCATTCTTTAATATATACTGCACTAAGTAACAACATTTTCTGGGACGTTCCTGCTTTGTGGAGGGTTCATGATATGGCAAACCCCTTATCATTTAAACTGATTTTCCCTAAAACACCAGACATTGAATTTCTCCCATTTCAATCTGAACCTATTCCTGAACCCTATGAGGTACAAACAATTGGCTGCATTGTGAAGCTGAGACTCTGTAGTTTTGGCTTTTGTTGTCTAATTTACTTACTAATTAAGTTCCTTTTTCAAAGCTGTAGCTAAATTCACTAAAAGTTAAAGGACTTGCAGTGAAGTAAAAATGTTTAGGCCTATTCCTTTTGGGGATTTGTGTTTCATTTGTGGGTTTGGAGAATAAACTGACCCTGATTCTTCCCCGAATGTTTGATTTGACTGAAAAGAAATGAGTTACAGCTTTCTTTTTTATATTTTAACTTGCCACAAAATGGACTAAATGCAGAAAATGTCAATCTAATCTGACAGTATAATGCCGTACTTGGGAACAATTCAGTCAAACAATAACACCCTCATGGATACAAGCAGGTGTCGGATCCTTTCAAGTTACATACAACACACTGTGCCAATGAGCCCAGCAATATGTGTAGGATATTTTCAACCTGATTAGCTGGGATTATAAGCATCATAAGTAAAAGTGTGCAGATGTCTTTTTAAGATAGGAAACACAGTGGATCCGCTTTTCTCAGCAAAGCCTAAAGATTTAGACAGCATCATCTTTAACAGTAATCACACTGACAACATCAAATAAATCAGTCTGTGAGAAAAGCGCCATGGCCTTACTACAATTTAAGATAAGATAAGATAAGATAATCCTTTATTGTCCCGCAGGTAGATACAGAGGTAGATACAACAGAAGAACAGATCACTTATAGGAAGTCTGAAAAACACTTTCAGTTTACACAAACATATGAATTATAAAAGTAAAGGGAACAGATCCTTTGTCATAATTGAAGCAAAATGCAAATGTTTGCCATTGTTTATTTTTTCCACCATATATGTTGAAAAAAGCTGCACATTATGATTATTAAATACATTTTATTTGATTTAAAACAAGATTTAAAACATCACAAAAGGTAATTCCGGCCCATAAAATTCTTGAATTTAAAGAAAATAATGAACAAATTTGTCAGGAAAAAGCATCACAATTGAATAGTCATTGTTATAGACTTATCCTCAGAGTCGCCATGTGCAGTAACACGTAACAACAAGCCTCAAAGAGCTCAGTGAGTTCAACTCCTTCTTTTGAGTAACAGCCTCCTCCATCACTTCATCATCGTAGAGGAAACAAACTGATCATCTCATCATCTCCACTTCTTCCCCTCCATCCTCCCCTTGTTCCTCACACAGGACCATCCATCAGCCGGTATCTCTCACGGCCAGTGGTCCCAATCACACTGGCACCCTTTAATACCTCTAGCTCCCCTCTTTCACCCCTCTAGCTCCCCTCTTTCACCCCTCTAGCTCCCCTCTTTCACCCCTCTAGCTCCCCTCTTTCACCCCTCTAGCTCCCCTCTTTCACTCCTCCACCATCCCTCTACCTCCCCTCTTTCACCCCTCCACCATCCCTCTACCTCCCTTCTATCATCCCTCTTTCACCCCTCTAGCTCCCCTCTTTCACCCCTCCACCATCCCTCTACCTCTCCTCCATCACCCCTTTACCTCCCCTCTTTCACCCCTCTACCTCCCCTCTTTCACCCCTCCACCAACCCTCTATCATCCCTCTACCTCCCCTCTTTCACCCCTCTACCTCCCCTCTTTCACCCCTCCACCAACCCTCTATCTCCCCTCTATCATCCCTCTACCTCCCCTCTTTCACTCTTCTAGCTCCCCTCTTTCACCCCTCCACCATCCCTCTAGCTCCCCTCTATCATCCCTCTATCGCCCCTCTTCCTCCCCTCTACCACCCCCCTCCTGAGACCTACTTCTGTCCAGGGAGTGATGCCCTCATCCATTATGGACGGAACAGGAAGGACGACACGGAGAGCGCTGCAGGGGAGAGGAAACGCTGTTGGAAGAGTTGTTTAGTTGCAGGAGAGGGCATAAAGACAAAGACTATAGGTGCTTAGTCAAAAGGAACGAAGAAGTGATACACTGTGTGAGTCACAACTTGGCTTTTGTGATGAGCTCTTGTTGATAGTCTGGTACCACAGAAGAAATTATGAATGCATTTGAAATTTTATCATAATATAATATAGCCCTATTAAATTAAGTGAATTTTGTCCACCACATCAAAGGTTTTATGGAGGATTTTCAATGGAAAGAGGAGTCCAATGACTGTTATTCCTTTTTCAAATGGTGTGCATGCGTGCTCTTGCCCCTCCTCTTCCACTGCTGCCAGTAATGCCTCCTCCTTACGCTGGAAAATATGCGTTTACAAACCGGGGCCGGACGCTCAAGTGTAACTTTTAGGTCCAGTGTGGAGCAGGCATAAGTCCAGGGACAACATGAGAGAAGTGCGGGCAGCGGCTGACAGACAGAGCAGTGGCATGTGCCCGCGGTAAATGGTCACAGGTCAGGTTCGAACGGTCCCACGGGCCCTGGAGCGGCTCTGTCTGCTCTGATTCAGGGGGGCTGTGGTGACTCCCTGCACTGCTTTTTCATCTGTTTGCTTATAAAGTTTGATAGATGTGCAAATGTGCAAAAACTGACAACACAACTCCTTTGGATAATTTACACAATTAAACTAATCTATGATCTATTCTCGTGAACGCACAGGTCAAGATGAGGCACAGCGTGATGCTTAAAAAACACACTTACTCGAGCATTCACATGATAAATAAAACGTACCTGTCCAGTAAAAATGTAGCTGTTTTTAGACCCTTCATCTGCTTGAATGCATGCCATCATAGGAAAGAATCGCAGTGAATTACTTTTGTTTGACTTTGCTCCTTTTCCCATCCTTTTCTGGATGTGGATTCATGTGTGCCATTGTAACAAACTTTGTACAAGTGACAGGAAGCTACAGTTTGAAGAAACCGCTAAGAACTGTGGCATAAACCGCATACTCAAACCACGAAGTCTAGTCAGTTAGGCTAGGAACGTTGTTTGACAAGCCAACGCCCAATAGGTAACATGTTATCGTCGTTTGCATATGGGGAAAGTTTTGCTGGCCTCACAACATCCACAATTTAGGTATTTTTATACTTTTACTTTAGTTTACTATACGTAAAAGCCTGTTACACATCTATTTTTTTTTTTACTGATATTGACTACTAAAAACAAATGAAAATCCTCCATACAACCTTCAAATGTATTGTAAAAGCAGTACACAAAATCTATTTACCGTTCAACAAAGACTTTCAGCACAAGTGCAGTTGTTTCCCAGTCCTGCGCGGGCCTCTGTTCTCTCCGCTCTTCTATTGATCATTCTGTTTGTACCTGCTCGTGTTGATTTGTCCTTCCTGTTCCTCCTGCTTTATCATCCTGTATCCTCTCGCTCCTATCCTCTGGTCGCCTCCTCATAAATCTGTCTTTCCAGCCTCTTCCATTGTTTTGATTGCCTCATCACTTTGGTGCTCTGATCTTCTCTTTAGTTCAGTTATAAATCTGGTGTGAATAGAGATGAGTGTTCTCGTATTGTGCTGATTCAGGGATTAGGCCAAAGTCAAGGGAGCGTGGGGAACAACAGAAATCAGCAACAACAGCAACTATTTTCAACAACTATTTTCTCAGCTTAGCACTCGCTACAATCATGCGAAAGAGGACAAATAAGTTATTAATTGTACCTAATCAGTTGAACAGAAGAGGAAATAATCAGTACTTGACTAAAACTAAAAATCGTTGTCAACTAAAGACATGGTTGGGGCATTGGTTAGTCGACTAAACGGGCTGTGGCACTGGAAAAAAGTGTCTATGACTTAACCCAAAGTGCGCGGACAAGACCAGATTTGCATAGCTTCAAAACAACATTCACAATATTATCTTGATAATCCGCCCACGTCTAATTTATTGACAATTAGCGGTCAAATCTAAATGCATGAATGCAGCTCATGCAGCTCCCACCTGTTCTGTCTGCCTCTTTGCTGTCACTGAGGGCTCTCCGCAGGACACTAAACGCTCGTCCTGTCTTCTCCATATGCTGCACTGTCTGACCTCACCCAAGTCCTTCAACTACTGTCTGTATACGTTTCCCATCTCTGGACCCGCTTGATCTAACTGCACTTGCACTTCTTTTTTTTAAATCTCATTTTTCATATCACTGCCGTCACTGAAGCCAGGTGTCACACGCAGAGGTGAGAAGAAACTTTTAAAGATAATTAGTTATTTTCCATCCACAGTACATGTTCTAATTATTGTGTTTGGTGGAATTGCATCTGTGGTTTGACATAGTTTCATTCCAGTGGCCGTTTGGGAAGTAAAGTTGAAAATAAGTTGTAAATTACAGGATCTAGAGCTGAGTGAAAAGGGAATACCTCAATCTATGTCATCAATATACAAAAATGTAATTAAAAAATGGCTTGATACTCTGATTTCAATACCATAATGATAATAAAGACACTTTTTTTAGACAATATATGCAATTTTCAACACAAAATAATCTTTAATGATTCTAAAAGTTAAGAAAAGTCTAATTTTGTCTTGTTTTCCCAGTCTCTATCTATTTATACTATTGAACATTTTGCTAACACAACTTCTTCACATTGTGTACCTTTGATAATGTATAAAAAATAATCTAAATGCAGAAGTAGACGATAGAACCAAGAACATTTTGTGCAACAGGAAATATAATGATGATTTTTTTTTCTCAAATTCTCCCGCATGCTTTTTCTTTGCTTATAGCTGACAAATAGAGCTTGTTTTGGCTCTCACTGTTTATTTTTTGTTCTGTCACTGTGGTGCATAGTGTTGTTTCAAAGGTCAGTCTTTGTGTCCTCTAATGGGGACACTGGTGTAATTGCCTCCTGCTCGGGTGCGCTTTCCTCCAGCATGACAAATGAGAGAGCTAGGGTGGTATCTTCGGTACTGCTCAGTGATGATTTCAGAAGAAAGACGACACTCTCTGGCTCCTGCCTCCTAAATTGTCCCCCTGTTATTCTTCCAATTCCCCTTACTCATCTCAAATGTAGCGCACAAGCTGTTTCAGGCGGCAAAATCAAGTACATTGTCCCCACTCTTGCAATAGGGCACCTGGAAAGTCAACTACAGCTAATGCTTTGGGTTCATAAAACAAAAAGACATGCCAAGATCTTATGGCAAAGTAACATGTTGCATATTGGGCTGTAAGACATTGATTTGTCGACTAAAAGGGGGCATGATAAAGCGTTCAAAATGATTAAGTATCTGCATCTGTTCCAAACTGCACAAAATTATAAAATTGCAATGGCAAAAATAACAATATACATACAAGTACTGTGAAATAGTATATTTAAATCTAAAATAGGCAGATTAAACGTGTAATTCACTCTGTGTCTTTCTGGTTTCTGCTGTTCCTCTGTCTTAGTTGACTGATTAATTGAAAAACAACAAAAGAACTGTTTATCTTTTATATTAATATTGTGTTAGATAAACTACAAGAATTATTACCATGTCCAGATGAGGGCTGCAACTAGCGATTATTTGAGAACAAGTCAACTACTCTTTCTTTCGATTAGTCAACTAGTTAACCAACTATTGTATTTTGGGAGAATTAAATTAACTGCGCGTAAAGGTAAAAATATTCAGACTAAAGAATTCTAGATGGAGAATATTTACAAATATGAATCACAAGTTGATGAGTCGAGTCAGTGTCCTCTGTGTTTTTCTGTGGGTTTTTTTTTCAAGTTGGAGAAGCACTGATTTGAAACAACTTGATAGAAAAATCCATAATTATTTCTTATTGTTTGTCATAATGATTTAATAAAATATTGATATTTAATATAGTTATATTTGTTATAAATAGTCACATTTTCATGATTCAAATGTGAATTGGCCATGTTGTTTTTCACATTAGCTGACCCGGTCTGGATGGTTCTACTGCATTGACATTGTCTCTCTGCTCACTTTGCATGTTTCTGTATAATGAGCGTTGAGCATATTAATATAACTTTATTACACATTTAGTTCCCCAGGAAACGGCGTATAGGTTTCACTTACACACTCATTACTGCTCCAGTGCACACAAGCAAATTAAAGTAATCAGAACAGTATAATGAGCGTCCCCAAGAGTAAGGCATAAAAATACAAGCTTTACACTTTACACAAAGTCATCTGCCATTACATTATGTCTGCACTAGAGAATAGCAGTATTTTAAAATGTTTATTATTTCAGACAAGAACAAAATTGTGACTCAGCTATGATCAGAACTGCAACGTTAGTGGAGTTTCTGGTCGGCAGTGGTCCAAAAAAGTGAAAAGTGAATGCTGCTTCCAAGTATTTCCTGTTAATGTGCCTGTATTTTTTTTGTGCGATGTATTATTTAGTAAGATTTCACGAATATTGATAGTAATGAAGACCGTTGATAGCTAAAATATCCCTCTCTTTTCCAAAAGAACGTATACCCATAAAACATGAGCTGCAAAGAATAAACGGTACAGAGAAACACAATGTAAAATATGCACAAGCTAACGTATGTAAATTATGTGATAACAATATGTAAATTATGTGATAACAATATGATAATTATTAGATCTAATGGAGCTCAACGTTGATGAAAACATATTAAAATAAGAAAAAGTTGCTGCTAATGTAAAAAACCATGTGCCGTATATATTGACTTGAAAAATAAATCAACATATTAATTATCATGACCAGCCTATGGAAATACATAGACACTAGATTTTTAAATGATGTCAACATACAAAACTGCACCAACAACAAAACTGGACTCCATTTGTTAATAATGCATTAAGTCTTGTAGCCACAGGGAATGATAACGCTCACTTCTCATGGTATAGGGAGCTTTAATTATCTAGTCCCAGTGTAATCACATGGAAACAGCTCTGTACCCGTCTTTATTAAGACTTTTATAGCTGCTAATGCTGAGGGGGCCACTCTTTATGAATTATTGAGCAATCCCGCACTGCACATGAGCATCTTACAGCCTTACGGTAACAATGTTGCCTAATACCAGGAGAAAATTGAACAAACGACCCGCTCGGAGCTCCCTGGCCTCTTTCATGCGTGGGACTGCGGGGGAAACGAGTTGCGAACATGCTATTTTTGAAGATAGCCCCTAAAATAGAAATGTTCTTCATTGTTTCTTTCTGCAGTTCTACTCAATAACATTGTGATGACTAATATTTCTGGTTTTGTATTGTATTATTATGAATTGCTATAGAAAACAAACCACACAGTAATGCAATTGGTCAAGCCACTGGTTGTGATTGGAAACAGATGAGAATGATTCAATAAATGTTACTCACAAATAGGGAGGTTTTTTGAGTCATCAATAAGCATGATTCTTCAGGCCAGAATAAAAAACAAAACCCAAGAATAATATTTTTTTAGAAACAAACTGACTCTCAAGTCAACGTAGACTCCAAAAAAATATAATAAAATAAATATAATGAGCAGGCTGTTTATGTCACATAAACTTTACTTGATTGTTTAGGGTTTGATTTCATAAAACTGGCCCCAAAAGCCATTTTACTCAATAAAAAACAAAAACTAAACTAAACATGGCTTCGAGTCAGGGGTAGATTAGACTTCAAAGTTTAGGAGTGCTTAGCACCCTGGGTTAATTACGTAGCGTGTCCACAAAGGTACTGTGTGCTCTTTTGTGTCTCTCTGGCTCTTTACATCCATCGCTCTTGACCAGAGAATGAATATGTGTGAATGAATTGGTCTTGTTTTCATTCTGTCTCTGACCTGGATTCTCTCACGTTGACCTTGATCACTATGTTTTGCTGTTGTGTCATTTTCTTTCTTTTTGTTTCATGAGATAGTGAATTTAATATATATATAGGCAACTCATTAAAATGAATTCAAAACATATTAACATAACATTATTTTACTTGGCTTTTACTAAACAATAATTTATTGTATAAATTGTCTGTATATTATTTTCCAAATATTATGTTCTGTGTTTCTGTGACGGGGATAAAAGAAAAGTAGTGCAGTTCATGGGTTTTAGCTTCCTGTTATATAGATTACATAGATATAATATTTAGCTTTACATTGTTAATTGCTCTGGCATCATTCCTGATTTGTCACCATTCTGAAACCCATAGAAAGGCTGGTCTGGTCTGGAGTCGAACCCATGATCAAGACAGTTATGACTTGATCTCGATCAAAATTCAATCAATTGCCCAGCTCTATGGTCACAAATACACTCTAGACAGAATACGTGAAGTAAAATGGTTAAATTGTGAGGTTTATTTTCACAATAAACCTGACACTATCATTTGATATAGAGGCATTTCTACGCACAAATAGAAGAAAGAATATTTCAGCAGATGCTTTAAGTGACAAGTCGTCAGCTGGAGGGATGGACATCCAGATTAGTGTGGGAAAACTGTCATGGTGATCGACAGCTCAGTGCCTGATGTTCACACACCTTTGATCATTTATTTGATAAAATGCCTTTAGATCTGGTTTCAAATCCCTGGCAACAGTGCCCTGTGCTTGTATGTTTCACTTATCAGAATAGTCTATCATGTCGACATAATAGCCTTTTTTATTTAAGGATTAAAAAGATAAGACGAAAAATGTTAGGCTTCTGTACACACTGACTTCAGTAACTTTGGTGGTTCAAGTACACCATATATATTTTATAGGACATGTGCTCTAGCATCTTTAGTGTGAGTGCAGTAACATGTCGTTTGCTAGACTTTACATGTTACATAATGCCAAATGACACCAGCTACACACATGTACAAGATAATACACTTAAATGTCTGAAGAAAATCATGGTGACAAGGTAAAAGTAATACAGTTGCATTTTAATTTAAAGAAAACTAGCAATTGGTCAAATATATAGCTCTGCACAACATATGGCTAATATTATATTAAAACAGCAGAGAAGATTCTCGTCAGGTATTGCAGCGCTGCAGAAAAGACTTTTTATTGACCGTTGGAGTGATCAGGATTCCTCAAACCAGTGTGAATGAAGCTAAACGCTACTCCAGGTGTGTTTTTAATGAGGGAATAAAGTAAGAACATGGGAAAAATGTCCCCTTTAAGACTTACAGCCCAAGGAGTCAAAATCCAGTGCAGTGGTTTACATGAGGAAGGGCATCTGGTGTAAAACCTATGAAGGAATGTGCAACAGTCTAATACAATACAAGGAAGGAAGATAGACATGTTACTATTGAAACCATTATAGAAATAGCTTTACCTGGATGCCCTCTGTCCCTGGCTGTTGCAGTAGTTTGACTGTGCGTGTGTGCGCCCCCTTCTGCCCGCGCCCATCATGCCAGGTCAGGTTACTGCCTCCATTGCGGCGCGGCAGTTGGTAGGTCAGCTCTTCAGCAGAAACCGTGTGTTCCAGGGAAGCACGGCAAAAGCTGAAGCTGGACGCCGCTGCAGAAAAACAATAGAAAGTCTTTAATTTTGTATTGGTTGTTTTGCACTGAGCAACAAGAACAAAATAAATGTTTAATAATCCTAAAACATCTTCAGATTAGACGCTTTATGCTCTGATGCTCTGCTCAAATGGCTTCAAACAGATGGTGATGCTATAATCTACAATTAGGCTAAGTGCACACTGAGCCTTGATTTTTTAATCCAGCATCATGAATATTGGATTTCTGTTCTTTCCTTGTACCAACACTTCAGCACAAATAATGTTAAACTGGCAACTACAAAGCCAGAAAATGGAGACTTTCTCATGTGACTGGGAATTAAGAATGAAACAAAATGAACTAACGGCTAATGCCAGATTTGAGCAAGTATCACCCTTTATAAAACACAAGCTGCTGACAAATGTTAAGTTTGCATAATACAACGACTGTCTTGGAAAAGTTAAACATACAGTAATCTCAGAGGTTCTCAAAAGAAAGGAAAAGTTAATTGCTTTTCACAGGTCCATATTAAGACTAAACATGGTCTCAAGTAGAACTACAGCTTTGCCATCATAGTTTTAACTCTGAAATAACCCAAGATTAAAATGCGAAAATGTTTTTTACAAATTTCCTCCAAACAAAAACAATTGACCCCTGAGTGTCGCTCCAAAGAGTTCTGACGTTTTTGCCACATTGAAAATCACCACATAAAGCACTACAACTGAAACTTTTTCTGCACCACATTAAACACTAAAAATGTGACTCTGAATAATTAAAAAGTTAGTTATTAGTGCATCTTTAAATGTAAATTAAATAAAATGCAAGTTTCTCCACACATCCCTCTCTTGTGTGATGTTCCATGTCAAACCTTTATTTTACTTTTGTTCTGCTCCAACAACCAAACCTTTCATTTGAAAAAGATGTTACACTACATCAAATAAAGCCTGTTTTACAAATAAACATGTGTTTGAGTCTTGTTATTGTTGCTCTTGAACAAATTGTATAATACATTCCTTCACACCACACTGCACACCATTTCATACCAGAACTCGATAAACCCTGTAACGTACAATACCTGGACTTTTTCTTAATATCTGTCTATTTTTAAAAACATGGGAGGCTTCAGATCATCTTGTTAATTGTCTTTCCCCCTCTCTCCCCCCCCTCTCTCTCTCCTGTCGCCTTGGGGAGCGCGGACAAACGAACAACAAGATTTGAAAGCGCGACAATGCATTTCACTGTGATAATCTGTTCCACGCCGTATCATTTTACCTCAATACGAGACAAGATGCATTCTGGGATGACAAAGCCCCCTTCAGCAGAGCGGCAGGTAGAGGGACAATCTGCACTGTCAAGTTTAAGAGCAGTAAAATATAACATCCCTCCAGTGAGAGAAAAGGCCTGTCGCCGTGATTCATTTTGTTCAATAAACGCCGCATCAGGGGAATTTGAGCTACATTTGTGTAGTACATTTGATATGTACAGAAAACTGAGATTAAGATGGATTATTGTCTCGGTGACATAAATACCATGCTTTTTATTGTTTATAGTGATAGTTGTAGCAATATATTGTCCATTAAAATGTGCTATTGTATCAAACAGAGTGTAGATGTTATGGAAATTGATGTGTCTGATGTATTATAGGTATTATTCCTGGTTAGATCTGTCTTAGTCTTCAACAACTTAAAAAAAGAAGATTTATATTCATACTGAATACATTTTATGGCGACCTGCTGCTTGTCTCCATTCAATGAATAAATAAATAAAATATCCATCTAAACGGATAGATTTATAGCCTTACTGTGAAATATAAATGTAATTTGGTTCCACCTGTTTATATCTTATAATATAAATGTAATGCCAGAAACATTCCTGCAACAATAATAGTATCTCCAAGCAGGCGGAAGACCCACCACGAGAAAATTATATAGATATATATACAGCTAAACAATACACTTTTCGGTTGAATGAGAAAATCCTTCAAGAAGCAGCGATGCCTGACCTCCCCCCCTTTTATAACTCTCTTTTCCGTCCACTTTTGTACATTTTCTTATGCAGTGGCAGCATCTTTCCTCTCTCCTTCCTCTCCCCTTGTCTCTTTGGTTGCCTCCTGCTCCGATTGCCCGTCAGGTCTTTGAGGTCGTGGTGGACAAACGGAGCTCGGGCTCATTGTAATTACTGCCAGTGGGGGCCGAGGGGGGATGGAGGAGACGGAGACAGGAGGAAGCATCGTGGGAAGCTGAAACGCTGCACAAACTCTAAAGAGCTGCCAATCCGAGCACAAGAAGAGAAAGCACAAGGAGAGAAGAGCGAGAAAGAGAGAGGGAATTATACTAAAAGAGCTGACACATTGTTTACATGCATACCAAGCGAGTCTCCGGGCCCTGGAAGCAACTACCAACTACCTCTTAGACATAGAATATACAAGATCGTGCCCAGTTGACATAGACACTGTAAACAATTCATTCAAACATGTATTCAATATGCTCAATATTCAATGTATTTCTTCAATGTAATTCTACAGTTGGAAACACGGCCACAAAGAGATTAAGTGCAATATATGATGTACCTGCCTGTAGATGGACGATGAAACATTCTTGCCACATTCAAGCTAACTTAGAGTGATATTGCTTTTAACTTTTAACTTGTAAAAAAGGAGGTCGGACTTTCCTTGCAACACAACGAAGCTGGAATGTCAAATTTATACAGTAACAAAATGTTGACGAAAAGAAGACAAGAATCTCTGAAATTGTTGACCTTGGTAACCGTTATTCTCAAAACCATCCACGTGTTTCATTAGACTGCCATTTTGAAATCCGTGAAAACTGGAAGCATTGCGCTGACTTTTACGAATCGAAAAGTGCATGGAAGCATTTGGAACTTAGGCAAAAGGCAAGACGCTAAAAGATGACTACGGCGCTTGATTTCATGAGCTGTTCCGGTGTGATCTCCGTAATTACAAACCATCACTTGGCTTTTTATGGCTATAGCTCCTCTTCAATTTCAATCATCTCCCCGTATCTTCACACCTTGCAACCCACGGCCATCGTAAAAAAAGGCAAAGCGCTCGTTCCGCACACGGTAATAGACTTGCAGAGCTTCCCCTCTTGGCTCCAGGTGCAAGCAACAAACGCAAAGTGAGCCAAAAACCATTAGATGTTCTCAACTTCCTCCCGACTTCTCCGTTAATCTTACATTTGACTTGCGTGGGTGCACGGCTCAGCTTCTGTTCATTAAACATGCATATTCAGGAATATATGAGATTGTACCGTTTCAGTACCGCGTAATGTAATCGGACTCTCACCCATTGAAATGTATGGACCGGTGCCAGGAGCGCTCAGGATCAAATTTCATATTGGATGTCGCTAAGTGGTGTTAAGTGGCTGGTTCAAGGCCTTCTCGATGACTTCCTTTTGTGTTAGATACAGGTTTAGGATAGAAGAAAATGGAAATTTGTTGGATATATGACTATTTAGAGGTGGTGAATATATTGAAATTTAGATCATATTGTGAATGTTGTTTTGAAGATATGCACATTTTGAATATCAAGTAAATATTTTTGGGTAAAATATGCTACAAAACTAAAATAACATGAAAAAAGAACAGATAAGGTATATTTAAACTTTATGGAACTTTACATTTAATTTAATTGTTTTTTTTAATAATGAAACCTACCGGTATACATATTTAAAGACATGTTTTAGCATATTTCTGTTGAATTGATATGATATTGTCTGAATTTTGTTATCAGGTTACTCCCAACTCCAATTATTGATGTTATTGATGTGCGTTATTTAACTTCGATATCTAATACATTAGTAAATACCATCACACAGCTTCAGCTCCTGTTGTCTTTTCTGAGCAAATGGAGTTCTACCCCTAATACTCTGACTATAATAGTATTACTGCTCCTAACTGTGCTTTTCTTTTATGACATCTTATGACAAAAAGTTTAATTGTTATCATTCGGGTCAAATTAAAAAGAGAACTAAAGCAATTTGACTCCAAATATATGTACTCCAAAAAAGGTAAACCTAAATGTAAAGTTTTTTTTACTGATTATGTCACAGTAACTGAAAGTTTGATTTCAGGCTGGATGAAAGTGAATTCAGGATTTCACTGTTGTTTGGCCATGCTGTCTGTCTGTACGTGAGAATAATCATATTTTCATCACGTTTTGTCTCAAAGTCATCACTAACAAAAGCATTTGGTATATTGATGACTGACATCTCTAAAAGTAAGACTCAAGACTCACTGTTCATTTCTGTATTTGCACAAAAACTGGACCCTCAACCTGGAATAATTTAGCAATGGTTTGGGGTTTAAAATAATGCTAAAAAGTTTGGGAATGCTATCTGTATCGGTATTTTGGGACAAATGTGTTGATTTTATGGTCTGTGTTGCTCTTGGCCAGGAGACAGCAGGACCCCCTGGAAAAAGAGATTAGTAATGTCAATGGAAAGAAAGAAAAAGGAATAGTTGCCAACCTGCCACATTGAAGGGCACATTGGTGTGGCAGGTGTGGTGGATTTGTGAGAGAGCGTGTGGGTCAATGGGAGTGAAGCAGGAGTGTAGCCTCAAATCACCTCTCCTCTTGACTAAGTGGCCTGTCGGTGTGTGTGCGGAGGCGCTGTGGGGTCTCAGGGGTATTCCCATTGAAAAGATAATTAAGCCTTTAGGTACGGCAGCCTGGAAGGTCATTCCAATCCAAATCCTGCAGTGCATTAACATGTAATCACTGGACATTACTCATTTGTCACCAAAGGGAACATCCAAATTAGACGAGGTTTTTGCTGTGTCGTATTATTTCTATAACTTTTGTGATAACCTTGGCTGTAACTGTAGAGTGTGCTCCAGAATCAAAACGATTGCAAAAACGGCTGTAAATAACTACTACTCCTTTTTAGGGTTGTGCAATTGGTCAAATTAATTTGAATAAAGCTCATATCAAGCTCAAATTAAGATCCAATCAATTATCAATGTCAATAATCAGCTTGTCTTTTTTTCTTCATCAAGAGCCATGCTATATCTCCCTCGTCCCTCCTCAATACAACAACTCTTTTATTGTCACTGCTTGTTAAATACTGCTGCAACTACATTATTGTTCTACTTATGTCATTACTAATAATTAGAGATAGACAGATATTGCATTTTCACAATATAAATACACTGCACTGTAATTCAATTTGTAGTAAAACAGATTTGTGGAGGGGAGGAGTTGTAGTAAATTCTTATTCTATAATTTGGGGAAACGCTCTAAATCGGCACTACATCTCCTGTTAAGATTAATGTATATTGTGCACTTTCCCAGTCTCAAATTAATAAATAAAACAAACACTACAGCATTGGTCAAAAAAACAAAAAACATATCAGTCAATCGCTGGTAATAATAAAAGAACCATTATGACTTAACAATACAAAGAACTGATTAATTAACTGATTACATGTATTTGAAAATGAAATGTTTGTGTGACAATCTTTGTGGAGACAAGGGCTTTTGTATTCTTGAAAGGGTGTGATTTAATTGTTAGTATGTTGGGATGTTGTTAATTATTATTTGTTGTTTTTTGACGGACATCTTTCTTAATAAGACAGATATATAAGCCATGCGGGCTGGGAGCTTGAGTGTACGACAATGATAAAAGCATTCATTCATTAATTTTATTTTATCTATTTATTTTATTTAAGGACATAGCATTTGCATTGGACGAACCAGATGCTATGTTTTAAGTGTATATAGCAGAATATGCTAATTTTCAACACCTGTCCATTGGGCCAATTTAGAGTTGCCAATTTACCTTACCTAACACATGCATGTGTTTGGACGGTGGGAGGAACCAGGAGAGAACCCACGGTAACATGGGGAGGACATGCAGACTCCACCCAGAGAAATCATGTGACGTTGGTCTGGTCCAACATCACATTCACTAGTACAACTATTATCACATTTGTATCTGCTGCAGTTCCTAAAACTATCACACCTTCAGCTCAAACTACTTCAGTGACCTCCGCCTCAACTCTGGGGAACTTGTGTGTTCTTTGCAAATTCAAGTGGCCTGTCTTTTCCGCCTCTCATTTTGGACTTCACGGCGAGGGTGACACACTGGATTTCTGGTACACTCCGGTCTTTATTACAGTTCACTGAAGGATCAAAATTCTGCTCTCGGAGTTTTATATAGAAGAGGAAAGAGAAGCTCCTCTGTAATCTTCGTGCGAGAAACTTCATAGTGTGATTTCATGCATATTAAACGTTAAGTCCTAAATATAGCCTTGACCAAGCATGTGCTGCAGACGCTACCTTTATGCTTAGACTTGTTGGACCTAGAGTGAAGCATGAGGCTATTTAGGAGACTTCCAAACCAGCAGTGGCAAAGCTAACTCCAGCAAAGAGCCATGAAATTACTCAATTTGAAAGAGTGCGTGAGGGGTAGAGGCATGGATCTGGTATTATAAGTATTAAACATAAAAAATATATAAATCCAGGAAGGACCTCAGGCTTTTTTCTCATGGTGCACAGTGCTGTATTATTACTTAAGAATGTATGAAGTTTCCTTTTCATTCATTATCATTGTTACAGGAGAATTCACTATACATGTCACACAATGCAGGTGGATTAGAAAAACTCAACATATAAAGTAAATAATCATGTTTAATCCAGATTTAGATTCAGTCTGTAGTGATACGCTTTGAGAGGTTCACAGCCAATCAGTAAAAGCATGTGGTTTAGAGGTCAGAGAAAGATAAATTTTACTTTTTTTTTTTACATTTTGATTTAATTTACAACTGTCTGCAGAGTTTGCACAGCCCAGATAACGATCATGTTATCATTATAGTCAACCAGTGAGTCCATTAATCGTTGCCGCCCTATTTACCATATACAGCATGATGTGCATACTTTCTATTTTATACTCGCAGGGTCTCATTTATCAATCCAGATGATAAATTGCAAGTATAAACTGAAAAATAACATGTGCTATTTGTGAACAGATTGCACGTGATTTACTATTGCGTATTATTTCTGCCGCAAAACTCATACGTAAATGAGAGTTATCAGCGCGTGCAAAAGTGTGAGGGCCTCTGCTCGCTGAGTGCCATGATTAAAGTGACATACATCCAGAGTCAAGTCACAGAATCACGGAGGTTGGCTTGAGGAGAGTCTGAGTGGGACCGTTGGAAATGTTAACACTTGTGGGAGAGATTATTTTCACTTTTGACTTTGATGCGAGAAGGCGGATCACAGACATTTAAAATTTCCCTCATGTTTAGTTAAGTTGAATCTTTATTTGAAGGGACGAGGCACACAGACATTAAACACGTGAAAAACGCTGCACCAGATTGTAGCTGAATAGCCACATCTGCATCTGTAATCCATGATTGACAGGAATAAATAATACAGTGCAAACAAAACACATTGAACAATGAGATCATTTCACAGCTAGTTGAACCCAGCCGTCTTCGGTTTAGGACTTTAAAAGACGTGGGACAACTGCACCAACAATAAAGGACTGGACCAAAATCATAAACAAAAAATGGACATAAACAAAAAATCACATATGACTGAACTTGGAAATGGACAAATTCGACATAAACTGGACGAAATGGGACTAACATTATGGATCAGGTGTGCTCTAACCTTTTATTTTATTTTCATTTGGATGCATTATTCTAAAAAATGGTCATCTCAAACAATACACACTTTGTATTTTCTCTGGTTCCGCCCACTCCGCACTTTCTTTTCTTCTTTTTTTTTCTTTTTTTTTCTCTTTTCCTTTATTTGTTTATTTATTTTTTCTTTCTCTTTTTTGACAATGTTACTGGACTGTATCTTTATTTACACACAAGTTTTGATTGGTCTGTGTTTATTCTTTCAATAAATAAATAAATGAATAAATAAATAAATACATACATACATAAATAAAAAAATAAAAGAGGTGGGACAGGCGCGTGCTGTTTGATGGACAGTGCTGTGGACGGCTCAGGTTCAGTGGGAGGCTGTGGGAGTCAGGGCCACAGTGTCACAGGTGAGTGTATTACCACTGCTTTGAAAACAACACATTATCATTTTATTTGAGAAGATGCTGAGAGTGCTCACTGGCTCTCGATGGGTTAGCGTGCATTATTATTTTATCTTTGTAAGTGGGTCCTTTTAGATAATTTAGAAACACAATCAAATGCCATAATGTGCACAAATTGCAGCAGCATTCCTGTTTCCTCATTCAAAGGAGCAAAACTGTGCATCATCTTTTTTACAACCGTTGTTTTTATTGTCACAACTGCAACCACTATACTGTTTAGGGATGGGCAATATTGACGAATATGAATATCTCTATATTAATATGCCAATAACAATAGTCAGACAAGAAATGTGTTTAAACGTATTACTGCTTTTTTCTAAGCGTGATACACCCAATATTCAAAATTTGCATAACTACATCTACAATATTATCTAAATTTCAAAATATTGCCCACCTCTACTACTGTTGCTAATGTTACCACTGAATCATGTTAAGCTATTCCCCTCTGCTTTTTTTTTTTGCTGTATAACATTTTTTCAGCCCATACGATTTTGAAGTGTCAAAACAAGTTCCCAACATCCACATGTGCGTCAGGCCTGGCTGCTCTGATCTGGGACAGTGGGTGTGAGCGTAGCTGGAGAGTGTGAGTGCATTCATGTGCAGGCGAAAGAGGCTGAGGGCTCTGGAAACATAATGAGGATCAGGTGGACATTTGCTAAAATTATCCCATGTTCATCTTTAAGACCAACAACAGACTTGCTGCTTACGTGATATAAGAGCTGCTACCAGAAACAAGCTGCTTATAGGTAGTTCATTCAATCGTAAAAATGCAAATGTAGAATTATTAGTGTGATAAGTGTGAAAGGGAGTCATTTACATTTCAGGCAGCAGTGCAATTGATTAAAAAAACAAAAAAACAATAAACATAACAACAACAAAATGATAGTATCGTTAAAAAATACTTTATAAGTCGGTTTGAAAGAGCTTAAACATCCTTATTTTTGAACCAATTTTATGAAGAATAAATACATTACAACAGTTAAAATTACAGTTTAATTAATTTGTATATATATATATTTTTTTTAATTGAGCTTATGAAATACATTTGGGGCTATTAAAGAACAACCTGTTCAAAGTAGCTATGGGCAATATTGACAAAAATAAATATCTCAAGAATTTTGGAAGTATTCTAATAGTCAGATGATATGTACTAGTTGAGGTTTAATTATCCGACAAAAATCTGGAAATATCAGCATAATCTTTTTCATTTACTTATCATATTTTAATCAGCTCTATTTGTACCATTTTTTTCTTACCATAAATGATATACTAATATTCACAATATCATCTACATCTTCTATATACTGTCCACCTCTAGTACAAAGTATTAATTATTTTGTCACTGACGCTTAACAACATGTCATAAGGAGTATATATAAAATAACGAATGATCTTTACAAACAACTAAATGGATCTTTTCTGAATGTCAGGACAATGTTGCGGTTTCAAACTCCATCGTCTGTGACAGTGGACACATTAACCACTTTCCTCCACTCTCCTGTTCACGTGTACAAATAGAGAAATAGATCATCTCCCACTGCGTCAGGAAACATACAATCACCCTTCCCTTTAGATAACACACACACACTCGGATACAGTGCAGCTCTGCCTGTCACCCTGGGCCAACACTTGTCATAACCACTTCTCCTCAAGAGCAGCTCCCTTTAGCTCCGCGAAGAGAGGAGATGGGATTCAGGGGTCAGACTCGGCGCCGACCTCGGATAAAGCATGATGGAACAAAGGCAGGAGTGAAAGCAACATGGTCATTCTGGGAAAATGCATTAGTATTTATACTTTAATGCATCTCAAGCAAAAAACATTTTCTGCTGTGCTGCACTCTTCGCGGATAAATCCCGGTTTGACGACATGGGAGGGTAGATTGGATCTGTGCTTCACTGCAGACAGTTTTGCAGAGAGAGAAGAGTGAAGAGGAGAGTTTTTCTGCAATTTCATGTCAACATATTGTCTAGTAATTCAATAGTAAAAGTAGAAACAAAGTGGGAACAAATGTGTTGCATATGCTGTATTAATAACCGATACCTCTGCGAAAATCAAATGCCACCTCAAAACTACAAACCAGAGCCGCCCGTGTTCAAATCCTTGCACTAGACAGTTTGAAGCACATTATATGAAATGCAAAGCTACATTTTGTTTCATCACCAACATTAATCTTCAATGTATTGTCTTTCTTGTGAGGAAATTCACAGCAACTCTTGGAGATGTTTGTTTAAAACTGCCAAAAAGTCTAAATGGAAATTAGATCAAAAGGTCAAACAGGCAGAGCAAAGCAGAGAAATGGCAATAATTCATTTAGCATCAGAGCCCATTAGCAGCAAAATAAAGGTTAACCCTCGATTGTTAACGCTTAGGTTGACTGATTATTTTGCAAAGGTCACGTTATACAAAATCTGGAAAGATCAATGTATAAAAAATACTTCTATAAGCCACAAGCAAAAGTGAATCATTAATCTTGTTTCAAATATACCACACTATGTTACTTATAGCACTACAAATATGAGGAGCCGCAGTACCTGTAGCTCATTATAGTTGTAGTGTAGTGCTTTAAGCAGAGGTTGCAGTTAGGAACATGCAAATTCCATGCCTGACTTTTTAATCTAAATTTAATTTAATTTTGTCTATACACAGTATATTATAAACGCAGGACTGTGTGACAAATGAGGCTGCTGCACGCTCTCTACATGTAATAATAAAGTATTTTATTTCTCATCCAGACGGAAATAAGAGCAGAAAGCAGTGCTCTGATTGCCTGTGCTTGGGTGGTCCACCCTTTTCATTTCACCAAAAACTTTTCTAAAACTGTGCACAGGTCTAAAATTGATGCATGAGGACATTAAGGATGTGTCAAAGAGTTGGTGAGAGCTAGGAAAGAGACAGATTTACATGCTTCCACCTTTCACGGTTTGAAAATCAGGTAACCCAGCTCTAAGGAAACAGTGTTGGTCAGCCCAAAGACTTGAACTATGTTTGAAAGCTTTGGAAAAAGCATGAATAATGGTTTAAATGTCTTTTATGCCCTGAAGCACATCAGCATCTCCATGCTCAGTTTTGGTTTGACTGCAGTAGTATATTCATCCAGATTCCAGTGCTCCAATGAGGCCTTTTAAATATTTAGTGTTTGTTTACAGCGGCTCCCTTGTGTGGCAAAATGTTCTGTCTGTCTGAATTAACTAATGTTTGGAAGATATATATCAAAGGCTGGAAGTGATTCCAACTTAGATCTATGTCATTCTGGTAAAAAAATATAACTACCAAGTAAAACCATGTGGACTGCTGATGCATTCCAATGTTCCTTTGAAAATAGAGGCAATGTGCCAGATGGTCCACTGATGAAGTCTAAAGTGAATTCAGCAATCACCACGTACATTTTACTATCACCATTCATCTTGAGACTGTCTATAGATGATCTGTCCTCATTCACAACATAATGTCCCATGGTCTGGTCACATCAAACTGAATTTTCTTTTACAGTTAAAATGATTGTAACAAAAATATGAATTAGGGCAATATTATGAGCAATAAATCCATTTTGACGCCCGAAGAAGATTCCTGGTTTAAGACCGTGTGAACTGTATTGTCTTGCCATCGCCACGGGTATAAGAAATAAGCACTTTCTGTTTGACATGAGGGTTAATCGTAATAAACAGTTAAGCATAATCATAATAAACTTTTCTTTAAATTTCTTTTTCACGTTTTGCAATTATCAAATCGCAAGCAAATTGCCCTGTCATCTTACAAAAAACTAACCCTGTAGTTTGGAGCTACAAACTTATGTTGAAATGTGTGAGGGCTGACAAAATATCAAATTGTGATTTTTTTTTTCTTTCTGCCATCATTGCAATTAGAGTTGTAATTAACTTTTTTAATTGTATAATTCTGTTAAAAGTGCACATTTTAAACATGGTGGAGCATTAACATATTTACGTACTTTGTTGCACACAAAAACATGTTACTTAAGTAATTGCGTGATTGCATTGTGGCAATTGTGAACATTCAAATTGTCATTTCGATTCAATTGGTAAACATCTTGCAGCTCTAGTCTGGAATTTTGTATTATTTTAAGAGATGAAATTTCATTCTCAAATGTAAATGCTTCAGGATGTAGATAGAGGAGGTAGTGCAGTCACGTTCACACATTGCATAAATAAAAGAAACAGAATATGAAGAAGACTTTACATTCAAACCATTTAAAAGTGTCAGGCTATAACACAATCATTTGTTGTGCACTGTGAACTGAATCTTGATTTGAAAACATATATTGCAACTCTTATTGGAATTGCAAAATATTTTTTTCTTGTGCTGAAGTCTATGGACCACAATATATTCCACGTTGAGAATATAAACAGGCAGTAATCATTTCAAGCCCTCAACGCTCTATAATTGAACCACCACACTGTTGAAATCGCTGCTCACATTTCCCCACAAGGATACGGCTCATCCATCCTCCAATGTTAAGCGGCTTCATGGCTCCTGTACAAACTACCCAACAGGGACTATATTGAGCTGCCGTTCATTGTGATTGTCACATGCGGCGCATAAATCAATTAGGAGCACTTGTGCAGCAGAGTTAGACTCTGCACCGCCCGGTACTTTATTGAGTGTCCTTAAGCCTCCCACTAACACATATTTACAGTATGTCAGCACTCACGGTCATGGTTGACATATCAGACCAATGTAGCATGCTGAAAATAATGCCTACAGCCCAGGACAAACATGATGTAAACACAAAGGTTACTTCGCACCAAGAGGCGGGGGGGTGGTGGAGACAGTTAAAAATCCATCTAAAACTAACAAAGAGAAAAGAAGAATGAGGGTGTGAGAAAGATGGAGGAAATAAGCCAATAAATGGGAGAAGAGCGGTGGTAAAAAGATAAAAGTTGAAGCGGCAAACAGACAGACAAGGGAAATGGGCCAGTGAATTTGAATAGCAGTCGGGAAAGTGCATCATAGATTTGTAAGTTGAATGCGTGATTATAATAGCGGGGCAGCACTGGTGATGTGTGGACGAATAAGATGATGACAATGATTTGCTTGCTCTGTGCTTCGTGCTGCGAATGAAATAAAATGCACTGTTCGGGCCCTCAATGCTTTTCCAGCACATTTTTTATTAATTAATCTGACTACGTCATCCAGTTTCTCTTACGCAAAAGTGGTTGCAAAAATAATGGATTTTCTGAACTGTTTTCTGTGAGGCACTGAGCGTGTATTTTCAACAGTTCAACAGAAGAATGAACTAAAATTAAGATCTATAAATCTGCCAAAAATCCCCTGGATAGCCTGTATTTCTTGTGTCCCATTTTTAATCCAATAAATAATTTGTGAAAAACAGAGTTGGAAAGATTGATACAAAAGTACGTGCAAAACTTCTGAAATAGGTGAGGAAATAACCACTGTTCTGGGATAAATATTTAAAACAACGCTCAGCTAAAACTTAGTAAAGCTCCACGTGGTATTTGCAGTGAATCAGGCATCTGTGCACCATCTACTTCTCATGCATTGACATTGATGTTCAAACAGCATTATTTTACAATCTCGACTGTTAAAATCAGAAAATTGTTGTGTGAAAGTGGGCCAAACCAGTTCTTTTTCAAGATATTGTGAAAAAAACATCAAGATTATTTGCTATTACTGAGACCGTGGAAACAATGTGAAATCTTACTAGTTCTAGTTTTGTGACCAGCTTTACAAAATCAGACTTTATGAATGACACAATAAATTGAATGTGACAAGATCAACCGGATAAAGAAGCACTTTACATTAAAGATTTTTGGGTTATAGATTTTACTTCTAAAGTTGTCACGATTATAATGTGACCTGAATAATCCTGATTATCGATTAACCGAATAATCCCTATGTCCAAGGAGCAATTTAAGCACATTTTAAGTTCAAATTGCTCAAAATTGAACAAATAAAATAAAATGCATGCTCCTTACCATCACACTTGAATTTGTGTTCCACTAATGCTTCTTTCAACACATCATTTTTGTGAAGGAATAGTATCATTGTCCCATCACAGTGACACAGTGAATGCTACTTATTATCACTGTCAGTAGTCATTGGGTTATGCCGAAGTTGTACTGTATAAGAGAAGCCAGTAAATGTAGCGTTTAGTCAAATATATTCCATTTCACAGTTTGCAGTGAGACAAATTAACAGACGCCTTGGGGCCTCTGCTCCCACTACCTGTCCCACAGCGCGTTGCACAAATTGGAAGTCTTTCTCTCTAGGTGTAAATGCTTTTGTTATCAGCTCCATTCCTGCGATGCCTGGACAATACAGTTTAAACAGACACGCCAATTACTGCTGGTTCAAGCTCGTGCACACACTGTCCCACTTGATTTCTGGAAGCCTCGTTGTCAGGTAACATGGCAGACGACTGGTGTCCCAAAGAGCTCAGTCAAAGCTGGTTATGTAAACACCTCATTGTAAAAGTGACATGATGAAAGTGGTCCTTTAGGGGCTTCTTCTTACCACAACATCCTAAGGGAAAGCTTGACTTCTTAAAGCTTTGATCTTCAGATGCTTTCATTCAGGTATAGCCAATTCTGACATAAATCTGTAAATAACAATAACATTAAACTGCTACCTGTGTCTGGGCACCATATGATTACCATTTAAATGGTTTGCTATTGTCGATTGATAAGTAGAAACGCTAAAGATGCATAAGCTTCTTGATACTATAAATGGTACATCTGACAATATTCTTTTGTACATGTTAAAGCACTGATCTAGTTGAATCAAGTTCAATCAGCCTAGCCTTGTTATATTATCAGTATAGTAAGTAGCTTACTTTGATCTATAATTTATCATGCTGGAAAATGTTAGCAACTTCCTTCACTCACTTTCAACTCTAATGTTAATTTATTTTTTTTAAAACATTAGCTCTCTTTAAAATCTCTTTAGTGGCCTCCTGGTGGTGCCAGATGTTTGGACACAATAAAGTGAATGCGGCTTGAGGCGGATCATCAGGACCAAACTCATGAATCAGATCAGTTTTTGATTAATCACATATAGCTTAAGCTTCCTTTTCTCTGCCTTCTGATTGGTCGATTATATTGATATGACATCATTTGCAGTAGGCCTATTCCGTTTTTATCAAAGGCTTATCAAAAGGCATTCACTCAGCTCTTATAGCTTCAAACTCCATTTGGGACTATCCTATCAGATCATTTGTGTTATGTGTTGAATCACATTCAGTGATCATCTAAAAACACATACTACATACAATATTTGTAAAACTAAAAACATTAAGTTGCAGAACTATGTGTAGAGCATGGGTAGGATTATTTTAATTTTATATTTTTTTTCTGTGTGACTATATGTTGACAGAACACTTGACAGTTGCTACATTTACATGGCCAGTCAAAATCAGATTTTTGGAAGTACAATGGATTTTAAAATAACATTTTCTCTCTCATTTAATTTGTCTTTTCCACATAAGTTTGTGTCATTTTTAGCATAATTTTCCTTGTCAAAACTTGCTCAAATGTGTACAATCAGAAAGCGATCACAACACTCACGATCAAATTGAACTATTTACATGACAATTTGATCATCTGATAACTGGAAAAATAACACAATGAACAGACTTTGGTGTTCAAACATAGCCAGTGCCTGTAGCTCCTGTCGTCTTTGTCTCTGCATGTATTGTTTCTGTACTGTGTGTGTTTGTCTGAGTGTTAGCTTGTGCAAAGACCCTGATCCTGCAGCGGGACCACTGACCCGTCATGTGTGAGCAGAGCACCACACAGGGCGACAGAGAGAGGGAGCGGCTGACTCTGAGCGACAGCCCTGTAACCTCAGCTGCCTCCAGAGACCACGCTCTCCTCCTGCTTTCACTCACACACATTTTAAAACAAAACTATTACCATGTTCGGAATAATTTCACTACAGAACAAGTACAACAGCAAGACCTCACAAGATGTAGTGAAAGACAGGTTTGACTTGTCTTTTCAGTTCAGAGGTAAATGTTCTAGTTATTGAGTAACAAAATACTCTGGATGTGGCTCTTCACTGACCACTTGAGGCAAATGTTGGACTTTAGGCCCAGTTTTGCTTTGGTAGATACATTTGCCACCACATACATTGTCTGACTTCATCGCCACCACAGACATTGTTGATTAATTTCTCCCTGTGGCCCTCAGAGGCAACTGTTGTTGTGATTTTGGGCCTTACAAAAATAAATTGATTTGATTTGATTTGATTTACAATTGAGTATTGAGTAATTATGCAATGAGGAAATAAATGCACACAAATTATTAGTTTTATTTTGCTTTTGTTTATGACCCTGAGGCTACAATAAACAACCATACAGACTACCTCATTATGTTTGCTTATAGGTTACTTCAGTCTGTTATTTTTTGTTTGTTTTTTTATGTTTTGTTAATTTATTATGTGTTGTAGCTCAAAATTAGCGTTGCCGTTAGCATGAACCCACAAACAGCTCCTTTATCAACAAAGAAGTGTCCTCCAGAAAAGTATTAATCTCATTTGTAAATCTATCTAACGCTAACACTGAGCTCTGCACTATTGTACACAGAGCTCATTGTAAAGATGTAGCAAACCTATCTTTTTAAAAATGAAAAAGTTAATGTTGAATCTCAGAATTGCAGAATTATTTTTGTTTTGTTACAATGATGTTGTTCAGAAAAAAATGCCTACAAACCATATTTTCCTTAGAAATAAGATTCTATGAAATGAGGTATAAAATGTGATCACTCGGACAAGGAATGATTTGAAGTGACTGACAATGAATTATTAAGTCACAGGGGCAGATGAGGCATTGAGACATGTAGGGCAAAAGGCCTGCCCTGCCGCCCCAGAGCAGCTGCTGCCATGACACAAACCAAAATCAAAACAGCCTGTTCCCATTTATGTCTGGGATGAAAAAATGTGATTGTACTGAAGCGCATGCAATCTGCAATCTTTATGACACACTGAGGAAAATCACCAGGCAGAGGATTTGCTCTGGCATAAAACATTTCCAAGTGATGTAACGTGACTCCCAAACATCAGTTTCTATTTGTGTGAGACCGAAGCAAACAGAGAATCCAGGGACATACAGACTTCTAATTGGCCTCTGGGATATAACAAAATTACTCTCTTAATGTTTTATCATAATGCTATTGCTGTGATTGGCAGATTTGAGGATCAGCATGTATTTTAATGTATTCTAATCCAAACATTCATGGGGTGTTTTACAATGACAAATATATTTTCTTTCTTTACTGTTGCTGAGTTATTTTCTATTGTGAGTCTTTTTAGATTAATTAGTAGGCATGTAACTGGGTAAGACATTCACTCCAGACCAGAATAAGATAAACATTTTCTTCTTGTGGCTTTTATTTTTTTTCATTTCTTTCATTACTACTCTCTCTCTATTGTCATCACTGCCACTTCCCCACTTACATTCAACTCACCATGGTTATGCTTCCACAACTGCTAACGTTTTACGCCATATAGTCTATTTCACAAGTTAATTACATCTACAATAAATGCAAAATACAGTTAAGAAGTAAAAACGGACGTGAGATTTTAAAGTCACATTTGGTGTTGAAGCATTCTCCATTTCGAAACGTTTTATTTGTTTCTCAACATAAAAATTTAAATAACTGCACACGTAATTGCCCCTGGAGTGGACAGAACGTGACCGGGGCTGACCAGGGTGAGGATGTCTGCCTTGTTAGAAATGCCCATGAAGCCATTAGCCATTTGGTTTATGGGCATTCTGTAGCCCGGGCCTCAGCGCGGGAGGGGCAGGTCCACATGTTAACACAGAACACCCGGCTTAGCATTAGCACTTAATTACACTGTTTGCTTTGCTGAGTCTGGAGGGAGCGACAAGTCGAGAGATCACCTTGAAGAATGTTCTCAAAAGACATGTAGATGGATAACAAGGATGACAATTGCTATGAGTCTTTTTATTTGTCGACCAATTATTTTTGTTAGGATTATCCAGATTTATAAGGACCACAGAAAGGAGCAGGCATGTGATCAGATAACTGGAGATTTTAGAGGGACTTTACCGTTTACTTTGCACTTTTGACACTGTTGTCTACTCGTACTTCTTTGTATATGATGTTTTTGCGTGAGATCCTAGTCATTTTGAAAAGTCAGAGCATGTTTTGGAATGTATTTAATTGACTACAACCCTACTACAACTTAGAAATACACCGACCAATGCAGATGTATCTCGACAGCGGATTTGCAATTTTTCGGAAATAACATGCAAATCTTTTTCTTCCTCCAAAATATTAAAAGCCTGTCCCACACATATTGTTTGTGATCAAATCTGGACAATTCTCACAAATGTTAAATCAACTAGACAATAGCATAACAATGTCAAACAAAGATGCGGAACTGATGCATTACAAAGGCCATTGATTCAACTGATTAGCGCGCGGGCAATGCTAGGATACTGATTGAGTTTATGAGGATTAATCAAACTAACGACGGGATAAAATGAGGGATACGGCCTCTGTATAAAATCATGCCTAATTAGCACAAAGCTTATAAAAAAAATGGCATCCCCTGTTCCACCCATCTCTATCGCCCGCCAACCGTTTCGCCTTGATCCCTCTCCCTAAGTGAAGGGCTAATTAAGGAACAAAATTGGATATGGCTTTGTGCACACTCTTAATTCAAAAAAGTAGAGGAGGGGTAGAGAAGAGGCCGACCCGGGACGCAAGCGCTTGATCAGAAGAATATTATAGGAATGCAAGGTTAGCGCTGAGGGCAAATGGGATGTGGTGGTCGGAGTGTGACGCCAGTAAAGCTCACAACATAAAGTGCCCTCTTTGCGCTTGCTAATCTACTGCAGATTCATCCAGGATGTCCTGTCTTCTTCTCTGCACTTATCTGAAAAGCAAGGAAGAGAGGAGGAGAGCTTTTATCCACTGGATCATTCTCCGACAGGCCTCGCTCTTAAGTTCAAAGGTCAAAGTGGTTGGGAGATTAGATGGGAGAGGACCATTTGTTGTCAACATTAGACATGTAAGTGAAGTGATTTGGGTCTTTAAAACTTTTTGTTTGCTTTTGAGACTGTGAGGCACATATGGATTCTTACTTAACCTTCTATCACACAATTTCATAATTACGTCATAAGGCGCTGGTACAGCTGGCAGCCCGGTGTAAACGCTCTCTCTTCTTTCTCACACTTATTGTGCTTTATCTCCTATATTTTGTAAATATAGTTAGTATATTTTTTCTATTTTACTGTACGATAGGGACACGCGCTGGAATAGTTTTTTAATTCAACTGTTTTTGACTTTTTTCGGCTGGATTTGAGCGTTTTTCGTTGTGTTGTTGTGACGTGAGCTAGCTCCGAGCGAGCCCACCAGCCCCCCCCCCCCCCCCCCCGCGCCCTCCGGCCGCGCTAAAGTACGGCGTGTCGTCGGTACACGTTTATATACACGTTTATATGAAAGAGGAACTTCACGAACGATCGGGACACGCACTGGAATCGCTTTAAATTAACTTGTTTTGACTTTGTTCGGCTGGATTGAGTGTTTTCGTCGTGTCGTTGCGATGTGTCTTGGCTCTGAGCCCCCCGGCTCCGGCCCCGCCCCCCGGCTCCGGCCCCGCCCCCCGGCCGGCGCCGTACCGCGTTTATACAAAGGAGGAACTCATGAAACTGCGGAGAACAGTCGTCTTACCCGGAGATCGTCACGTTATCCCGTCGCAATACTGACCTAACCTAATACTGATGTGCAATTCTGTCAAATGTGCAATTGCTGTTGGAATTCATGTGCAATTCATGTGCAATTACTGTGAAATTCATGTGCAATCTATGTGCTGTCGTGACACATATTCATGTGCAATTACTGTCGGGATCACATGCAATGGTATTTATTTATTTATTTATTTGTCTATGGGAGTTTTTATTTATTTATAGGAGATCTTCTACTGAAAGTGTTTTTCAGACTTCCTATAAGTGATCTGTTCTTCTGTATCTACCTCTGTATCTACCTGCGTTGCACCAATGAAATTTCCCCATGTGGGACAATAAAGGAATATCTTATCTTATCTTATCTTATCTTATCTTAATTATTTCAGATAAATGCGATGGGTTAGGGTTAGCTTATCCCAAAACCAACCAATTGTGCATTTGCTATAAACTGAAATATTTGTTATTAAAAAGACTACTACTGAAATATATTCTAAGCAAAATGACTAGTCCGTTCTCAAAGGTGCACTATGTGGTCCACCACTTCTTTTCTCCAGAGATCTTAGCATGTTGACTGGAATATATATTATATTTCACCATGGAGATGTCATGAGGCTAAGTTACAGGTTAGATCTGAAGGGAAGCAAAGTAAGAAGCCTTTTTGTATGTATTGTGTTTGTATTTTTAACATTATCAACAATTAAGTACATGCAAGACTCATACCTTTAATTGTATATTGCAAAACATTACAGAAAAATCTATAATTATTAAAAGAGGGATATAGCAAATATGATTGAATATAATGCTAAATGTATTGTATTTTGATGTTCTGTTTTCTTTCAATTGAACACATTGCAAACAAATAATTCAATGCTTAAAAAATACATTTCAAAAAGGGTTCAAAGTCATAATAAACATTCAACAGCCATGCCTCGATTTTAGTATAAAAAAGACCACTTATTTTATTGCCTAACTAAAAGAGATATGAAAATAACACTGGCCCCAGATCAAGCTGTCAATTGAAACTCCACAGACCCATTGAGTGCACTCTCTTTATCCTTCTCTTTGAGGGGTAAATCCAGGCTTAGACCAGGTGCAGCTGTGGACCAGGATCACACGGACTGCCTGATGGCTGCCTGGAGGCTCTTATGGCATTCAGGGGGAATCTGTGAGAATTATACCCACAAATGTGCTCCCTGCTGTGGGCTAAGTTGACGATGATGGACTCACCAAAGAGGTTAACAGCAGGCTTGGTTTTTCTGACATGAAACAACACATAAAATCAACACACCCCTCACAGAGCTACACTATTACAGGATGACAGGGGTTAACACGGTCTGACCATCTGATCTGAGAGTGCAGAGGTCAAAAAAATAAACACACATTTGACTGGGTAACCAAATGGTGCTAGTTTCAGCCAGCAGCACCACAACAAAGGTGTGTGAAAAGATAACACCCCTGTTCTCTCTCTTCACACGTCATAACAGAAACACAAACTCACTGAAAGCCAAACAAGCCACGTTAGCTGGACTACTGGCCTTGTTTTGCAGACTTATGCAAGACACAACAAAGCATCCATTTAACTGTTGTTTAGTCACATTAGAGCGAGGGGGTGAGTTGAGCTGAACCCAATAACCACACAGGTTTTCCGGAGGTGCACTTTGGATAGTTGTATTCATTGGTTGCAGCATTGACAATTTGGGACAAGGTCAGTTTCGTTTATATCCATTGGGGAAATTAAACTGTATCCATTATGCACGATGGGAGGAGCCAGTTGGACTGCACAATAACAAAAGCTGGACCTGATCTCCAGTCAGAGAAATACGTTAATGCCAGATGTCCACTGACCTTCCAACATAGAATTTGAAATAACTCCAATTTATTTTAATAATTTACATATTTTTAATTGGCCACTTGCAAAATAGATCTATAAACAAGTACAAAAATGCACTAACGATACAATAAGAAGCTTCCATCAATCTTTCATAGACTGTTGGAGTGCTTGACCCATGTAAAGAAAGTATGTTTCCATTTCCCGACAAAGGAGACAGTTGTTAAACAGCCCCCAAAGTTTTGAGGAAACACCAGTTGTAAGTTCAATTCAATTTGATGACTTTGAGATAATTACAATACCTTGTTTGGCAGAAATGACCTTGTTTGGTTTGGGTTTGACAAGCATTCAAGCAAAGAAAATTGCATTCTGTTTACAAGAGCTTGGTGGGGAACAAATGCTGTTTTGACAAGCAGAGGTTGTGCATTCATGTTTTATTCACCCCATGAATTTGACGTGGGGAAAAAGTGTCCAGCAACTTCATCCGTCCATCTTGATAATGACATCTGTGAAATCTGTTCAAATTGCATTGGAAGTACAGATTCTTGGTCAAACACACAAATAACACTCATCGTTTCTTGAGCTCTTTTTGTGTTTCACCATGGGCCCTTTTGTTGTAAACACAAACAAACTAAGCCCAGCACAACACACCCTCCTTGGCAGAAGTAATGATAGCTTCAGAGAAGAAACCACACACAGACCCTCACACAGAATACATCCAGTGTCCACAGAGGCGACAGTGACAGGTCAGCCTACAAGCTAAAACAAAGGGGCTGAACTACATAAACATGAGTCTTCTCTCTGTTGGTCCAGCGTTACGCTTGTCTCAGAACCGTCCTGACAGGTGGATTTCTAAGCATGCCAGAGTGTGCCTCTTTGCTCCAAGGCACTGTATGTTGTGTGTGCGTATGTGCATGTTTGTGTGTGTAAGTGTGTGCATTACGGTGCCCAGTGGCTGTGCTGCTTTATGGATGGATGAAAGCCACTCTTGCTCTCTGCGTGTCACCACTGGATCGGCTGCGTGCTGAGTGCGGCCAGGCCTGTCTCTGCACCCGGGCGACCCCATGCAGGCTCCTGAAGTGAACCAGGCTGCTGCCAATCACTGAGCTCACATCACAGTGTTTTCACGCACACTGTAAGTATTGCATGAAGAAACCATTTTGGAAATAAAAATGCCCATTTGCAAATGCGTAATAATCGGTTAGGGTTTGAATGCGTTTGTTGTGCTTGCATCTAGTTTTATTGCAAAAAAAGGCATTATATATAGACGTAAATAATAAACACTATAATACTGTAATAAAACTACTCAATATAAATAAAACCTGATATGCTATGTATTCACGTATGGACAGATTTGTACGTTCGTGGGTTTCAGCTTCCTGTTATGTGCAACGTTTTGAGGACTTTTCTCTCTTTTACATTGTTGATCACTATGGCAACTGTCATTCTGAAACTCTCAAAAACGTAACTTTCAGCTCTTCTATAAATGCGCCTAATTCCTTTTTGAGAACTTGAAAAAGACTGGCTTCACATTTGAAAGGAATCCTAAATCTCCCGTTCCCTCTCTGAATATAAATCCCTTCATCGCTGAGGGACAATGCATCTGTCTATACAGCATCGTTTTTTGTGCGACTGCTTATCTCAGAGACAACAATGCAGACAGATGCCCCGGACGATTAAAGTAAACATTTGATGAATTTCAGCCACAGTGAATAGCCAAACGCGATCGGAGCATAATTATAAACGAAAATGGCCACGTAGCAGGCCAACGAGAGGGAGATTGTAATTCTTCAACCAATTTACAAGCAGATGAGACAATTTTTCCAACTGTTGAAAATTCGAGTCGCCCTTTCTAATTGAGTGTCAGCAGGCTGAAGCGGGGAGCTCGTTGCGTAATGTACTCACACAAAAATAACTCAAAATCAATGCAGTCAACTGGGCTATTAAGATGGACAGTGCAGTCATTTACATGCAGCTCCAGGATCATTTTTGAACATGTTTTTGTCCTCTTCTACTCAAAAATCACACTCAATGTTTGCATATGGTTATAATAGGATTGGGCAATATGACAAAAAAAATGTATTACAATTTTATTTTTTTTTCTAACACCGATCAGTGATGATTTCAAACCAATTCTTTTTTCTCTGAATAAAAACTTATACAATATCTTTCAACATTAATTTCTCAAACAAAAACAAGATATGTATGAATGAAGTATGAAAATATGAACTCTGCTAAACCTGTTGACCTCTCAATTCAAAAAGACCAAAGCAAATGATTGACGATTAGAAATGACTGATCAGATTTCATTATTTGCACAGCTTCATTTTTCTTTTGCTCACTACATCTAAGCTCTCTATAATGGGATTTGGATGCAATTGTCCACATGGTACATTTTCCTTGTTCATACGATTGCACCTTAGACACATTTTATCTGATCATACAGTCATTCCTGTCCTTATTTTGTATTATGTTAGCTCTTCTGCAGTTCCTCAAACAGCAAATACAAGAGCACTCAAGGCAGCAGACAGTAAATTAATGATGCTTAAGTAAACTATGTATTAATTGTAGATACCCAGTGTGTCACTATAGGCTCGTATTGGCGTGTCCTACCTGTAGCCATCCTTCTTCTTGAACAACTGACCAAAAACAATTTGGCACACAGATGCACCCATGCACACGTATTATTGCCCTTGAGAGCAAACTGACCCTGATTAGGCTAAGTCAGTCTGCCTGGAGCTATTGTAGCATCGCGCCAAAATTAAAGGGCAAATCCTCCACAATGCTTTGATTGGCACACACCAGAAATAACATGAGCTATTAACTGCTCATCCGCGTTGTTCCCTGCAGCCATTTGATAAACAAGATGTCACTGAATTGAAAGTAAACCCGAGTAAACAATGTGGAACAGAATGGAAAGTGGGTCTATGTCTGACACAATAATGCAAACAACTGCTCTGGGTCCACCCTTTAATGATCCCGATGGTCACATGATCTCATGTTTTGAAGATATGCAACATTTGAATCCAGATTATTATGATTAATGCGGCTGATTAAAAATGAAAAGTTATGTTGTCAACTTTCCAAATGATCAGACTAAACTTTTCAGTTTAGTCTGATCATTTAACCGCAACAAATACGTTTAAAGACATGTTTTAACACATTTCTGTTGGATATGTTGACAAAATATCGCCTGAATATCGTAATCGGGATCATTTTTGTGAATATCACCCACCTCATATGTGTGCATAGGCTATAATACAACAAAGAAAACAGTATTATAGAATCAGGCAAGGCAGGTGGCAACAAAGAGACGAGGGCTACTTCAAAACGCTCAACAAAAGATAAGCATCATGTGTAAATGTACTTTTGACCAACATTCTGAGGTGGACATCAAACTACTCAAACTGACGATGTCTTTCACGTTTGATCGGATGCATTGAAAGTGGTGTATCGGTGTTGCAGGAGAAAAAACGTAGATAACGGTTTTTTTTTAAAAACTCGTTACACCGGGATTTCACAGCGCTCCAAGTCGGACGTGTGTAAAAGCGCGCTTACCGTCCACAGCCATCCCCGGTCTGAGCGTGTACCTCTCCGTGGTGTCAGCAGGACTCTATCATCCTTACAGAAAAAAAAACAAAAAACGGGGAAAACGTTCGCGGTACGAGCACTAAACTACCCGCTTGATCCACTACATACGGGCGCGTGTAGTTTAGTCGGCGCGCATCAACAACAGTGAGAAGCGGAGAGGAAGAAAGGATGGAGCAAACGGAGTCCTCCTCCACCTCCTCCTCCTCCTCCTCTTGCGCACGGCCAGTCGTTTGTCCCGGACGGTGTGAAGAGGAGAGTCCGGGACGAAGCGGCTCCTCTCCGGGCCCCGCCCCCTCGTTCCGGTGCTCGTACCTGACCGCCGCCGGACAAAGGGTCATTACGCGTCTGCACCGTCCGCACCAGCTGCTCCCGCGTCCCAGCTGCGCGCCGTTTCACCGTTTATCTGATGACAGGGAGAATATGGGAAGATGTCATCATTTATGGTTTTGGTAAAGACATTGATTGGTTGATTGGTTGATAGGACAAATTAATGTGGACAATTTTAATTATTGTCGGCCTGGATTATTTTTTAAAGATGCATGTGAAACAAAAACATAGATTGCCTAAATGGCTTTGAGTCCTGTATATTAGGCTATCTTGGCCTAGGCTTATTTTATTATTTAGGCTATAGAATGTATGTTACAATAAACCAAAATGTACAGAGTGTGCCATTTTTTATTTTTAGTTCGATAATAATAATAATGATGTTAACAATCAATCAGATTTGTGTTGAAATGTGCCTGTGAATGTATCATCGAACAAAATGTGAATGGACCATAAAATTACCAACAAAAGGTGAGATTTGTTTTAATATGTTATACCTAATGTTTTAATTTGCACATCTACTAAACAATTGTGATTATTTCCACCGTCTACATACAGCGTTAGAAGAACCTGTAAATGCACTGATGAAAATGTTCTGGTACATACAAAAGCTGTATTAATATAAATGCAGTAAGCTATAAATGTGGTATGTGGCCCCTTTAAGAACCTCTCTTGTACAGCTGTGAATAACAGTGCACATGGATGAGTAAAAAAGCACCTCACTTCTAATAAAGAGCTAAGAGAAATGATTTCAAAGCTCACATCCTATAACTGCGCTCCTTCTATGTGTATGTCACACACTTCCACAGCAGTACTTCAAAGAGCTATATTTTTGAGGTTTAAGTGTGTCTTTTGCAGTACATAAGCGCCAAACATACCCAGTTAATTGATTCTGCTTCCTTTCAGATTTAGCATACAGACTACTGCGCATTTGAGACACAATTTTCCTACAGTTAAGTTAGTAAAATATGTCCCAAAAAGACTTGAAAGTGACTGAGATTAAGAATATGAATGCTCCGGATCATCAAAATGTGAAGACGCAGGCTGAAAAGGACAGTGGGACGTTCACTATGGTTTATTTACAACTGAACTAGTTGTAAGCACTCTTTGTCTGGCAGTAGTACTTTGTATCATTAATTCAGAGAATGGTCAGAGGTGAAATATAGTACTTGCATCAGACGTGCAAAGTGGACACAGCATAGCAAAGTATTCTACTACATACTACTGCTACATACATTTTATTGTTTGGTCCAAATATGTATCAGAAACAGCTCTTAATTTCCTCTTCTTTTAACACAAAAGGAACATTGTCTTGTTTATTCAAGATTGACTCACTTGACTCACAATCTTACAACAGAATCAGAATTACTTTTATTCATGGCCAAGGGGAGATTATTTTCAATACAGGCGTGCAGCCGACCAGCAGGAGAAATAAAGTTATCAAAAATAAAAAGCTGTGTCAAAATAAGAATGTAATGGTTATGTCCTTTTAACTGCTAATCCCCTGTAAAAACGAACATTACATTAATTTATCAATTATAGTGAGCGTTAGATAGCGTTAGGTACTTGAAAAAGGTTAGCGTTAGGCACTTGATAAAGAAAAAACAAAAACACTGCTTTTATATTCTGTGTTGAGTTGTGACAGATGGTTTAGCCAATTCGGGACACGTAGTCCGTCTGTATCCAACTAAAGTACTTACAAGCAAAAATAAATTACAACAAATAGTAATCATGACAATAACACAGGGGTCTGAAATCTTTGCAGATTTTTGTGGAAGAATCAATACGTGAAGCACAAAACTGTTAATTTGAGGTGAGAGAAGTTTGATTTTGTTCTAAATGATAGAGGATCAATGAGCCTGTTCGTTTCCCCTGTGTTTCTGAAATAAACAAACCAAATTAATTAAGTTTAATTAAGACACAGCAGGGGACCAGACCTTCTGCGTAGAATATACAAAGAGAACCAGGCTACAGGGCACATCTTTATTTTATTATGTGAAGCCAAGAGTCTTCTGTGCACATCAGCCCTTCGAGTGTACACATTTTGAAAACTTACTCAGAACTTCTTTAAGACTGGGATGGGAAGAGTTGTAGGAGTGTTACTTTGGCAAAGTTTGCATGATGGGATTAACGCCATCAAGAGAAGAAAAGAGAGAAAGGGCTACCGAAAATACTTGGACCCGCCTGTTGTGCCTCTAAATGCATAAAAACAGCAGATTCAAAGATAGATTTCAATGGAACTCAAGAGGCTCTCATGTCTTTATGTCTAGAGTGTGGTCTGAAACAAGCAGCTCTTTCAGGTTCAAGTGAAAAGCAATCTAATGAATTCCCACAGGAAGCTATTTACTCTGTTGAGATGAGTGTGGATGATAGAGAAGGATCCACTTTATAGTGTTAAGTTGTGGCCCTGAGCTGTTTTCCTAATCACCGGCCTGGGGGAGTTTTCCATGCGTCTGTGGAAAGCTTGAGTCCCCTCCTTAGATTTATTCACTGCAAAGAGCAAAATATGACAGAACCCATTTAAGAGATCTATTTCCCTGCCACTCCCTGTTCATCGCTCACACACACTCTGCAGCCACTTGTCTGTGCTTTGTGTGTGTTAATAAGTGTCTCCTGTGCGCGGTGCTGTGATAAACTATTGTCAGCGAAGTGACTTCACTCTTATGCAAATCACAGAGCAGCTATCCATTTTGTCTGGCAGAAAGCAATGTGTAAATGCTGTAACTTTTAGCAAATAGATATAAGAGTCTTAAGGGACTTTTCACTCACATAATGAAGCCATTCACACACACACACACACACTTCACTGATACGGTAACATAATTGAGGATATTTCTGTTCATTTACACTTAGATAGATAAAACAGTGTGCTATTGTCGAGTGCTGCCGTGAATCTTCACCAGACTCGCTCTGTTCATTTCAGTCCTTCTCAAATTGCCATTACTGCAAATTATCTCTTGCTCATGACTGTGAACGGTCTGTTCAAGCTATTTTCAATCTGAGCAGCCTTACATTCATTTATTCTTCCTGTATGTGCATTAAACATCACATGCTGCTGTTAGTGGTATTAAAATCTTTACAGAGTTTTTTGCACATCCGAGTCAAAATATGATGGGTTCTCAAACTTTTTGGTTTTGAGCTTCCAGTGCCACTTTGATGTAGTCCTGATGATTACTTTGGATTGGTAAACCAGGTGTTGACCTTAGTCCTGGTTTAGGCCCTGTTCCTGTCTAAGAGTTAATTGTGAGCTTGACACATTTTGGTCTATTAGTGGCAACAAGTCCCCAGGAAAAAATAGTTCACAGTCTTCATACAATTCTGCCTATTGCATATTAGTTGTCAGTCACATCAATTACAATGTCATATTTCACCTGCTAACTTAATCTAGAACATAATCAAGATAGAACATTAAATATGATAAAAATCAGACTGTACTTATTAACTCTTCAGACACTTCAAGTCAAAGAGAGTATGGGCACCCAGTAGGCTAATGAGTTATTACCAAACTGTCCTGCAATCTCAAATGTTATGTTTATTAAATATTACCGTTCCAAACAACACATATTTCATTCTAAATTTCTTGCTGTGGTCTCATTTCTTACTGTTTTCATATGAATCAATGCTCCACCCATTGCTGCTTCCATCTTCTAAGTGACTGTGGCCACAAAGGAACAGCCCCGTTGACCTGCTCCTGTTGTCCCTCTGCATTTGGCTGTAAAATAATGCATGCTCCGTAATCAAAGCTAAATAAATCGTTAGTAATCCTCTCAGACGAATAAATCAGGCCCTGTGTTCAGTGAAAGCCTCTGACTAAGAGATGATAATTGGGTTCAGCATGAGCAATGGTGAAAAATGAAAAATGATGCTGTCTGTGCTCTGTTTTCTACGCGATCGTGGGTCTAGTTATCATGCAAATATGTTTTTTGTTTGTATTTGTACTGTATAAAAGATTAAAAATGAATACTCTCTAGATCTTCTCTTCATTTGATTTTGTCCGGCAACACAGCATCCATAGAATTAATCTTGCCTTTAGCCTCCAAACATTTATGTCAAGTGCACAAACACCACAACAAATCTGGGACTAAATTAAAGTGGACCAGGATTAAACCAGGATTAGAACAGGACTCAAACTAGCTCATGCCAAGACCAAACCACGTGAACACACCCCAAACATATGACTCCACCCATCATCAGTTTCTTTTTCCAGTCCTGAAGACCACATTGACATCTGCCATAACGTCTGCAATGCATGAACACATTATATTGTAGCTAAAACCCACAAACAGGAGCAAGATTTAGTTGTTTCTTCTGTAAAAAGTAGTTAGTATTAGTTTAAAAATTGTCAATACGTAAAAAATAGTAGCAGTTTTGTTTTTACATCATTTCTACACTCTTATGCTAATTTCCAGCTATTATATATCAACAGTCATTCACAAATTAAAGAATCACTCCAAAAATCAAGGTTATTGTTTTGAAACTTATTTTTCAGACTAAATTAACAATATAACGAAGCAGCAGTCTCTTCATTACAATCATTCTTTTCTTCTCACATCTGCACATTTTCCTTGTTAATTTCTAATCCATTCATTTCTGAAAAATAAAACCAATGACTCATTAAACTGCAGAGTTATGTGATGATGGTTTGCCCTCACTACCAGGGCAGCGGAAGTAATTATCTTTAAATCATATTAATGCATCATCTTGAAGTGCCCTTCTTCCGCTATGTCTGTCCTCTATTATAGGCATTAACTTCTGCCATATCTACAGATTTACAGGTTTGTCATAGCAAATACACACACTCCAACCAAATGATGTGAAGGGATGTATAACCTAGTTAGAGAAGAGAACATTTCTTTCTTTCTTATTATTTATATCTTGGATTGATGCCAATGATTTGCCTCTTCTCAAACATACTGACATCTTTTCCATGACCACAGGAAAAAACTGGTTTCCAAGTGGCCCATCATTATTGATATAAGAACATCACAAAAAAAATGTCAGACACAAACTAAACCAACAATAAAGAAATGGACTGACATAATAAACGAAGTTCCTAAAATGGAAAAAAGTCACATTTGGATTTAACTTGAAAATGGACAGTTTTGTCTTTGCACCTAATGTGACATTTTGTTGTCTTACTTTCTTTTCTTTGTCTGTTTTGTTTTGTATATTTGATAACTGAAAAAAAAAAAAAACAGTAAAAAAAAGAAAAGGAAAAGACATTTATTTATGCACATGGGGGCACTTTCCATTCCATATCTTCATTCATCAAAGTTTAAATGTTACAAACCAACCAACGTCTTATAATTCACTATAGTGCACTTTACATAATAAATATGAAGTGTCTTCGGTGTCCTCTTACACCGACTGTGTGTCCACAGTATTTTGTATCTGGCTCAGGAACAAATAGCTAGTGTTAAATGTGATTGAAAGTAATTGATAAATGGCCCTAGCCCATCTCTTGAGATTAAACCCAGAAATGTCACATATTTTAATTACTCCTCATTCTTTGCATGTCACACAGTTTAAATGTGTCTGTGAATTAGGTCAAGGTAACCTGTAGAACTATAGAAGTACGGTCCTGAAGATTATGAAGAGTACAAATCCTCTGAAGAATAAGGTCTAAAAAATAGTCGAAAAGAATAATCTAAGACGTACAACTACAGTAGGTGGCAGTAATGTAACATGTACCAGCCGCCATAAAACACCAAAGAAGAAGAAGCTTATGAAAATGTTTTCATAAAACAATAACAACCAAGTTGAGTTATTACGAAATGTCGAAAACCATAACGGACTGAGGGCAAACAGACGCGTGGTGGCGCTGTGGAACTATATTATGATCTAACATGACCGCGGGAGGCGCTGTCACACCTTCTTTTCTTCTCCTTGTTTATACTGTGTCGTCATTTCCGTCAGCGGAAGTCCGACTGTTTATCTGGCGGTGTGGATTTTTGTCGTGGAAGAAACGATGGCTACCGCTGCAAAACAAGGCTCTAAAACGTCCGCCAAATCCTCTGCAGGGGCCACCGGGGCGGCAGGGGCAGCCGGGGCCCCTCCGGCGATGCCCCTGGCCTCGCCTCTCATGGGTAAAAAGAAGAAGCCGTTCCTGGGGATGCCTGCGCCGCTCGGATACGTCCCTGGTCTGGGCAGAGGGTAATTCATTAGCAACAGATACAGCTAGCACCCATGGCTCTATTATGCTAGCACCACGGAATAATGCACGAGTTACACTGGCTACAGCAGACAGTGGTGTGAGGGGCATTCAGTGCTTCTTAAATAGTGCTTCTAAATGTGTGGACTGGGGGGCCATGTGCTGGTAGTCCCCCCAAAATTATGACATCATCGAGCATAACTTATTATTTGAATACTATGTTTTATGATACACAATTAATGGAAACAACTAGCGTTACACCCAAAAAAATAAGAATGATGACCAATTAATATTTTACTAATTTTGGTTATAAACGTGGTTTGAACTCCTGAATTTCCATTTTGGGGACGTCCTTCGAATATCCCCTGCTTCAAAATGTTTGATCTCTGAGCCCCAATATGTAACTTTATATGTTTTTATTACTCTTAAAACTTAGAAATATGCATTCTGGGGCTTGATTCACCCCAAACCTGACTCGTACTTGGTCTGGAGGAGCGTTCACCTGCTTAATTTTCCTGGTGATCTGTTTTGATATACGTTTGCTCAAACAACAAATCAAAACTTTTCAACTTAACTCAACACCTTCAGGCAAAATAAATGTAATTAAAAATAACCCCTCAACCCTTTTAGCAGGTCTCAAACTAAAAAAAAAAATTATACTTAAGTAAATGGTAAAGTATTGACACCTTCAAGGAAATATTAGATGGATAAACACATCATTCTGTCGTGCGATGCTACTGGTGATTGATTGGAAACATAGGACTTTAGTCATTCTCAGATCTTTGTTGTAGTGCTACTGGCTTCACCACCCGGTCTGATATTGGTCCTGCTCGTGATGCCAATGATCCCGTTGATGATCGACATGCTCCGCCGGGGAAGAGGACGGTGGGGGACCAAATGAAAAAAAACGAAGAGGACGAAGAAGATCTCAATGATACCAACTATGACGAGGTAGCTAACGCGTGAAGTCGGTACTAAACGATTACATTGTGAGATCCTGTAGTGATTTCAACACATATTTTTCCGCAGTTCAATGGTTATGCAGGCAGCTTGTTCTCCAGCGGCCCATATGAGAAAGACGATGAAGAAGCAGACATGATATATGCCGCTCTGGACAAAAGGATGGACGAAAGGCGGAAAGAAAGAAGGTGAGCAGATGTTCAGATTCAGCGGTACATTTTTATGACTTAAATTAACCTGTACCTCAACTGTTTTTCAGGGAACTGAGAGAAAAAGAAGAAATTGAGAAGTATCGTATGGAGCGTCCCAAAATCCAGCAGCAATTTTCAGATTTGAAGGTTTGTTATAACATTTATATACTTGATTGAAATTGTAAATTGCTATTCTGTTTTGCCCTAATTTTAAGTGTATTCGTTTTATTGATCAGAATCTGTTTTATTGCCATTGCCAGTGAACAATTAATAATAATGATGATGATGATGATGATGATGATGATGATGATGATGATGATGATGATGATGATGATAGTGATAGTACAAAAGTATAGACTGTGCTGAATATGCTAAAATAAATTTGGGGCATGCAAAATGAAACGAGTGATTCAAATATTATTATGACATGTACAACAACAGGATCAGAATAATAGTGCAAAACTGTGGCGAGTGTCCGAGTCCAACGGCAGAGATAAAATAAACTTGTGGCGGGAGGTTTTTTACTATTTCATTTTTCTTTTTAAACGTAGAACAACGAAAACTAACATAAAACAAACCAACACATGCAAAGGAAAATAAAGAAAACGGAGCCGGTCATGACCAGAGCGAACTAGGAAGTTAGGAGGCATCTAAAGAAAAGACGGGTTAATGCATAGTATGTCCAAAGTCCCATTTTGCTCATTGTTTATTGAAATGATCCATTTTCAAATTGAGTCCAGCGTACATGGTACGCTGGACTCATATGTCTGTCCAATCCTATATCGTCGGAACAGTTTTTGTCATCATTTTTTTTGTGATTGCCTTCTTCCTGGCTGCCAGAAGTACACTCCAAAAATATCCATCCAATGTGTCCAAAGCGGGTACATTGTTCCAAAATTGGGTGTGATGAAAGTATCAAAAATAGTCTGCATTGCCTTGTTAATTTGTGCCCAATATTTCTGTGCTAAAACGCATGCATTTTGATGATTTCCATTGGTATTCTCTGGACAGCTTCAAATTGTTAGAATAATAACAGGAGCAACAGACAAGCTATCAAGCATGCTTTTAAATACATCCTTTAACTGACTGTGCTGTTCTTTATTGGTCAACATTTGTCTGTCACATCTCACAATTTTTTTTTAAATTCCAGAGGAAATTGTCAGAAGTGTCAGAGGAGGAGTGGTTGAGTATCCCTGAAGTAGGAGATGCCAGAAACAAGCGTCAGAGAAACGCTCGCCATGACAAACTCACCCCGGTCCCGGACAGCTTCTTCTCCAAACACCTACAGACGGGAGAGAACCACACGTCTGTGGACCCTCTGCAGGGGGTGAGTGTCACTACACATTACAGCACATTGATCACCATCATTACTGTTTGTCTCACTTTACTACAGTCGATATCACCCATACATTATTTACACATCAAAATGTATTTGTAACCAGCCTAGCTACATGTCTTGTGCACATGTAATTACAAACTATGCCAGCAGGAGGCGGTAGAGTTCAAGATTTCGCACAAATCTCAGAACTCACACAAACAGGACCTTATTATGAATAGGGGAAGCAACTAACAATTATTTTGCTACTTGTTTGAGCTGGTGATTGTTAGCAATTTATTGATTTGTCATTTAATCAAATTTACTATATATGACCCAGATGAATATGACAAAATAGGTTTTTCATCAATAACGCAAAGGTCCACATTTTGTCAACACAAGTCTTCTCTGAGCTCATGACATGAAATTCCATTTTCTCTCTTCTCTTTGTGAATAAAACCTACATGTTTATGTGTTTTAACTAGCTTGGAGGGCTGAACACACCGTTTCCCGGGAGTATGACTCCAGGACTGATGACCCCTACGTCTGGTGATCTGGACATGAGGAAGATTGGTCAGGCCAGAAATACTCTGATGGACATGAGGCTGAGCCAGGTGTCCGACTCTGTCAGTGGACAAACTGTTGTGGATCCAAAGGGTTACCTGACTGACTTGAACTCTATGATCCCGACACATGGAGGAGACATCAGGTAGATACTGTCTTAAGAGATTCATCTGTGTAATCTACCAGCACCTCTGACTGTATGTCTGTGTGTTTGTGTGTATCTAGTGATATCAAAAAGGCCAGACTTCTTCTCAAATCTGTGAGGGAGACAAACCCACATCACCCTCCTGCGTGGATTGCATCTGCCCGTCTCGAGGAGGTAACGGGTAAACTTCAAGTGGCCAGAAACTTGATCATGAAGGGCACAGAGATGTGTCCAAAGGTAAGATATTTTATCATGTGGAAAATGCAGTTTGAATAGAGTTGTTTTGTCTTTAAATTCTACTTTCTTAGAGCGAGGACGTGTGGCTGGAGGCTGCCAGGCTGCAACCGGGCGACACAGCCAAGGCCGTGGTGGCCCAAGCTGTTCGCCATCTTCCACAGTCAGTTCGAATCTATATCAGAGCCGCTGAGCTGGAGACAGATGTCAGAGCCAAGAAACGAGTTCTGAGAAAAGGTAACAATAGTGCTGCCCGGTGGTCGAGCACATGTATGTTGGGCTCCATGTGTGTCATGAGTTTGAATCCTGACTCCGCCTATTTACTGCATGTCCTCCCTTCTCTCTCATCCCCAATTTACACTACTTCCCTGTCAATAAAGCCTACGGGCAGTTTTTCTTTCTTAAAAAGAAATAAAAGTAACAATAACACTGTTTATTACATGGAATGGCAAACCTATAATTCTATTAGGGAGATTACTTGGAGACAGTTGCTCACAAATGACAATATAATAACAGTTTGTAAAGAGCCACTAAATTTCAATAGAAATTAGTCAAATAAGATTTGTACATTGTAGAGCAAATATATTTATCAAATTGTTTTTGTTATTTTCTACAAAGTTGTCGTAGTTTCCAAATATTTACAACAGCCAAAACATTCTGTATGTGCCTGAAGCTGTTTTTGTAAAAAACACCCGCATAGACCTCTTGCACACGAATACCACTTTATTCAGCTGTGAACCTTGCTCTCATTCAACACGAGTAAACTCACATGATCTTTAGTATCGTTGCTATGGCAAAAGCACATACACATTCACACCACTTTTTCCCAGCCACATACTCCCCTGACAGAGATGGATGAGCAGCTTCCTGTAGAAGTAGTTATTCTCGTCTCTACATGTTTTGCTCTCACAAGGGCTTTTTCCAATATATTTTGGTAGTCATTGTTCAGTTTAGCGGTGCCATGAATGCAACAGTGCAGTATTAATAATTACTCAATCAATTACAAAAGCAATATGTATTTGAAGACTCTTTAACTGTTTGCTGTGTACCTGGGTATTTGTTCCAGCTCTGGAAAATGTGTCCAAATCAGTGCGACTGTGGAGGACCGCTGTGGAGCTTGAGGGGCCAGAAGACGCCAGAATCATGCTTAGTCGAGCTGTAGAGTGTTGTCCTACAAGTGTGGAGGTACTGCCAGGCGTAGAGGATTTCTCTACAACCTTTTTATCTGAATCGGACGATAAACGTACACCGACGTAACACACATCTCACCCAATCAATACATCTTCCCCCTTCCAGCTTTGGCTCGCCCTTGCCCATTTGGAGACGTACGAAAACGCTCGCCGTGTCCTGAACAAAGCTCGTGAGAACATCCCCACCGACCGCCACATCTGGATCACTGCCGCGAAGCTGGAGGAGGCCAACAGCAACACTCAGATGGTCGAGAAGATTATTGACCGAGCGATCACCTCTCTACGAGCCAACGGCGTGGAGATCAACCGAGAACAGTGGATTCAGGTCCGGTAACGCCTAAAATTCAAAATGCGCATGGCTTCTGCATTATATCATCACATTTGCCAGTTACCAGTCATTTGGTTTGGCACAATTTCTTTTGTTTCGCCTCGGGCAAAAGGAAAGTGTTGTGTGTTTTATCGTAACAGTAATAACCCATGTATTTGGCACCGCTTCAACATGAAAGGCGTGTCATTTTCCTCACCTCTTATTAGTCACACATGCACATATTTTACATATTACTCACAATATTCCACATTCGGCTAGTTTTCTGCTGCCGTGACCCGTTTGTGTGAATATTTCTGAATATGGTTTTGTTGCGCAGGATGCAGAGGAGTGCGATAAAGCGGGCAGTGTGGCCACGTGCCAGGCGGTGATCAGGGCCATCATTGGGATTGGCATTGAAGAAGAGGATTGTAAACACACCTGGATGGAAGACGCAGACAGTGTATGCTTCACAGCCTTGCATGAGGTCTTTATTGTCGTTCATTTTGTGATAAGCAATTTGTTACGCTATTTATGTTTCAGTGTGTTGCCCATGGGGCGTTGGAGTGTGCCAGGGCCATCTACGCTCATGCTCTGCAAGTTTTCCCCAGTAAAAAAAGTGTTTGGCTCCGAGCTGCGTACTTTGAGAAGAACCACGGCACAAGGTAAAGCACGTTTCATCCAATATCCGTGCATTTAATCTTTTATACACCAATCCTGGCATAACATCTGGAAGGTTCTCTCTTTACAGTGGCGCCTCGTAATATAAATAGACCGGTAGTCATAGTGTTGCTCTGATGATCGTTGCGGTTTGTTCTCATGTGCCACTTCTGTTTTGCAGAGAGTCTTTGGAGGCTCTGCTGCAGAGAGCTGTTGCTCATTGTCCCAAAGCCGAGGTGCTGTGGCTGATGGGAGCCAAGTCCAAATGGCTGGCGGGAGATGTGCCGGCTGCCAGAAGTATTTTGGCTTTGGCGTTTCAGGTAAAAAAAGAAAACAAAAGGAGCTCAAATGGTCATGTGATACCGCTGAAAGTCACGCACCATTTAACTTGAACTTTCCCCCCCCCCTCTCTTTTTCAGGCCAACCCCAACAGTGAGGAGATCTGGTTGGCCGCGGTCAAGCTGGAGTCGGAAAACAACGAGTACGAACGGGCACGTCGACTGTTGGCCAAGGCCAGAAGCAGTGCCCCTACAGCTCGGGTAACTTAGTAGATCTGTAAATCACTACCTAAGATCGAGCATCGATTTGCGTAACGTAACATGAGAGTACTAAATATAGTTGTATAATGTAAAGATTGGGTCATGCTTTTGGTATTGATTTGCCGTTAAAGCACCAATAACCTTCTTACTGCTTTATTATATTGTTGACATTATATTACCAAGCAACACCTTTTTAATATACCGTATTTTCAGGACTATAAATCGCACCGGAGTATAAGTCGCACCCGCCAAAAAATGCATAATAGAGAAGAAAAAAACCTATATAAGTTGCACTGGAGTATGAAATGCGGTTGCAAGTGTGAAAATAACAAATAATATCACATAAGTCGTAGTATAAGTCACACCCCGGCCAAAACTATGAAAAAATGAAAATAGGGTATATGGAGTTCCAGCAAAGCGGCTAGAAGTTGTGTTTAACAAACTACGTGTTGCTGTTTTTCACACGCATATGCAGGTCTTTATGAAGTCGGTGAAATTAGAATGGGTTCTCGGGAACATTGAAGCTGCCCACGACCTGTGCACGGAAGCTCTCAAACACTACGAGGACTTCCCCAAGCTGTGGATGATGAGAGGCCAGATCGAAGAGCAGTGTGAGAACATGGACAAGGCCAGAGACGCGTACAACCAGGGGGTGAGCTTGGAAACAATATCGCGAGTCTGTTCTGAACCTCCGCGTTATATAATGAGTTCTGCTTGGGTTTCAGCTTAAAAAGTGCCCTCAGTCGATGTCGCTGTGGATGCTGTTGTCTCGTCTTGAAGAAAGGGTGGGCCAGCTGACCAGAGCCAGGGCGATTCTTGAAAAGGCTCGTCTCAAAAACCCTCAGAGCCCCGAGCTTTGGTGAGACACTTGCATTATTGCCTGTGCAAAAAGATGATATGTGCATGAAATGTGACCTGACATATGTTTTAGTCATTTGTACAACTGCTAATATTACTTATGCTTCATTTGTTCATAAGGTTAGAGTCTGTAAGACTAGAATTTCGGGGCGGATTGAAAAACATTGCAAGCACGCTGATGGCAAAAGCCCTGCAAGAGTGTCCAAACTCAGGTATGTTGTATTTGTTCTTTCGTGAACGTACCGTTGACCAGACCGTTTCATACCTCTGTCTTTTTTGTTTTGTAGGTATTCTGTGGGCAGAGGCTGTGTTTTTGGAGGCCAGACCGCAGAGGAAGACCAAGAGTGTAGACGCTTTGAGGAAGTGTGTACACGATCCTCACGTCTTGCTTGCCGTAGCCAAGTGAGTGTAGCCGTATAGAATTGACTGTATATGACTTTGCCCGAGCGTATTTGCTCCTGAAATATTGACCGCGTCATGTGTGTTTTTTAGATTGTTCTGGAGTGAGCGCAAAATCACCAAAGCCAGAGAATGGTTCCTGAAAACGGTGAAGATTGAGCCAGATCTGGGAGACGCGTGGGCTCTGTTTTACAAGTTTGAAATGCAGTTCGGTACAGAGGTGAGACTTACTGACGCATCGCTACGGCTTTGCTTTTAAGTTTTTAAAGAGCACTTCGAAAATGTATGAAAATGTATGAGGACAGTGAGTGTGAAGAGCTTGAGCAGATTTCAATTCCCCCCGAAGGAGCGGCACATAATTATACATTATTTATTTCCCCGTTGTCGTCCCACAGGAGCAGCAGGAGGAGGTGCGTAAGCGCTGTGAAAACGCAGAGCCTCGTCACGGGGAGCTGTGGTGTGCAGAGTCAAAACATGTCCTGAACTGGCAGAAAAACACCGGAGAGATACTTGCCCTGGTCGCCAGCAAAATCAAGAACACTTTCTGAGTAATGGATTATAAATGGATTAAAAGATCGGATGGACAACTTCAACCAGATTACCATGCAACCGCAGCGTTTTAAATTCAGTTTTGTGCCCTGGATGAAGCAGCTAAATAGTTTTGTCATCCACATATGCCCGCTCTTTTATGTGTTTGATTGTTTGTTAGTTGCTTTTTAAAACATAATGGTAAAATATTTCAGTGCATACATTTTGGAAGCTGCTTTAGATTTTGTCTTACAAACATGAATCATGGTTCATATAAAATGTATACGCTCATTTCCCTTAAACATTGCTGTTTGATTTTTTTTCTTCTACATAATGTTCATTGTGTAAAGCCATGGAATTAATAAATTCCCAGTTGGGCACAAAGTGAGTCTGTGCATGCTTTTCTTTACATGACCTCACACACTCAGACTCTACGCCTTTAAAGCGTTTTGGCTCAACCTGTTCCATCTGGCAAAAGCTGAAAGCTGGTGATTAATGACTGAATTAACGATGGAGCTGATGACACTGGAGTTTGGTGAAATTTAAAGCCAAGCGGTGACAGTCCGTGACGGGAAGCGCAAACTCCTGTGATGTTGGAACGATCGCTGCGCCATAACGGAAGTAGGCCGTCTCTAAAGTAACCAATCTCCCGCAGAAGCTTCAAAATACAAGACAACCTTGAAGCTGAAGAGATTACGAGGATGTGTCTCCGTGTGGCAGTGATGACTTTAGACGTCTGAGGATCCCAAGAACAACATGATAAATGGTAATGGTCCGGGATGGCACACATCTTTAGGGCGCATGATAATGCGCGATAATCATTTTGATCACATTTTGCTCCGGGCAATGCACTGCTTCGCTTTCTTTTATTTACTTCCGTTTTAAAGTTTTAACAAATGCTGTGTTGTCAGTGTGTGACCAGAGCTCTATTCCGCACTGTCGTCATGTTGGTCCTTCTGGTGAACTCTGGTGGCAAACGTAGGTGTAACTACACCGAGATCCTTAGCACATACAGAAGACTGATCTTGGTTAAACTGCAAAGTCTGGTGGGTTCACGCTTTTAGAATCAATGCTATTTGTACTGTGATGCTATAGTGCCCTCTAGTGTTTGAAACATGAACTTAAGTGCGTTTACTTTCTTAAATCGGCTTGGAAGTCTTTTTCTCTCTTTGTAAAATTTTATTTTCATTTTCTTCTCGTTGTAGAATATACCATCCTATAACGGCTCCAAAGAGCCAAGCCCGTGTCCCGTGAAGGTAAAATCTGCTACTTTCAGCACCATGGACAGGGAATTTAAGAAATATATATTACATTCCAAGATATTGTAGTTTGAATTGTCTAATTAAATAATTGTATTTGTATCACACAGGCGCATCGTATATTGGGTTCAATTTATGGCATGACAAAGTGGATGCAGTGTCAGATTGGAGACAAACAATCTGATCTGAGCCAACCACTGGAAAGCATGGAGCAGGTCATTATTTACAACTGCAGCCCGGATTTTTTGGTGAGAAAGACTTTTACAAATTAGATCTATTGAATGATAATGTTCTTATTCTTGTGTTCTTGCAATCAGGGGGAACCCCTTTCTTGTGCCACTGTCAAAAAAATTAAAGGAAAGAAAAAAAAGAGGATAAGGCTCCTCCGAATGATAAAAGCTCTTACAATATGTTGGCAGAAACTTCACAGTGTATTTACAGTGAAATAAATAGTTTTTTTTCTCCCCTGGTATTTAGTAATAAAGTATCACATTCACATATTTTTTTTTATTTTCAGTTCAATGTAAATGGCAATGTTTATCTAAAATGGCTTGATAATAAAAACAAGGTCTACTGACAATAGAAGCTAGAATTTATAGTTTACATAATTCATAGGTATTGAATGGGCCAAAGTTCTCAAAATGGGCCAAAGTTCTCAAATTTGCAATTTGCAAGTGAATACTTTGAGGTGCTCCATGAAAATGTGCATTTTATATTTGTGTGTTTCTTTGCCAGTCGAGCTAAATCGTATTTCTGCATATTAATGATTTTCTATGTTGTTTTTGTATGTTTTGTATCTTACGTTTTGAAATTTGCAAAACAGAGCAAAATAAAGTGCCATTGTTTTTAAATAAATTCAGCTCTGCTAAATAAATATTATTTGACGTTTAGAGACATATTACAATTATGAGCACGGAACCAATGTCCTGTCGTGTTTCTACCCGGAACACTGGAGGCAGCGTCCCCAAACAGCATCAACAACGCCACGATTCAACTGAACATTGCCTTTTATATATCATAAGTCTTATGCTTTACATTTTCAGACCGATTTACCACAAGAAGCGCCACCTACGTATGATATTAGTTGAATGAAACGTGAGGTTAAAACGCGTTTTAGTCTAAATGGGAACAAGTAACCACGGCCAAAGTAGAGTTTAACTTAGTGTTGAATTGTTATCGACAAGAATATTCTTATAATCCTCTTACAAAATGGCCGATAACAACATGGATATGGACCCAGACGTAGCTCGGAATCTGTTTGCAGAAGGCGCCACGCTGGTGCTGCTCGGGGTCCCACTGGGCACGGAGCTGGGCATAGACTGCAAGAGCTGGCAGGTTGGCCCTAAATTCCGCGGGGTAAAGATGATTCCCCCGGGCCTCCACTTTCTCCACTACTCGTCTGTCAACTCACCCAGCTGTGGCAACGAGATCGGGCCCAAGACTGGCCTTTTCCTCATGTTAAAACCAAGGGAGCTCCTGTTGGCCAACTGGGACGCTCAGGGGGAAGACTTGGACTTCTCAGCCTCTAAAAATGAAGAAGAGGTAAACAAGATCAGAGCAAATCTACAGGAGCTGGACCCTCACCTGGGTCCCTATCCTTATGACGTCTTGAGAAAATGGGTTTCCCTCACTGACCGTCTCAATGAAGACGTAGCCACCAAGCTGCAGCCGCTCTCAGGTAGGATTTGTGCCTTCAGTGATGTGATTCCAGAAGTCCAGTTGACCCACACCAAGGACCGAGCCGAGCAGCCGAGGAACGACACGGCCTGCCAGAGCATGCGTGAGGGTCTGGACAGGCTACCCAAAATGAAGCTCAGAGAAGGGACGGAGTTGCGGTTCTCTGTCATTCCCGAGAAGACCTACCCTCCAGGAGCAACACCAGCAGAGATTACACGGTGCAGCCTGGACTACAGCTACGCCCTGAACACGGTACTGGAGAAGTACTATCAGGCACAACCTCTTCACTTATTGGGTACGTTATATGACTTTTTACATCGTCTTGATATTGACACTCTTGACATGGCCTCCTTAAATCAAATATATGCCTTTTATTTCAGGGGAGCTACAGTTTGCCTTTGTGTGTTTCCTGATTGGTAACGTCTATGAGGGATTTGAACACTGGAAAAGCCTACTGGCTCTACTGTGTCGCTCGGAGGAAACCATGAGAAAAAATAAAGACTTGTACCTGGGACTCATCGCCGTGCTGTACCACCAGCTCGGAGAAATCTCACCTGACTTTTTTGTCGACATTGTGTCACAGAATAACTTCCTTACATCAACTCTGCAGGTACTGAATGAATATAAAATGTCTTCTTTAAAATGTGTGTGTTGGTGTTTCGCAAGGGATTATAGTATTAAATTGTAGTATCTGTCTTTTGTAGTGTTTACTTTTACCCACTTTACGCATGCTCCTGGTTTAGGCCCTTTTCAACCTTTGTTTGGTCCCGTTCTTAGTGTAAATTAGTACTTGTACTTAAAAAGCCAAATGAACAATCCTAAAAGCCACTGTACTATATAATGTTTGGGCAGAATCATGGACATGGCACTCATTATAATTATTTTTTTTTTCTTTTTAACTATACATTTATATGGTGCAATAAAAGATACAGTAGGCATAGTCATATTAAATTGACTGTTTGCTTTTTCCTCTCTCAGGACTTCTTCCAGTTTGCCTCTGGACCTGGAGTAGATGGCACACTGCGTAAAAGAGCAGAGAAGTTCAAAGCTCATTTGACAAAAAAGTTTCGATGGGACTTTGACGCTGACCTGGATGACTGTGCACCTGTCGTAGTGGAGCTGCCTGAAGGATTTACAGTCAACTGAAACGGATGGCATAGTTTCAATACTGCAAATGTATTAAGTGGAAGCTTCTTAATGAATTGCTATATTGAATTGGAAGACCATTGCATATACAGATACACAGCATATATCTGGCGCCCTCTGGTGTTGTAGACGAACTTGAAGATGCATATTTTATGTGAATGCAATGTATCTAACCCCCTTTGATCTTTGTGCACTTACAGTAAAAAAATATATCAATTTATAATTTATTTGTATTCTTTATGATTACATTGTGGTTTGATCAACAACCATTTCATAAATTATACTTGTTATTTAGACTTCACCACTAGATGGCGACAACGAGCCATGACACAGCTCATAGTTGTGCCGGGTTTTTAATATTGATTATCTAAAGAGAGGGTATAGAGGTTTTAATTAAAATTAATGGTCGTGTAAGGCCTTTTTTCTCCATGAGTCTTGTCCAGACCAGGTATTACTAGAGTGTGTAATTTGTGAGAAAAGTCAGACAAAATCATGAGTCTATGAAGTGAGTTGAGCTCCTGTCTATTTTCCAGGTTGTGTTGCTTTGTCACTTGCTTGACCACTCCTGCTGCAGGACAGAGTCACATGAGCTCAGGAGGGTCCATAGACTTTGCTATGATAACAAAACAGCATTTAAATCTTTTATACATATCACCCTGTGACCGTCCTAGTTGGAAGTTTAATTTAGGAATTTAGTACACTTAAATTCCTCTCTGATCTGAATCCTCTCTAGCTTAAAACACCCGCCTATTTTACCCTGTGCACAATAGTTAGACATACATAAATGGCATTGCTTATTAAAAGAAGATCTTACAGCCCACATACAAGTGTGATCCATCATTAGAGAACACTGTCAGGGCTTCAGAACTTAAACTACAGAAGCCCAAACATAAAAAAAAAAACTCCTTTTTTTAGTCTCGCCTGAATATTGTCAATTTGTAAAGGTCTTAAGCAAGACATACTTCATTGTGTAATTATGCTATTCACTGTACATGCTGTTTATCTTGTTGACAACAATATTGTAAAAGTTTCAGATCTCTAGGAACAGGCATTTTGGTGCTGTTGACCTTTTAGTATCAAAAAGTATATTTGGAAGTTATCCAAATATTTGCCAACTGTGCCAAACTAAAATTTTAGCTCCTCTATGATAATAAACAAATACATTTGGATATTCTGGAGGCCACAAATATCTATTATAACTGCTAAAAACAATGTTTGTGAAAATGTGTAAACATGAGTGTAGCCACGCACACACGCACGCACGCACGCACACACACACACACACACACACACACACACACACACACACACACACACACACACACACAAAACAGTAAGGGCTACATACCCTATCTTTAAGTATTGCTATCGTGTGGATTATGATTCGTTTTACTCAAGTCTTCGTTCTGACAAACCACGCAAACCATTAAGTGCAACAGCTGGAGGCAGGGCGTTCACAAAAGCATAACAAAATCACATGTTTTTTGAGCTGAGTTTGTGTGTAATCGCTTTGACATTGATGGATGGACCAACCTTTGCTATTGTCATCTGGTCCATCAGTTAATCTGATTCATTTGTTTTAGAAGCATCCATCTTTCCAGCTCGACTTGACTACTCTCTCTAAAATAAATAATGCCTGTAATATAATTTTAATAGTGTGAGCAAAGTCAATTCAAGATCTGTAAAACAAGTTAATGTAAAAAACAACAACAACAACAACAACAATCAATCAATCAATCAATCAATCAATCTTTTGTCCAAAGGATGAGGATGAACTAATAAAATAAAGAAATAATTGTGACGTATATTATTTTATTTTTTACTGAGATATAGCTTTAGAAGGGGTTACTTACATACTGTCAAGAAAAAAGGGTTGGGGAAGTTTTGTGACAAAGTACTTTGAGATTGAAATTTACAACACAAGAGTTGATTTCTCTTAAAACAGATGCTTGTGAAAAGGCGTGGTAATACTGGGCTTCATGTAGCGAGCTCTTTTTAAAGATGTACTCGGATCTAAAGAGAAGATCAATGCTGTTTGTGGTCGACTCTGGGACCACAGGGACCCAGCGCCGGTTTGCTCTTTTGCCTTTGAATGCGTTTGGATGGAGAGAGAGAGAGTGGCTTGGAACACATGGTGGAAACACTGCAGGAAATGTAGTCCAATTATGTGGAGGGGTCTTGGCATGAAGCACAGTATGTCATGGCCAAAAACTCTGCTTGGTTTTGGACCCTATATTTAACAATCAATTTATAGCTATTCACAAATCAACTGTTGAGAACTGATAAAGTGATACCCCAAAGATGCCCGACATTTCACTTCACCGAATAAGGATTATAGGCCTAAAAAAGACGAAGAGCCTATGCCACTGCAAAATCAGGTCAAAATGAGTTCTCCTTGAAGGTAAAGTTGGACTTCCAAACCAGGAAACAAAATCATCTCCTCAGGCTAACCAAAATGACACAAATGTTAAGCGTTTGAACTATGATACTCTCAAAAATCAGGAAGAATGTTTGGCTGTAGTCGACTAATAACATTCTGGGTCGAGCAGCACTGGCAAAAGCTCTCGGAATCTATCTATGATGTATCTGTACCCAAACTGCACTGACAAGACCACAAGATTACACTCCCAAATCTCAAGATAAATCAGCGTCATGGCACACGCTGTGAATACTTGTACATGTGCCTTTTTTTTTTTTTTTTTTTTCAATCAATTTGCAAAGAATTCTAACAACCTTCTTTCACATTGTCATTATGGTGTATTATTTGTAGAATTTTGAGGCAAATAATGAATTGGCAAGAGATAGAAGTGAATAAAGTGTGAATACATTCCGGATGCACTGTGTAATTTCTGGTATCTCTTGCCCTTTTGTGCAGATATTCACAGATGGTCCCGATATAAAGGCTTATACAACAAGACTGAGCCATTGCCTCGACTCAGGCCTTTTCACGTTCATGTTATTCAGATGCAATTTATTCTACAATTTATTATACAGAGATTTCATTGCAGCACAGTGTTAAAACGATGTGCCTTTGACCCTCAACATTCTCTCTCTCGTCATATTTCTGGTATGGTCACCTTTGTCTTTGTTCCCTTTGGTGTGCAGCTGCTGTTGCATGCTGGGATTCTGACTGCATCAATCGTGCCCCAGGCCTTGCAGTTACCCTTAGAGCTAGCACAGAGCTGCCAGTGCTAACACAGGCCTCTCTATTCTGTCCCAGTCGGTCGCCCACTCTCCTCCTCCTTCCAGGCTCTGATGGTTGTGTACACATGCAGCGGGGACCAGACATCTTGACCTGGCCCTGGGATGACTGTGGTTTATATTAAACATTGCCGACTGAGCAAATCTGATCTTTGATTTGATGAGAAGGAGTGCTTAATTATTCATGGGTCAATGTCTGCAGATGAGGCATATCTAATATCTATCCCAGAGACAGAGACTGACCAGACACGAGGTACTGTTTGAATCTGTGCATTTATTTGACAATACTAGATGGAATGTGTATGCTGTGAACTACAAGTACTTTTGGTGATTTAGAAAAATGGCCTTTTTGGAAATCAGTGGCTTTGCTGATAACCGGTTATGAACAGACTCAAGGAATATGGACCAATCTAAAAGAAAATGGATTGAGACAAATAGTTTCAAAAGGAAATGGCATTGCAAACACTGCCCTGGTCATTGTGAATGGAAGAGACATTTATCAAAGTTGTGTACACATGTCAGCAGATTGTGGGTACTATTAACACTTATTTGAGTAGCTTTTTCAAGAAATTGAAATGAAATTGCAAAACTTCCTGACACTATAGATTTTTATTGACGTAACAGCACTCTTAGTTGAGTAAAAGTTTTGGTTTCTCTTCCCACAGTGAGTAAATCTACAAGTGACAAAAGCTTTATGTTGACAATATGAAATAAATTTGAACATTTGCGTTTCATGCACCGTTCTGTCTGTCAGGTTTCATTTGGTCAAATTTGTGTGTCCATCCATCGAAAATAATCCATTTTGAGCATGAATTATTGTTTTGTCCTTCAAAGGACATTCACTTCAAATTATAAATCAGATGTTACGTCCAGACATTTAATAAATAAAATAAACTTGCCTAATCTTAAATCTACTTTTACATGAGTAATGTTGTCCCAAAATTCTTATTACATTGACTCATTCTGCCATGCTGTGCATATCCAGGCCAGCGAAGGTCAGTGAAGGTCTTTTTCCGATGGCTCTATTCTTCAGTTGCTAACGATGTGCTTCAACACTCCAATGTTCACATGTCTGACCCACGTGACCCCAATGTGAGACCGGTACGTGCTCTTTCCCCACGTTGTGAATATAGCTGTTGAGATGTACTGGACAGTACCAAGCTGGGGTATTAAAAGCCGGGATGCGTGATCCCATTGGAAACGACACCCCATCAGTGACAAGTGAGTGCAAACAATACTTTGTGTAATAGTGATCTATGTCTATGGTCACATTTATATAGCGCTTTTCTACCGTCAAGGTACTCAAAGCGCTTTACATCAAGGAACCAGTCACCCATTCACACACACATTCACACCCCAGATATACGCAGACACTGGGGGGCAAGTTGGGTTAAGTGTCTTGCCCAAGGACACAACGGCAGTATTCACATGAGGCAGCTGCGATCGCACCACCAACCTGCGGGCCAGTGGATCTGACCGCTCTGGGAGCGGGGAGTCGAACCGCCGACCTTTGGATCAGAAGACGAGCACTCTACCACTGAGCTACTGGCGATTAGCGCAGGGGCTAAAAACAAAGTGTTAAAGCTCTGTGATGTGTTTCTGTTAGTGGCAAAGTGCCTGTCTTTCAGATCACGTACAATAAAAGCCCCCAAACAGCTGGCCAATAAATCTCCTTTTTGCAGCCTGAGAGGGTCAAGGTATTTCTATGATCGTTAACAACACAACATTGTACAGAAGACGCGTCCGCTTGTCACAGAGGTAATAAAACTCTCCGCACTCCAGCTGTAGATCCTCCTCGAAAGCTAAACGAAACATTTAATATTTCATTTTGGCTTAGATAAACCACAGCAAAGACTGGTTCCCATTGAACTCCCATGCCCCAGTCTATCAGATCTCTATCGCCCACCTGCCTGTTGGATGACTGATCTCCAACTTCCATTTTTAGTGAATATGTGTGTTGACTTTGGCTACAGCGCTCATGAACTCTGGCAGACCTTGTAGCAGCAGAACGCATTTGAATATCCCTGCAACCCCCTGAATACACACAGTCTGAAAAGACTAATCGGGTGCCTTGATCATGAGTGAGTGAAGTTTTTGGAGGTTTTTTGAAAGTAGGGCCCTCTCTGCCTCACTCAGGGGAGCACAGCTGAATGGAAGGGAAGGACAGGAGAAGAACGTGATGGAGTGGCTGTATAAAAAGCACTCCTCTGTCAGTGTTTTCTATCAGCTATTCAGGCTATTCCTGATCTGCTTTCCGGCAATTGTCCCTATTTTTATTTGTGCCTTTCTCACTTCCCACCGCTCACACAAAGCCGTCAGTGTTTGAATAATTCAGCGATTCTCAATTTATTATTCTGGCATTTCCCACAAACCCACTATCAATGTCTGTTATTGTTTGTATTCAAATTCTACCGAAACAGGACATAACGTATAACTGTAATGATGAATATAACTAAATATTTTAAATAGTTTTGTGATTTCTGTCATGTCTCGTTGTGTGAAGCACTTTGAATTACCTTGTGTATGAACTGTGCTCTACAAATAAACTTGCCTAAACTATAACTTATTAACCCTGCTTTGCTTCACAGATATATATTTTTTCTTATATATTTTTTTGTTTATTTAATTATAGTTAGTTTTTTTGTACTAAACATGCACTTGTGAGTGGGCTTGCCTATGCACAGAGCTGACCTGTAACTTGGCCTGGTAGTGCTCACCTGCTGCTCTCCATGGAGATAGAACATGGTGACTGAACATGGAGACAGGTGGGAAACCCTCAACCAGAAAAGTTACATAGTACATCTTAAATTAAATTAAACTCAACCCAACAAACTGCACAATTTGGAAAAACTGAGGTTTCTGCCCCACACCTCATACTTTGTGTTTGGGACTCAATATTTCATTATGGCTTGCGTTACAAACTTAGTGCTGTTTTCTACTGTGATTTCCTCTTTCTTTGGTAAAATAGGAAATCCTCCTCCGCCTATCACCAATGTAATCCTGCTTTTAGCTTCTGATGCCAGTAAACTGTCTCTGAGAATATTGTGAGCAGGTGACAGGTTTTTCCACTGCGCAGCTAAAGTTGATATAAAACTTATCATTAGGAAAACTGCTGTAAAAAGACTCCCACTTAATGGATTTTCCCCTGAAAGCACTATAGCCTGCTGCACAGTATGTGTTAGTGATTCCATGTTTGGCTGAACTTATCTGGAGTCGCCATCCAACAGGAAATTCCTGACACATATTCATCGAAAGAACCTCTCAGCTGTTTCACTAATGAAATATTGAAGGACTGCCAATTCAACAATGCGCAGAGCTCAGCCCTGAGTCCAAGAAATAATATTCATTATAAGCTATGGACTCTAATTCAAGTAACGTATGTGAAGTTTTAGTTGAAATTTGTAACTGTGTCTCAGACCACATGCCCCTGACCTGTGGTGTGCCCCAGGGGTCAATCCTGGGACCACCTCTGTTCAAACGCTACATGCTGCCGTCAGGTCTCTGCACTGGCTCCCTGCGGTTCAGAGAATAGAGTTTAAAGCTGCTCTGCTTGTGTACAAGTCTCTCCATGGCCTAGCACCAAAGTACATCTCGGACATGTTAGTGTCATATGAGCCATCTCGGACTCAGGAACTCAGGGGCCTCCTGCTGGTGCCAGAGTCAGGACTAAACATGGACCGGCCTCCTGCTGGTGCCCAGAGTCAGGACTAAACATGGACCGGCCTCCTGCTGGTGCCCAGAGTCAGGACTAAACATGGACCGGCCTCCTGCTGGTGCCAGAGTCAGGACTAAACATGGACCGGCCTCCTGCTGGTGCCAGAGTTAGGACTAAACATGGACCGGCCTCCTGCTGGTGCCAGAGTCAGGACTAAACATGGACCGGCCTCCTGCTGGTGCCCAGAGTCAGGACTAAACATGGACCGGCCTCCTGCTGGTGCCAGAGTCAGGACTAAACATGGACCGGCCTCCTGCTGGTGCCCAGAGTCAGGACTAAACATGGACCGGCCTCCTGCTGGTGCCCAGAGTCAGGACTAAACATGGACCGGCCTCCTGCTGGTGCCAGAGTCAGGACTAAACATGGACCGGCCTCCTGCTGGTGCCAGAGTCAGGACTAAACATGGACCGGCCTCCTGCTGGTGCCAGAGTCAGGACTAAACATGGACCGGCCTCCTGCTGGTGCCAGAGTCAGGACTAAACATGGACTGGCCTTCTGCTGGTGCCAGAGTCAGGACTAAACATGGACTGGCCTCCTGCTGGTGTCAGAGTCAGGACTAAACATGGGGAATCTGCGTTTCAGTTTTATGCAGCTGAAGTCTGGAAAAGTCTTCCTGAAGATGTGAGACAGGCTTCTACTCTGGCAATGTTCAAATCCAAGCTAAAACTGTTTTGTTTAGCTGTGTTAACGGAAAGGATTTTAATTGCACTATTCTCTTTTATGTCTTTGTCATTACAGTGCATTTTTCTTCCTGTTCTGTGAAGCACTTTGAATTGCCTTGTGTACAAATTGTGCTCTACAAATAAACTTGCCCGAGGGCCCATCTCCAGATCTTTGTGCTAGGCCTGGTCAGGACTACCTTCGCTGGAGGATTTCACCTGGTGCATGTTTTGAGTTGGGGAGCAACGTAATTAAATAACTGTCCCAGGGCCTTCCCTGTCCTTATACCTTCCAAGTGGAGAAAGAGGCAAGGCAAGGCAAGGCAAGGCAAGGCAAGTTTATTTGTAGAGCACATTTCATACACAAGGCAATTCAAAGTGCTTCACACAGCAGGAAAAATGCATTCAAATCACAAAGAAATTACAGAAACAGAAATACAATAAAATTAACTAAATTAAAAATTATCAATCCAACTGATTGTCTAAACTAATAAAATCACAAACAAAAGAGAAGAGTGCAAAGAAAAAAATCCTTTCAGTCATATGCGCAGCTAAACAAAACTGTTTTTAGCTTAGATTTGAACATTGTCAGAGTAGAACCTGTCTCACATCTTCAGGAAGACTGTTCCAGATTTTAGCTGCATAAAACTGAAACGCAGATTCCCCATGTTTTGTCCTGACTCTGGGCACCAGCAGGAGGCCGGTCCCTGAGGTCCTCAGAGTCCGAGATGGTTCATATGGCACTAACATATCCAAGATGTACTTTGGTGCTAGGCCATGGAGAGACTTGTACACAAGCAGAGCTGCTTTAAAGTCTATTCTCTGAGCCACAGGGAGCCAGTGCAGAGACCTGAGAACAGGACTAATGTGATCATACTTCCTGGTTCTAGTCAGGACCCGAGCAGCAGCGTTCTGGATGTACTGCAGCTGTTTTACAGCTCGTTTGGAGAGACCAGTGAGCAGGCCGTTACAGTAGTCTAATCTACTGGAGACAAACGCATGGATAAGTCTCTCTAAATCTGGTTTTGACACTATATTCTTGATTTTGGCAATGTTTTTTAGATGGTAAAAAGCTGTTGATGTTATTGATTTGACGTGGCTATTAAAGTTCAAGTCTGAGTCCATTATTACCCCCAGATTTCTAATTTGGTTTGTAGGTTTTAGAGCGAGACTCTGGAGGTGACCGCTAACACTTTCTCTTTGTTTCTGTGGGCCAAAAACGATTATTTCAGTCTTGTCTGAGTTCAGCTGGAGAAAGTTGTTTTGCATCCACAAACTGATCTGTTGGATGCAGTGACAGAGTGAATCTACTGGTCCATAGTCACCTGCCGATAGTGAAACATAGATCTGAGTGTCGTCTGCATAATTGTGATAGGACACATTTTCACTGCGTATCAACTGACCCAACGGCAGCATGTAGAGGTTGAACAGAAGGGGACCCAGGACTGACCCTTGGGGCACTCCACAGGTCAGGGTCATGTGGTCTGAGACACAGCTACCAATTTCAACAAAGTACTTCCTGTCTTCCAGATAGGACCTTAACCAGTTTAGGGCAGTGCCAGTGATGCCCACCCAGTGCTCTAGTCTCTGTAAGAGGATCCCATGACCGACAGTGTCAAAAGCAGCACTCAGATCTAACAGAATTAAGTCTGAGGCTTTGCCCGTGTCAGTGTTCAGGCGGATGTCATTTGTCACCTTGACAAGAGCAGTCTCAGTGCTGTGATGAGGTCTAAAACCTGACTGAAAAACATCAAATGAGTTGTTTATTAAGAGGAAATCTGTGAGCTGTTGGTAAACAACCTTTTCAAGGACTTTGCCCCAAAATGGCAGATTAGAGATGGGCCGGTAATGACTCAGTACTGCGGCATCAAGACTGCTCTTCTTTAGGAGAGGCTTTATGACCGCAGTTTTCAAAGACATTGGGAATGTTCCAGATTGAAGCGACATGTTAACTATGTGAGTGAATGGTGCTAACAAACTGTTCAGCACAGACTTTAGAAATCCGGTGGGTAACACATCGAGGCAGCATGTAGATGAACTCAGACTAGTGATGATCTCATGGACAGTTTTGTCAGTTACTGGTGCAAAGTGAGTTAGCTCTAAGTGTCTTGGTGGTTTTAGGGTAATTTTTTGCTTTGTGGGATTTATAGCATTTTTAATGCCCTGAACTTTGTCATTAAAGAATAATGCAAACTCATTACACTTGGATGTGGAAATGAGTTCTAACGGCAGCTGAGCTGGAGGGTTTGTTAATCTGTTTACTGTGGCAAACAGGACACGCGAGTTGTTACTGCAGCTTCCAATTATTTCAGAAAAATATCTTTCCCTAGTTCTACATAAGATTAGGTTGTACATGTTCAGCTTCTCTTTGTAAATCTCTTTTTGAACCTGGAGCTTTGACTTGCGCCATTTCCGTTCAGCCCTGCGGCACTCCCTTTTCTGTGCCCTGACCGAATCATCATTTCTCCACGGCGCCTTCTGCTTATTTTTAACCATTTTAGCCTTTATAGGGGCGATGGTGTCCAGAACATTCAAAACACTAGATGTAACAGAGTTCAACAAATCATTTACATTAGAACATGAGACATTTTCAAAGTTTATCATTTCCATAAACAGTGCACCTGTGCCATCACTTATGTGTCTCCTCTGAACAACTGCAGGACCAACCGGTGGTTTGGGAGAAACAGACAGGTCAAAGAAGACACCGAAATGATCAGACAGAGCAACATCGATCACCTTAACATTTGAAATATTTACCCCCTTTGTAATTATGAGATCTAGAGTGTGTCCTTTGCTGTGGGTGGGGCCTCTCACATGCTGAGTAAGACTGAAGGTTTCAAGGACAGCATCAAGCTCTTTAGCGTTTCTGTCACAAATATTATCAACATGCACATTGAAATCACCTGTAATGACTAAACCATCAAAGTCTGTGCATACGACTGAAAGCATCTCAGTAAAATCATCAATAAAACTTTGGCAGTGCTGGGGAGGCTTGTATAAAACAATGAAGAGAATGGATGGAGACCGTTTTAGCTCCATTTTAAAGGATACATACTCAAATGATGAAAACACCCCAAAAGACAACCGGCGGGTAATTATTTCATCTCTAAAGACAGCACAGACTCCACCCCCTTTTTTGTTTTCTCGTGTTTCAGATTCAAACTTAAAGTTGGATGGAGCAGATTTTATCAGAACTACATTTCCTGTGTTTTTGTCAAGCCATGTTTCAGTTAAAAACATAAAATCAAGATTATAAGAAGAAATAAAATGATTAATTAAGAGAGATTTGTTACATAAGGATCTGACATTTAGCACAGCAAGTTTCAGACTAGTTTCAGTGGGACTGGGCTTTATCTTTTCACAGGGAATATGAATCACATTTCTCAGATTGGGCCTGACTCGCATTTTGTTTTTCCATCTGTGTGATGATGAGACTACAGAAATAGCACTAGGGGGGGCTCTTTTTACATAGGGCCCCGGGTTGGTTTGATTTTTAATGTGACAATAAGTCTCGGCAACGCTGAGACCCAGTGCATCCTAGCTGTGGGAGATACCAGGTGAAAGGCGAGGTTGGATGGGTGGTGGGGCTTTTGTAGCCAAGGAGAGTTTGGGACCAGGTGAGAGGCGAGGGGGGATGGGTGGTGGGGCTTTTGTTGGTGTAGTCGGCTTGTGCAGGGAAGAGTTGATAAGTATTGACGTAGCCCTTGCTATATTGGGCGTGAGTGGAGCCATCTTAATGCCTGATTTGATCAGACTTTCAAAATGGCTGGGAAGGCCCATGGGTGAGAGGGGAGATGAGAAGGAGAATGATGAATCTTTAGTGGGAGTAGATGTTGCAGGGGGAACCCAGGGCTGGTGTGAAGGCAGGGGCGATGACAGGGATGTTGTTGGGCTTGTCACAGATGGGTCCAAGGCCTTTGAAGATTGTTCCTTTGCTGGAGGCGGTGGAGGTGAATGTGGAGCAGCTGGAGCTGAATCCTTTGCTGGTGGTGGTGGAGCAGCTGCTGATGAATCCTTTGGTGGAGGCTGAGGTTGTGGTGCTTTTGATGTTGAAACATTGGCTCGGTCTCTGGCTGATGGAGCAGGGATTCTTCTCTCATTCCTCTATTCTCTAACTATCTGCTCAGGACCCTGTCCAGGCCCAGTCCAATGCCTCAGAGCGTGGAGCAGGTTCTCTGTCAGCACCCTCACTCCACCTCTGCATAGGTGGGGGCCATTTCTCTTAAACAGGTCCTCTCGTTTCCAGAATAGATAGAAGTTCTCAATGTAGTGTAGTCCTCTCGGGGAACACTCTTTGGACAGCCATGTGTTCAGCTGAAGAAGCCGGCTAAACTTGTTTATCCTCCTGTCGATGTTTGGAAGAGGTCCACTTATGAATGTTTTGATTTCCATTTTATCAAGAACGTCGAATAACTTCAAGAAGTCTTTTTTCAAAACTTCAGTCTGTTCCCGCCGCATGTCCACTGCACCCACGTGCACAATCAGCTGTTTAGCTCCTCCATGCTTAGCCATAATATTTGGAAGGAGTGACGTTATCTCAGAAACAGTGGCGCTTGGAAAAGAATGTGTGTTTATCTTTTCATGCGTCACGTGACTTATCGCGCCGTCCCCAACCAAAACAAGTGGTAGTGCACGCTATTCAAAATCACAAAATCACAGTCGCATCACAGGAATTGACTTTTTTTTTTTTTTAATTTGAGCAAGATAATTTTTTGGTAAAATTGAACAATGACAGAGTTGTCACTCAATTACATTTACTTAAAGTTGCAGTATGTACATTGTCTGGTGGAAATGTTATCACTTTGCTTGTTCATTTCTGATGATGACGATGAAATAAAAGTAAAGCCTGTGTGACAACTGCACTAGTATTCTGATCCTGCCCCAAAGCTTTTGACAGGAGGAGCCTAAAGCTCTATTCAAGCCTCTGTCTCTGATCTCACACATGTGGTCAGCAACACTGGTCAAAACTAAAATAATATTCAGTCCATGTTTCTGTATCTACACGTGCCATTGCCGCATAACGTGTGGGTTAGAAGTGAAATGCCGCTGTGCACGGCAGCAAACGCAGGCAGGCGCACGCTGGGTGAAAGGGACAAACATGTGCATGGATTTTTAAAAAAATAAGCTCCTTTTTATTAAGTAAGGAGTAGAAAGTCTGGATACTTGGGTTAAAAAAGAAAGGAATAAAAGTAAAAATTCACCAGAAATTGTAACACTCAAGTAAAGATCCCGGAAATATCGACTTAACAATAACAAAGCACAAACTCTTCGTTATTTGCCACCTCAGCATTTCAGGCAAAGCAGTTCATCTCTTGAGACAAGCAGGCGGGGCGTCCTTCAGTTACATAGTGCACTTTAAGCATCCTTTATCCCATTGTAACGTCTTTTGGACACATCATTGGCAATTGAAATGTTACACAGTGCAGCGCTCATGGACTTCTCTCCAGATCTTTGTGCTAGACTTGGTCAGGACCTTGAGGATTTGAATTTTCAGTTCAGTTCAGTTCAGATTTCTGTGCATAGGAATGTGTATTTTTGAGGACTCGCTGATAGTTGAAAATAATCATCTGTTATAGATTTCCACGTCACAACAAAGATCTACACAGAAGACGCTATTTGTATGATCCGGAAACATGAATATTCCCAGTGTTTCCTCTACTCTTCGATATCTGTGCAGGTGCGTTGTCTTCAGCCTCATTAATCACTTGGCAGCTCATTCTTTAAGGCCCGGGCTTTGTTTTGTGACACATGGAGATTTTAGAAGACATCGGAAGCCTCCCGTCTTCCTCTGCACAATTCCCGCATCTCTTTTAACCGTCTGTAAATCTCTCCCCTCCTGTCTCTCCTCTGGACGTTATTCTCTGTTCGTTATGTCTCTCACTGTGTCCCACTAGCTCGTCACCATTACTTCTGCCTGTCCTGACTGGATAGCTGAGTTATGGAGCTGTGGTCTGGAAAAGCAGCCGGGAGAGCACTGACTATTTAGGACATTTCCCAGTTTTTTTAATTGTTGTTTAGTTAGATTTAACCTTTATTTTGACCTCAGTATTTGCCATGCAGTAAGTTTGCTCTTGGCAGTTTTATTTCAATACTTTGATCATACTTTGATTTGGTTTTAAGCAGGAACGGCATCCAGGTTCAAAAATATGCCAAACAAATATGCAAATAAGTGCCTTTTCTGCTTGTCTTCATGGTGATTGTATTGCTTTGCATGGGATTTTCCACAACTTTATACATGTACGTGTTTATTGAGGTCTAAACCACAGCACTAGTAGATTTTATACATGGCGACACAGGAACATTTTGTATTTTCAAGAGGATATTGTAAACTGAAACAGTCTTTGCAAATTTGCCAATTACAATTATGCAAAATGTGAATATAATGATCTGGAATGAGTTTAAGGGTGCATAACTTTACTATGGTTGCTTTCCCAACATTCCCTAATGTTTAACAGCCCCTAAAGAAACAACGGCTCTTCGTTTGGTGTATGTTTAACGGGGATATTAAGTAAATGACTCTTAATTACCATTCTTTTTAAAGCCTCAGAGTTGCTGGCCCTGATCCCAGACTGGGTCTCAGCTGATCACAGAAGCCCTGGCTGTCTCTGGTCCGATGCTGCTGCTCTCACCACTGCAATTATGTCTGTCTGAAGGGACAAGCTTCTGTCAGTGTGTGTGAGGGCTGGTGCTGTGGCCAGGCGCCGTGGAGCCAGGGGCCACGGGCTTTGGTGAGTAACGCTCCTGCAAAGGGATCCCCGTATCTTAGTCAATGAGACACCGAAGGGAAATACAGTAACCTCAATAGCAACAACATACTTGATGAAGGAAAGATTACAATTTGGAATGTTTACACTTTTTGACTTGATTTATGTCTCAGCAATCTATTTACATGAAAACAATTGTTATTGTGTATGGGATTCCTAAAATTGTAGGCAATTGCTATTTATCTATGTTTGGGGGGCCCAAGCAGCCCATCGTTCATTGTAAATGTTGACTGCAGGTACAAAGTCACATAATGCTTGCTTGTGCCTCAGCTCTTGGCAACACACAGAAAACACTGAAATTAGCATAGTACAATCAGCTAAAGGTTTACAGTTTTCTAATTTGACCAACATTGAGTCAAAGCCATAATGGTCTGAACTTAAAGGAAAAGTATTTTTTGAGCAAATCAACAACATCCCTTGAATGAATGAATGTATGAATGAATGAGTTATTTATGTTTTCTTCATCCACTACCAATGAATCATGTCCATGCAACTCTTCAAGGGGGTGTGATTCTTGTTTATTTGTGGGTTCGATAGGTTTCTCAGTTCATTCCACAACTGAGCCTCATAGTTGGCACACTCATTTTAACATATTTTGAAGAATTTCTTTATGATTTCTTTTTTGTCATCAACTAAACACCATGTTTTAAGATGTCAAAGTCTTGTAATGGGCAACACACTTCAAGATGTACAACCTTGACAATTCTCCTCATTTAGTTCAGAATTAGAAGATTCTGAAGAGTTGTACATCTTGGGATGTGTTGCCCATTACAAGACTTTGACGTCTTCGAAACATGGTGCAGTAAATTCTGTTTTCAACAGCTTTGAGGTGTGGTACAACTGTGGCATGTCAGCTTAACAGTTAATTACACGCCTTATATCATTAAACTCATAAGTCTCTCAGCAACTGCAGCATTCACAGTAAAGTCAGTCCAGGATTTACTCCACAAGAGATTGTTACGTCATTTATTGACTTCTGCATTCTGTTCTTCTGTTTTTCTGTCCATCATCTTGACTTTGTCTTGATCCGTAAACACTATTTGATTATTTTATGTCCAGTTCCTTGTTTGAGCCCTGAGTCTTGTAAATATCTCTCTTAACCAACAACCACAGCTGGGTAAAGTCATGCCTCACAATCGTGCAGACAAACTACAGCAGTGTCCATTACAACGTGCGATGACGACCGTTGTGAACGTGCCAGGAACTTTTCAGATTGCAATATAAACGGCATGAGCTGGATCGCATGCATTACCATTACGATGTGATTATCCTCAAAATATGGTTTCAAATGTTCACAGTTCACAGAAACATTTTCATATGCCTTTAATTGTTTCTGTATTTTGAAAAGCGCTTCTGTTTATTTGGACCCCTCTATATTCTTAATAGGCAGAAGTCAGAATGTGCTTGGCAATGAATTTAGAATGTTATGAGGACACTAATCTGACATGCCACAAGCAACGGGATGTGGGCCGACTATTGTGTGAGTGAACCACAAATTGGCAAAACATGGTACCACTCCACACTGGGCAAAGTAGTTGGGGCCATTGGGTTTGAGGGAAAATATACAGTATGTTTAAATGTGAAATATATTAAGAATGTTTAAGCATTTTAACATTTTTCTCTTTGGTTTATTTGCCTTTTTTAACCAAGAAAGTGCAGCCCATGATGTTTTACGGGAAACCTACCAGACACAGAAACCGCTCAAAACCCAGGACCCTTTTGCTTTGAGGCACTAACCACTGTGCCACTGTGCTCAAAAGAAATTAATCACCAAACAATAAGAGATTAATATCCAATGAAATAGCAAGCAGAGTTCAGTTTCTTAAAGTTACTCACTAATGGCCTGTGTTCAAACCTTGATTTATCATTCTTAAATGCAGCTTTGAGTTCTATAGCAGTAAAGACACAATAAGGTTTAACATTCTAATAAGTTTGTTATCTTAAGTTAGGGAACAGGACCACGCCCCTTCCTGCGGCTACACTATTCAAGCATCCAGATCACATACACCTATATTCATGACGTCGTACCCCTCCCTCCCCCCTTTTATTTGTTCTAATTATTGTAATTATATCCTAGATGGCCCTACAGCCCTCATTGCCAGAAGCCCCAAAACGGCATCCATTTCTGTACATTTATGATGTTCATGTTTCTCGCATGTCAATAAATACTTTGCATCGTATCTGGGGTCGTGGTCCTGGCTAGTGAAGGACTTTGAATCAGACCTGATAGATGTGAATTGTTAGATTCAGTGGACAGTGCATCAGATGTATTTTTTCTAAATGTGGAGGGTTCCATTCTTTTAACTTATAACTCCAGTCACAAGAGGCCAAAGTAGGAATAAATGGTTATCAAGATCACTATATAATGCTTTAGTGGAGGTCTGTGCACTTCCACAATGTGACTGCAATATTCCCCCCCCTGGATTCTATGTTCAGATTGCAAACATGAATAAAAATCATTACACTTTACAAGTGCTACGCTTTGGGGCGTAATCCTGCCAAATGAATGTGTCTTGTAAGCCTGGAGGAAACGCAGTGCTCCATACAGATGAGTGGTTTCCTGTGTTTTGCCAGGTGGAGTGTCGGAGCTGACAGGAGTGCTCACCTCTGTGTCCACATCCATGGTTCGTAAAAAGGAGGCGACGGTCCAAAATAAACATGTGATGAGAGCTGCTGAGTTTATACACCAACATGAGGAGGGAAGATCCGCCTTCAGCTAATCATATTCCACCCACACAGCTTGCAGTCTGGATCCTTTCCTGTACCCCCCAGCGTCCAAAATACCAGGATTTGTGGGTAGACAAATAAAGATCTGCACAGAGACAGAAACCCCTGCCACACACTGGTCATGTTTAGTGGGCAGACTGGGGAAGCTGAAGGGTGTTTTTTCATACGGATGGATTGTTTTGGCTGTTGGTGCTAATCTGCGGAGTGAATGCCCTTGCCTTGTAAAGTGATGTGCATGTTTGAGAGAGACTGCTAATAGAACAATCGTAGGGGTAAAAAAAAGTAAATAATTCAATGTTTTCATAGTTTTGAATCGGCTTGTTGGAATGAAGTAGCCTGGTAACACCTACGTTTGTTGCTTTATATGGATGGGGCTTTCCTGTGGCGTAAACACATGCTGCATTGTGGACTCCCCCAGGGTTCAATCCTTGGGCCAGTCCTTTTCAGGTTGTACCTCCACCTCTTGGGCCACTTATCACATGGCCTATCTTGTCAATTGTATGCGTGTTATAGCATAAAATGATCAGCAGCATCTCCCTGACACCTCTGCTAGAGTGTTTTGAATGATGTCAAGGTTTAGTTGGCTCAAAATGTCTTCAGAAGCTGAATGAAAACAAACTGAGGTGATAGTGTGGATGCCTTGTGTCCTGGGCCGTCGTGAAACCCAGTTTTTATTAACTTAGCCAAAATCAGGTTTGAGTGGGTCATACATGTTTGTATTTTGTCATGTCTGGACTACTGCAATGCACTGTAAACTGGAACTAACCAAAGGGAACTTTATTGTCTGCAGTTAGTCCAGAATGCTGCTGCCCGTTTTTTAACATAATGTAAAAAAAACATGAGCCCATAACCCGAATTCTTACGACTTTACACTGTTCCTTTTTAGAATAGATTTTAAGATTTTATTGTTTGTTTTTAAAACTTTTTAAAACCGGCCCCACATCACATCTCAAACCTCATCCAGTGTGCTCTGAGGGCCAGTTTCAGCTTAGAGCGTGTTTTAAGTCTTGTCTAAAGACCCAGTTTTATTCTCTGGGTTTTTAACACTGCATAAATTGTGCGGCCCTATGTTTCTATTATTGATTTGTTTTTTTTTGTTTTTTTTGTTTTTTTAGTGTTGTTTTAATTACATTTATTTTAATTATATTTTAAATGTTTTGTTTTTTGTGTTTATTGTTATTTTACTTTGATACTATAAAAATGTGCTATAGAAATAACGTGAATTGGATTGGACTGCAAGTAATCAGATATGAGTTCTTTTTATAATTTAATAATTTTTCGTTTGAAATATAACTTTAGCACTTTGTGTTGCCCATAGTTGGCTCAGTTGTATTAAAATATTATGACCAATATGGAGTGACTCGCTCAGTGCTCAAGTTTGCAGCGACATGAGAGAGTTTGGGACTGTGGAGCGTTTAATGCAAAGAAAAAAAAATCTCAATTACTTTTAAGTCACAGGAGCTAACACAGATTTAAGTGAGAGATGAATCAAACATACACGTGGAGCCAGTACTGGAACCCCTTTTCCAGGGACGCCCCATAGACGGCTACATGCTTAAGGGAGATTTGGAGCAAATCAACAAGAATTCCGGACTTATGCACTGTGTAACTTTCCATTCTTTCTGTAGTTTCACACGGACAGCTTTATAAAATAATCTTCATGCAGAACTAGTAATGTGTAAAGTGAATGCGTAATATAGTGATGTGTGCCGACTATGAATCATGGTCTATCACTTTATATTAAAGAAAGGTCAGAATCAAAACATTTACTAACTTAGCAAAACCTTTCATACTGGCCATCAGCATTTTCCTATGTGAAAAAGGGTCAGTGCATAGCTTATGATTGATTTATGTATTACAATGCTGATGTATTCAAACTTAATTAACAATGATTCTTGTTCAATGAACTGAGATTAACTTGAATATTGGTTCATCTTGTACATCCTAAATCTATGTATATTTTTCCTTTTTTACAGCCCTCATGGCTCACATGGCACAAGCGGCCAGTGGCTGCAGCAGACATTCTTCATATCCTCCTGGGTAAAGAGCACAGATTTCTTAGTTTTAAAGATGCCCGGAGGACTGGCTCAAATCTGCCCTGTCACTGCTCTGTGGTTTAATCATATTTCACTTTATGAAACAAAACTCACCCCTTGGGCACATGAAAGTGAACTCATAAAGCCAACAGGAACAGACTCAACCTGGCCAATAAACATCTGACTGCCAAAGCAGGACCAGCACTGAAAAAGTCATTTACAGTATACCACGCTCTCCAGCAGCTTCTCCAGTGAGAGGTGGGTCTAATGATGGTTTATTTAGCAAATGATCATAACTCACACAGAGGACTTTGAGCATAAAAAATAATCCATCAAAGCAAAATGCTGGCATGGAATTAATGAAAGAGGATGCTTGTTAGTGCTGCAGCTCTGAAGCATGAAGGTATGTAATGACTAATTGACTCAGTACACAGGGGGCTGCGGGTCATGTGCTCTATACATGGTTCAAGGATGAGGTCAAAGACTGAGCCCAGAGATACGAATGATCTCACTTGTTTTCTCTTATATGCAAAGTCATTTCTGAGCATCTTTATGTGTATAAAATGCAATTTTATCAAACCAAAAGCATGACTGAAGCACTCAAATTATAGTACGTATTTATTATCTAGGATTGTTCTTCAATTCACGGACTGGATAAAGCTGATAATTTAAACTGTAGGCTTTTTACCATGTTGCCTTTGTACCATTCATCTTATAATTGTTGCAGCTTAATTTCTTTACATTGCCATTTACATTGACGTTGTATATCCATTTGACTTTGAAACATAAGACACAAAGGCTCCATAAATGCACATTTTTATCCCCTCTTTGGAGGCTCACACTTCAATTCCATTCCATTTATTTTTGTAACGCCCAAAATCCCAACAGCAGTAGCCTCGAGGGGCACTTGCCTTGCTCTGATTGCCTCTCGGTCCACTGTAGAATTCCTGTCTTTATTAAAAAGTGAGATTTGTTTGACTTGTACTGAGTCATATAGAAGGAGTTTACTGTCAGACAAAATAACCTGTTCATACCTCTCTTGCCTTTTGCTTTCTTCTCAATCAACTTTTTGCTGTGGACACCTCAGTATTGATTCAATGACAGTAATTCACTGATTATGACCATCGCCCTCCAGCACTAAGGGGCAATCAAATGTCAGACAGGCAGGCTCCCTCTAACTCATCAGAGCGTAGGTCAACATGATTCTCATTTTCAGAGGTTTGGAGACGTACAGCTGTTGTGTTTGGTGTGCACTATGTCGTTTTTCTGGAAGCCTTCTTTCTTTTTTGATCTGATTTGCTTAGAATGTACCACAGTATGGCATTAAATGTGGAGAGGCAACAGTAAGAACACTTTTTTTTTGAGCAGGTACGGACCCTCCAGCAGTTTTAGAGGGTTGCCACTGGTAATCAAATTCTGATAAGGTGTAATATGTATTTTATTTGGTGTAATCAGCCGCATTATGGAGTATCCACACACACACACACACACACACACACACACACACACACACAGACCTCATGATTGGATATTAACCTTACTGAATGTTGCGCCACAGGAGGGACCGGAATGAGCTGATTAGGTGAAAATGAGGCACTTGTAATCCAAGTCGCTATCAGGGTAAACACTAAGATTAGATCAGGGTGAGATAGTTGTATATACTGTAAGAGGAGGACAGAATACCTGGCTGACCAGCTCTACTCTGCAGGAGTAAAGCAATCTAAGATAGTATGAAAGCGGTAAAATCATCTCTTCCAGACTTGCCTCAATGTTAAACAAAGGCAGGTTGAACAAATATTCTTGGAGGCCCCAACCTCTTTTCACTTCTGGCTCGATGGTGTAGGGTAGGCTGTAATGGCATTCCCCACATACCTGCGCCTCATCTGACAGGGGCACATTCACAGGTCACAAGGAAACACAGGGGAGCGGATATACATGTGCGTTAAACTTGATCTCCAATGACAAGAACAAGATCACATTTTGGCAGAAGCAGTTTTCCCAGGATGCATAGGTTCAAGGTCACAAGCAAAAAGGTGGCTGGGCACTGTGAGAGGGCATCTGAGTTGTGTATAGAAGTTTCTTTTTTAATTATCCAGCAACAGAGCATAAGAAAGTTAATGTATAAATGGTGGCTTAATTAGCATGAACAATAAAACATGATTAGCTTGGGCTGTTCTTTTAAAGACATGACAAAGTGGCTCAGAAATGGCTCTGCTTAAGAATATATATATTTTTTAACTGTACTTTTTAAGTACAACCTCTCCGCCACCCTCCCTCAGTCACAACATTTAAATCCCGCCTAAAAACATACCTCTTCACCCAAGCCCATGACCTCCCCTACCCCTAGCCTCCTCTACCCCCCTGACTACACTTCTTCCCCCTGTTACATCCCCATCATTTTCTCTCTACTTCTTCTTCTGTCTTGTTTATTTTATCTGTACATTATTGTGTATTGTACGTGCTGTCCCCCCCTGTCTGTAAATACCCCCCCCCCCCCTTTTTGTATATGTCAAAGCGTCTTTGGGTCCCTGAAAAGCGCTATATAAATAAAAGATTATTATTATTTATTATTATATATATTTTTGAATATATTATTTATTTATACACGGTGAAACCCAGTGAGGGTTTTTCATACGTACCCTAGATATATTCAATACAAATTACACAAACAAATATATAATAAAAATGCCAATGAAACATTCAATAAAACTATATAAAATTAACAAATACATAAAAACACACTTACACATACAATATTGGATAGAATCAAACAAAGTAAGAGCACTGTTGTAGTGGGTCATTTTAACCAGTGCTTTGAAATAAGTAAAGGCATAAAATGAGATAATTGAATTTAAAAAGTCTCTGTTCTGATGACAGGGGTCAGGAATAAATGCAACTTTTCTCCCTGTGATGACGCTGTAATATACAAAAGCCCTGAGATCCCAATTGATGAATATTTCATCTTTTATTATAATATATATATTAGATTTGCAGTCGGGATTTGAACTCACAATATAGGCTGCACTTGGAGACCTGGCATATGTGTGCTGAAGTTTTTCACTGTGCATCACACCGTTTTTTACTGTGCATCACACCGAGATTATTACTTTTACAGTGCAATTCCCACCAAACTCCAGTGGCAACTTGCAGCGTTCTCTTTGAGCATTGATTGATTGCAGTCCTCTTGTGTTTACTGTTGTGGAGTCCATCCCAATGTTATTAACAGAACCGTCCAGACTCTAACCAAAGAGCCATTTGCTCCGGTCTTTTCTCTGCATCAGCAGCAAACCTACTCCAACTTTCCCCCAATTCACTTAAAAGCACAGAGTGGTTCAGAGAAAACTTTCCAAGATTTTAAGAGGGTTGGCAGAAAGGCAGCACTCTAGCTGCTATAGACCTATAGCTTTTTTAGTTCAAGTAGAGTCAGTCTATGAAACCTGTGGGTCTTTATTTTACACACAAATTAGCAGTCGCCATTATTTGACTGCAAAGAAAAATACTCAGAATCAGATATATCTTTATTTTCATTGTCACTGAACAATGTTCTCAAACTAGAAGTGCTTTGGCAATATGGTGCAACATAAGTAAAAAATGTGAAAATATCAAATAAAGGGCATGCTTAAAATAGGTAAAGTTAAAATAAGTTAATAAAAGAAAATAAATTTGTATCTGAATATCAATATCATACTCACAGAGCACTCCGTTTCAATATTTTATAGATTTTATAGATGAATTTATAGATTGATTACAACTACATGCTTATACGTATTAGCACACTGGTCCACGCTGCTTGAACTGCTAGCTTTTGTTTTTGTTTATTTCATGGTAACTCTGGTCGATGCCAGTAGATGGTTTGCAAACAACAGATGTGGAACGGATGCAACAAAAGTCTTTTCTATACATAGGCATTATTTGAAAAAGTACCCAAGAGCATGTTCAGAGGGCAATATTAATCAAAACAAAGCATAATAGGTGTCCTTTAAGGTGACAGTAGCTCAGTGGGTAGAGTACTCGCTCTATGATCCGCTCCTGACTTAAAAACTTCCTTGGGTGAGCGGTCAGATCCAGAAATGTATACACAAAACTTAAGGAGCTAGGTAAAGTCCATGTTTTATAGGGCAGTGTCGTTAGTACACTGCCTGGTGTCGGGGGAGAAATAGCCATTACCTCTGATTGGCGAGGCTAAAATTATTTCCATTCCTCCATCAATTAAGTTCAACAAATCTGGATCCATCTGTTTGTGGTTAAAGGGTTTTGGCTCCAGACTACATATCCCACACTGTATTACTAATTTATTGTATTTTTCCTTGCAGAAACTAAACCAACAGTTAGTAGCGTATGGTAAACACAGTACTTGAAATGTGTCCAGCAGCTCTATATGATATTAATGTCTGTTTTTTACACAATGCAACAGTATGGTTTTGGTTTGGTGAGGAATGCTGTGTACAAACTAGCTTGTAAATCATGTCTATTAATGTTAGACAAAGTTAATGAGAAGCCGTTTGGCCGAAAAGAAACCAGAATTAATGAACACATTTATCCTGATCAAGAGAACATTGTGTCCAGTGTTGATTAAGTTTAGAAAGCAAATGATTTACACTGAAATGTCATGAAAAAGGGTTAAACAAAGCCATTATGAGTTTGTTAAAACTATAAACAGACCACAACAACAGGAAACATTTACATTTAATGTACTACTACACTTTACAGCTTAAATATTGTAACTCGGTTTTACCTGTTTAAATAAGCCGTGAAGAGACTTCAAATTGTGCAAAATTAGTTTTTAACAGTTACTACCAGAAAGTCTCATCACTCACTTTTATCATTGCGCCAACGACTTCTTATTATAACTGCTAAAAACAATGTATATGAAAATGTGTGAGTATAACCATGAATTAGAGGACATTTTATTCATTTATTTTTAGATATATATACACACACAGGTAAAAGACCAACTGCGCAGAAGTCACAAGGCGACGCTTGCTTTACTAAAGGGCTATGCCAGACGAACCCTTGGACTGAAATACTCGTCTCATTCTGTAGCTGAAAGTGTGAGAAAAACATACCCAGCTTCATATTGCATCTGGAGCTGGTGTTTTGATCTGGACAGAGAGAAGTATCAGACAAACTTTATTTTTTTTTCACAGAAGAAAACGCTGTTTACTGGACTATTTCTTCAAATGCGATAAGAACTAGAGGAAAAATACAAGTGGATATTGTTTTTCTGTGGATTATTACGGACAGATTGAGTACAGCTACTGATGGATTGAACCCTGTTGAGTCCGTCAGAACCGCAGTACAGGTGAGGAATGTGTTATGAAAAGTAGATTTTGATCACAAACTATTGGTAATTGCTTATTGGGGCATATCATTCAATGCAAATCAATGACATATTCATTTGTCCGAGAAAAATGATGTATAGCTAGCTGGTAAGAGTGAGGATAAAATAGTCTAAAGTCCGGTTTTAGCCCGGGCTGGTTGGTGTGTTTAAAAAGCACATGTGTTAATGCAAATAAAATAAGATGTTTAAGGACATTAAATATTATAGACTAATGTGTGATATATACCGAGTACCAACCAATGAATTATAGTGATTGTGTTTATAATTTTGATAATATCCCTAGTTAATATTGCAATCTGTGTGAATGTGATACATGAATATATAAAATACTAAATATTTTATATATTATAAATATTTTATTTTAAAGAAGATTAATTCTAATAGTGAAGTGAACATAAAAGTAGCATTTATTTGTATCATAATTGGATACAGTTTATGGTCCGTTTGCATTTACATAAACTCTATTTTGTATCTACTCAGTTAGTAGGCAGAGCACCACATGTGTCTCATCAGTTGTGTCAGATTTGTGGTTGTCCATTACACAATATGGAAGTCATATAGTGATGGAGCCAGTGAGATTCTGTAGGGCTGCTTGGCTTTTAGCTTGAGTTAGGAGGAGCTGCACAGTTCTGCACAAAAACAATGAGGATTTTCATTTCCAATGTGTTTTTAATCTTGATCCAGAGCTTATGTAACCTTATGGCCAGTGGTTCACATCAGCGGTATCAACAGTGTCCTTGGAGCGGTCAATGCACGTGTCGAGGCTAAATGGAGCCTGACACTAACACCATTTGGACTTGTCATTTGAAGGTAAGATTTATTTAAGCAAGATTTTCTCCACAAAAGACACGTCTGCTGCTTCAAACGATGTCTTGGCAAAGAATAGCAAACTACAAACGGAGAAATTTTTCTGGAAACCCTTGACTTTGTCCCTGTTTGAGGTCAATAAATATTATGATCTGATGGGAAATAAGGTTCGCATCTGGACAGTGTTTGACTGGCAGACCTCAGTGTGCATCTCTGGATCTCCACAAACCCAATAAACAAGCTGCTGTATCACAATACACATTATTATGGAGAATCTGCCAGTCCAAACCAGATGAAAAACAAGCAACAGTATTGAAAATATTGATCTCATGTGCATGCAACGGGGTTAATGAATCTTCTTGTGCAGTGTCCCCATCGGTGCAGATATTATTCAACAATTAAGTTTAATGATGACTTGTCTACTTAAAAGTAAGCCATAATACATTTGGGACTAATTGTAAATTATGCTTTCAGCTCTTTGTCCATTAAATCAAAAATAATTTGTATAGATGATTGGACAAATTAGCAAAAATGAAGGAAAAACAAATAAATTATATTGAAAATTATACATCATTATGATTTAATGAACAAGACAAGGCAATCATTTTTAACACTTTTTCTAATTATGTATTGACCCTTCAAATTAGTTCATGTTTACATACAGTACATGAAAAGAAAAGTCCTTTTTGTTTCAATTGAAATACAATGAGCCACTCGTAGCTGAAAAATAAAAGATTCTTACTAAAAAAATGAAAGACTTAATTCTTCCTCAATATACCAACAGAAGACAAGATTTTTTTTAACTTTTTTTTTTGTTTTCAATCAATTGATTGATTGGTCCTTCATTTGTTTAATTCTTAGATATCCTGTTCCAAAATTCCACTCCACACGCTAAAAGACAAGGACCTTTTCTGTTGTATGGAAATACTGTCTTACAGTTTTAAATAAACAAATAACTAGGTAAATTAAAAGTAAATATGCACATTAGTTGGTAAAGTTTTCAAATAAGAAGATGAACAAATTGAAAATGTAACAAATCAGTAAACACATGAGTCAGTGTAGCATCTCTTGAACACCATAAAGTAGACAATGTTTTTTAACTACGCACTATTCTTCTATGAGGTGGCTGTTCACCTTTGGTCTTCTCTGTCACATGGAACTGTTTACATACAGAAGGCCTTATTGGCAGTAGTTTGTTGGACATTATAATAAAGCAATGTCACTGTTCATCATAAAGTAGATATATACGAGTCATTTTCAAACATCCTGCCAAGTGTTTTAGTCCACTGTGTCCACAGATTTACAGCGTGTTAGCTTCGTAAGGGCTCTATAACACAACTCCAGTGACTAGTAAATCCTCTCACAGCTTTCCCATATGCACCTGCATGGAGACAATGGGCATACATGTTGGATAATCACATATTCCGCTAACAGAGAGGCAGAAGTGTTATGTGGTGGTGCCATTTTACTGTCCCCGCCTTTAGAAGTGTATCACGATAACCTCTAATAAGGAATGGCAATGTGCCATGTTGACCCAGCTGTTCAATGCAACATCATAGCAACTGTGGGAGCTGTTGAGAACATAACAGAGGAGTGGCAAGCAAATCTCCATCAACAAAACTCATGTGAAATACTTTGAAAAGCTGATGAGATGCTAAACTGGAATGTTGCTAACATACAACTCAGCAAGAATAAAGGATCACAGAGACTTTTTTCTTACTATAATTTAGCCTGTCATGTTTGATCAGGTAATGCTTTTTCTGTTGTCATCAAGTCACTAAAGAAATATGTACGGTGTGAAACCTTCCAAACTCCAAAGATGTAGCTTTCAAAAAACTTTTATTTAGGCAGCCTCATAAAAAAATAAAAACAGCCCATGTTTTTTGCAAGTCAAGATTATTCATAAAGCACATTAAAAACAACTACAATGGCCACAAATGTATGTGCAAAGGCTATACAAAATTCAATAAAACATACAAGAAATACAATTAAAAAATAAGCTTGGGCAGTTCCAATGCCAAGAAAAGGACTGTTCCAGAGTCTGGGACATAGAATAGGTCAAAATGAGTGAGACCTTCTGCTCTTTATAATTACTGGCTCCATTCTCGGTCTATCAGAAAAATGTCTAAGTCATCGTTATGATAAGTGTTTTTTTTATATTCTCCCAAAAACTTTAAAAATTACATTGGAAATTATGCTTTAAATATAACTATTTGTGGTTTGATTATAAATTAGGTCCCAAGCAATTGAAACATTTGCAGCAATAGCCACCTAATTAGAACAGCAACAATAGAAAATAAGTGTAACTGTAAACTATATTGAGTGCTCAGCGTCTTACAGTGGCATGTTGTTTTTTTAGGGCTGTAATTGAATGGCTAAACTAACCCATAGGTCAAAGTTCGTATCCGGGGCCATGGTGGGACTTATGGGGCCCTGTTCCTGTGAAGTCCTCCCAACCTTTAATTAGCAAATAATGAGGAAAAAACAAGTTAAACACGTGTTGGATTGCTGAGGAAAGACAAGTGTGGCAAATGAAAATGAAGACAATGGGACAGGTCACAAGATGTTTATGAGTGAATGAGCTCGGAGACAGTGAAGTTAACCACCCCCCAGCAGGACGGGGCCCACATAACACAAGCATTGTTCAGCAGAGATGGAGAGGGACAGATACCAAGGAAAAACACACTATATATTTTCCTTAAAGAAAGATGAGACTAGGAGGAAGGAAAGACTGGTGTTACTACTGGTGTCACCTAGACAGGAAACCATTTGGAATTCCGTGATTTGGCCCCCCAATAAGACTTCTGGGAATCACTACTGCAAACTCGCATAGAAAAGATTATGTATGACAACAATACTGTTCTATTACACACCGTGTGTTTGTGAATGTTGTGTAAGAAGAAGTCCAGTCATAGTAATAAATAATGCTCAAAGACAAAGGCTTTTACTCAATTATTACCTCAACTAACAAGTTTTGTATGGTCCATATTGAACATTGAAAATGTATCCGGAAATAAGTCAAGGTATATAATTTGATTCCAGGATACCTTTATCAGTTTGAGTGAGGTTCTGAATATCTTTTTTTTTTTTTTTTTTTAATTACTCAACTGGATCGTTTTGTTAATTGCTGTGTTCTTCAAGTGCGTTTGTTTTAGAGTGGGACATGAAGCATTTTTATTCAGCTCTTAGACCGAATGCCAAGGGTGGACATATTCTTGGGTGATGAAGATTTAGCACCGTTGCCCATAGCAATAAATAATTTAAAACAAAATATAAAATATTTTAAATGGGTTAAAGTAGTTATAATTTTATATTTGTCCAGAAAGCTGAAACCCATGAATATGGCCTCATACTGTGCCATTTTGACATGTTTCATTCTGAGCAGTGATTCTGACGCCATCAGAACCACATAAAACCCCAGTTTGTCCCATGGCCAGTTTGTCAGTGCAGCAAAATATGGGTGGTCCTTAACAGAGCACAGCAGTAAACATACACGTGTCTGAGTTAGAGCTGCTTTATCATCAGTTATAAATAACAACTTGTCAATGGATCACTAATAACAAAATGAGATTACTTTTCACTCACACTTTTATTTGCTGATCAATCCCTGGGCACTTACGCATCAAACATATGGAGCCAGTATGTGACAAAAATGTGTTGGCCAAACTTGAAAAGAAAAACTGAGAAATAAAAAGTGCAAACCTCTGCAGTAAATCATATGAACGGATAGGTAGAAGTTTAGGTCACATAGTTTAGCTCGGACACTTTGGTGTGGATTTATTCCCTCGTATTTTACTCAAGTGTTAACTGTTGGACAGCAGAACAGTGCCTCTACAAAAAAAAAAACACAGCACATTTTTAATACTTGACATGAGTCAACAGTATCAAAGAACCCTCTTGAGTCCTTTCTGTTGTCTCTTTTGGGCGGATCCTGATTTCTAGCAGTGATGTTAAATATTCTCTACAAACTGTAAAACCACATCAGAATTTACCGTTACACAACGGCAAATCTGCTTTGTTCTGGTGTCCACATGATTCAAGCAGTGGCCAGTTCCTTTCTTTTTGCTGTTTGAATTATATTTGGGTTTATACGTTATAGAGAGATTACCAACAACAATATATGACACCAAACCAAGTAAACCTAGACATACATTTTTTTTTGAAAACTGCCAAGGCAATGTCCTCATTTTAACAATGGTGGATCAAGTGGTCATATTTTGTCTTGGATGTAGGAATTTATGGGCCATAAACTCAAAAATCTTTTCAATCTCACAATGATTATTCGTTGATCCCCTGTGGCTAGAGTTTGAGATCGTGCGCAGTGTTTTAGTTCATTGGTAAATGCTCTAGTTTTCAAAGCAATAAAGTCTGACTGTGCTGAATAGTTTAGTAATAGTACTATTGGCACTATTTGCAAACCTAAAAGTTCATTGAGTTATTTTATGTACACAGCCACTAATTGCATACATTTTTAGCATGTAGTGTTCAGTTGCAGTGCATTCAGTGGCCTTCCATGTCACATTTTGCACTGTTGAGTAATCTTGTTTTTGACTGGTCCACTTGACATTTAGTGTCAGTGTTGAGCCAGAGCCCGGCAGGTGTCCGAGCCAGGTGTGTGTGGATTTCCTCATCAGACATTTTCCCACAGGCAAACATTTGACAAAAAATCAAGAGGTGGCCTTTTAAGACTTTTCCCCCTCTAATTTCCATCCATCAAAATACACCAGAGGGTTACCAGCTACCGGCACGTCCAAATATCCTCATCAGAACTGCCGGCTGTATGTGTCAGGGCAGCTTAGAGTCATCACCTCCCACTGAACACAACTGTCTACCTGCATTAAAATCCAAATCTAACTCCAAGCTTTAGGCACATAAACACACACTGGGCTTAACCTGTACTGATGTTGGATTTGATTGGACTAAGCTGATGAAAAGTAGCATTTAAATGATGTTTCAGCCAAAAGTTTCATTTCATAACCCTTGAGCTACTGAAGTAGTCACAAATGACCTGGAATAACCTTTGAACCAACTTTCTGACTTGAAAGGGCATTAACCTTCTAAGGTAGGGTTTTCTAGAGACTCCGAGCATCCTTGCAGAAAGAAGTCATATTTGTCAGTAATAACGCACTATAATTTAGATGAATATGTATCTTATAATCTTACAAAGGGTTAAATAAGTAATACGTATTGTAATTATTTTTTAAGAGTAAATGCATCCATCCATCCATCCATCTTCTGCCGCTTTATCCGGGGCCGGGTCGCGGGGGCAGCAGTCTGAGCAGGGACTCCCAGACTTCCTTCTCCCCAGACACTTCCTCTAACTCCTCCGGGGGGATCCCGAGGCGTTCCCAGGCCAGCCGAGAGACATAGTCTCTCCAGCGTGTCCTGGGTCTTCCCCGGGGCCTCTTCCCGGTGGGACATGCCTGAAACACCTCCCGAGGGAGGCGCCCAGGAGGCATCCGAAACAGATGCCCGAGCCACCTCAGCTGGCTCCTCTCGACGTGGAGGAGCAGCGGCTCTACTCCGAGCTCCCCCCGTGTGGCCGAGCTCCTCACCTTATCTCTAAGGGAGCGCCCAGCCACACGGCGGAGGAAACTCATTTCGACCGCTTGTATCCGCGATCTTGTTCTTTCGGTCACTACCCAAAGCTCATGACCATAGGTGAGGGTAGGAACGTAGACTGACCGGTAAATAGAGAGCTTTGCCTTTCGGCTCAGCTCCCTCTTTACCACAACGGTCCGATGCAGCGACTGCATCACTGCAGCCGCTGCACCGATCCGCCTGTCGATCTCACGCTCCATCCTTCCCTCACTCGTGAACAAGACCCTGAGATACTTGAACTCCTCCACTTGGGGCAAGGACACCCCACCCACCTGGAGAGGGCAAGCCACCTTTTTCCGGTCGAGAACCATGGCCTCGGATTTGGAGGTGCTGATTCTCATCCCAGCCGCTTCACACTCGGCTGCAAACCGTCCCAGTGCATGTTGCAGGTCCGGGTTTGATGGAGCCATCAGGACAACATCGTCTGCAAACAGCAGAGATGAGATCCTGTGGTCCCCAAACCGGACACCCTCCGACCCCTGACTGCGCCTAGAAATTCTGTCCATAAAAATTATGAACAGAACCGGTGACAAAGGGCAGCCCTGGCGGAGTCCAACATGCACTGGGAACAGGTCTGACTTACTGCCGGCAATGCGAACACAGCTCCTGCTCCGGTCATACAGGGACCGGACAGCCCTGAGCAAAGGGCCCCGGACCCCGTACTCCCGGAGCACCCCCCAAAGGACACCCCGAGGGACACGGTCGAAAGCCTTCTCCAGATCCACAAAGCACATGTGGACTGGTTGGGCAAACTCCCATGAGCCCTCGAGCACCCGATGGAGGGTATAGAGCTGGTCCAGTGTTCCACGACCGGGACGAAAACCACTCTGCTCCTCCTGAATCCGAGGTTCGACTATCGGTCGAATTCTCCTCTCCAGTACCTTGGAATAGACCTTACCCGGGAGGCTGAGGAGTGTGATCCCTCTGTAGTTGGAACACACCCTCCGGTCCCCCTTCTTGAACAGAGGGACCACCACCCCGGTCTGCCAGTCCAGAGGCACGGTCCCCGAACGCCACGCGATGTTGCAGAGACGTGTCAACCAAGACAGTCCTACAACATCCAGATACTTTAGGTACTCAGGGCGGATCTCATCCACCCCCGGAGCCCTGCCACCGAGGAGTTTGCGAACAACCTCAGTGACTTCAGCTTGGGTGATGGATGAGCCAGCCTCCGAGTCCCCGGTCTCTACTTCCTCTTCGGAAGACGTGACTGAGGGATTAAGGAGATCCTCAAAGTATTCCTTCCACCGTCCGACGACATCCCCAGTTGAGGTCAGCAGGCCTCCACCCGCCCCGTAAACGGTGTTGGTGAGACACTGCTTCCCCCTCCTGAGGCGCCGGACGGTTTGCCAGAATTTCTTTGGTGCCGACCGATAGTCCTCCTCCATGGCCTCCCCGAACTCCTCCCAGGCCCGGGTTTTTGCCTCTGCGACAGCACGAGCCGCGGCTCGCTTGGCCTGCCGATACCCGTCGATGACCTCCGGAGACCTACAAGCCAGAGTGGCCTGATAGGCCTCCTTCTTCAGGCTGACGGCATCCCTTAATTCCGGTGTCCACCACCGGGTTCGGGGGTTGCCGCCACGACAGGCACCGGAGACCTTGCGACCACAACTCCGAGCAGCCGCATCAACAATGGAGGCGGAGAACATGGTCCACTCGGACTCAATGTCTCCAACCTCCCCCGGGACATGGGAGAAGCTCTCCCGGAGGTGCGAGTTGAATACCCTACTGACAGAGGGTTCCACAAGACGTTCCCAACAGACCCTCACAATGCGCTTGGGTCTGCCAAGTCTGTCCGGCTTCCTCCTCCGCCAGCGGATCCAACTCACCACCAGGTGGTGATCGGTTGACAACTCTGCCCCTCTCTTCACCCAAGTGTCCAAGACACGCGGCCGGAGGTCTGATGACACGACAACAAAGTCGATCATTGACCTCCGGCCTAGGGTGTCCTGGTGCCATGTGCACTGATGGACACCCTTGTGCTTGAACATGGTGTTCGTTATGGACAATCCGTGGCTAGCACAGAAGTCCAATAACTGAACACCGCTCGGGTTCAGATCGGGGAAGCCGTTCTTCCCGATCACCCCTCTCCAGGTGTCACTGTCATTGCCCACGTGGGCGTTGAAGTCCCCCAGTAGAACAACGGAGTCCCCGGTCGGTGCACTGTCCAGTACCCCTCCCAAGGACTCCAAGAAGGCCGGGTACTCTGCACTGCTGTTCGGCCCGTAGGCCGCCATAACAGTGAGAGACCTGTCCCCCACCCGAAGGCGGAGGGACGCGACCCTCTTGTTCACCGGGGTAAACTCCAACACGTGGCGGCTTAGCTGAGGGGCTATCAGCAAGCCCACACCAGCCCGCCGCCTCTCCCCGCGGGCAACACCAGAGAAGTGGAGCGTCCAGCCCCTCTCGAGGAGATGGGTTCCAGAGCCCAAACTGTACGTGGAGGTGAGGCCGACTATATCTAGTCGGTATCGCTCAACCTCCCGCACAAGCTCAGGCTCTTTCCCCCCCAGCGAGGTGACATTCCATGTCCCCAGAGTTAGTCTCTGTGTCTGGAGATCTGGTCGCCGAGGCCCCTGCCGTCGACTGCCGCCCAGATCTCTCTGCACCGGCCCCTTATGGATCCTCCTGCGGGTGGTGGGCCCACGGGAGGGCGGCCCCACGTCGCTCTTTCGGGCTGTGCCCGGCCGGGCCCCGTGGGGTAAGACCCGGCCACCAGGCGCTCGCCATGGAGCACCCATCCCAGGCCTGGCTCCAGGATGGGGCCCCGGTGACGCCGACCCGGTCGACGTAAACGGCCTTGTTCGTGTCGTCGTCATAAGAGGCTTCTGAACCGATCTTTGTCTGACCCGTCACCTAGGACCTGTTTGCCTTGGGAGACCCTACCAGGGGCATGAAGCCCCGGACAACATAGCTCCCGGGATCATTCGGGCACTCAAACCCCTCCACCACGTTAAGGTGTCGGTTCAAGGAGAGTAAATGCATGTTTCATTAAATTATTACATAATTATATTGCATTACTGTTGCTTTTATTTTGAATGCAATTTGTTTTGGAATCCACACCGGGTGAAGTGGACACTAGGGGGGGCATGGGTGTCGGTCATTAAACCACTGACTTGAGACGTGAACGTCCGCTGTTGTTTCTTTTCTCAAGTTTTATTCCCCTTTTCAGGCAAATATGTGCTTGTTCTTTACCAAATGTGTATAAAAGTTGTGCAATGATCAATATTTGTCATTTAAACCACTGACTTGAGACGTGAACGTCCGATGTTGTTTCTTTTCTCAAGTTTTATTCCCATTTTCAGGGGCGGTGGTCATAACAAATGCACAATAAATAATGTTAAATGCCGTACTAGGGAACATACCAGGCAAAGCAATAACATCTCAGTAGAGAGAGGCAGGTCTTAGTGTTGATGATCTACTCCCCTAAGGCCCTAGTTGAGCTCTTCCAACTTGTGAGGTGACATACTCATTGCTAATGCCATTTTGAGGACGAAAGCCGCATGCTGCACTGTAGGCTGCGCCAACAAAGGATCCCTCTCCTATAACATCCCCAAAGACCCTTCAAATCACTACAGACTGAGTGGTGAGCTGTTGGATTCAGGTAGGTAGCAGCTAATGCTAGTTCACATATTTTTGCGTGGCTATACTAATAACAAATGATTGTGGCAAGTTGTCACTGTTTTTACGTGTCAGCAACTTGCCGCTGTAGAAAATCTTCTTCTTGAATTATCAACTTTTCATTATCAGTTGTATTTGCTGTCATGACTATCTAACAGCAGAGATAAGCGGTGACATCTTCAAAATGGCAGTGACAACAAATAGTCACATAAACACACGACTATGTGACCGAAACCTATGACTTTCAAAAACATAACATCCTGGTCTATTTCAACCCACCAACACTTTATGACCAGAACTGATTCATCAAAATGAAAGAACTCAGAGCCACAAACAAAGTAATGTGGTGTACTCCATTCAATGTAGTGACGACTGCAATGAGCGTCATAAAGGTGAAACCAGACAGACACGAGAGAGAGAGAGAGAGAGAGGCGTCAAAGAGACCATATTTGTTAGAAAAGACCATTCATCTCTGAACAGAAATGGGGTTCTCAGGTACAATTTATCACTAATTTACACCTCCATCCTCAGTAGTAAACCAAAACAAAACATTAAACCACACTGTCATCTAAACTGGATCTCTCATCTGAAGTTCAATCTCACAAAAGAATGGTCAGGTTACCAAAGCATTTTCTGTGACATACTGTACGAAAGGAAACGTTTGTTAATCCAGGTACAGACTTGGTCCATCATGGATTTTCTTCCTTCAATAGGCTCCTGGAAAAACATTAACTGACTTCTTTAGCTCAAAGATCATCGTCAGTGTGTCTGCCATACCATCTCTACTCCCCCTTTTTAACTTTTGCCCTGTGAGGGAGATTAGTACTGAGGACAGGTCCAATAGTCCTACAAACAGCAGGTTGGCTGGCGTCCTGGGCCCTAATATGATCCAGTTGCCTCCTCCTCTCCTCTCTCATGGGTTCAATGCAACTCAGATGTGTGCGCTGCCAGGCTGGACACACTCACATCTGGCCTGTAAAGAGATACTGTACCTGCCAGGGCCATACGTGCCTGTCAGTGCACGCTCTTGATCTCTTTGCTCTGTATTATGAGCACAAATGCCAAAAATGTTTGCAATGCGCCCAGAGTTTGTTTGAGATATGATTGGTCATGCTTGTTGCCGCACAGGAAGCTCGGCATGTTCAGGAACAAAACTAAAATCACATTTCATTTCTTTCATTTCCACTCTGCATTGTTTTCTGGTCTTCATTAGTCAGTTGCTTTTGTACTCTTTTGTGTCACATTTGCCTTTGCAAAAATGTGATGCTAATAGAACTTGCCTTCCTGGTTCTTTGGAAAACATTTAGTTACATTGAGCTGCCACAGTGTCTCAAAATATAATAGAGATAAACGCAACCATCTATTGAATTCCCTGTAAACAAAATTACAAAAGAATGTGAACATGTACAACAAACATGCTGGTCCCTTAGATCCTATAAAACATATGGTCTCATGACCTTTCCTGAGAATGTCATCAAATCCTGAACATCTTTCAATGTTTTCTTTCAAATCAATCAACAAACCAATTCCATCAGAACTATACCTGAGGCTGAGGTTTGTAGAGTTTGTTGTTTTGTAATAAGTGTTGACATCTAAGCTAACACAAATCATTCAAATTAGCCGTTTCCTGTTTGTAAAAAATAGGCCTACATTATATAAGTACTAAATAGTGGAAAGAAAACTGAACTTAATGACATATTGCAAGAACGAAATAAGATAAGTGCATAGGTGTTAAATGTATTTGTTCGCCATATTCTATATACTGCTCAGAACAATTCAAGCCACATTGCCATTGTAATAATATACTCTCTTGAATCATGAAACAAATCCTGTACTTTAAGGCATACGTACATGACTTACCCTCATGTCTAACAGATCTGTTACAAATTTACAGTCCCCTCTCCTCAGTAAAAGTATGCAGACATACCATCTACAGTCAAGCAGCAATAGGTCTTCGGGGGATGATATCTAATGCACATTTCATTAACTGTTTTGACATGCAGTTGTTTTATTTATGGCTGCCATCATGTGAAAGTGTTCGTTTGACGTCTTCTTCCATTGGATTGGGCAGATGTCTGCATGTGCAATGCATTGTGGGGTATGTGGTGTCAGGAACAATTACTTTAAAGGTTCAGATTCATCCCCTTTATATTGGTGCGGTGAATAGTTACAGATGTTTTTGGACAAATGGTGGCTCTTGTTTTACACCTCAAAATATCTAGCGATGGAAGATGAATTTCAAATATTGCTTTAAGTAGAACCGTGATACAACCGTCCCACTGAAAATAAAAAAGTTAAATGTTTTGACTGGGTAGAAATCACATGAAATGTTAATACTTCTTCTTATGTATTAAATATTGTTTACTCCATGTTAAACAAAAAGTATTTTGCCGTAGTAAAGATATAAGACTGCTGAATGCTCTGTGCATCTAATTATATATGTCTACAGGTACTTTAGGGCTACCGCTACGGCCACGCCTCTTTTTGGGTGAAAACAAACAGTGTTAACAGATGGGCGGGGGAAACAAATTGTTAAATGTTATTGAGCGATGTCTGTTTAGCTTTTCCAGAATCCTTTTGACAAAATTACCCCACACTGTGGCTGGAGGTGTCATATCCTGACATCTCCAAGTATCTAATTCAAACTCCAGCTAATTTGTTTGACACAATCCAACTCTATTCCCCGGGATTTCATTAAAATATTCACCAACTTCTCCGTCCATGGCTGCTGTGTCACCACTTTAAATATATTGTAGTGTATTGGAGCGAAAACATAACATTTGTATCTCCCGCCTATCTGTTAACACTTTGTTTTCACCCAAAAGGCGGCGAGGACGTTCTGGTGGCACAGAAAGTGACGTATGACCAGAGACATCTAGTGTCTATACGGAAAGTATTCAGACCCCTTTAATTTGTCACTCTTTGTTTCATTGCAGCCATTTGCTAAAATCAAAAAAGTTCATTTTATTTTCTCATTAATGTACACTCAGCACCCCTTCTAGACATAAAAAACTGAAATGTAGACATTTTTGCAAATTCATTAAAAAATAAAAACTGAAATATTACATGGTCAGAAGTATTCAGACACTTCGCTGTGATACTCATATTTAATTCACATGCTGTCCATTTCTTCAGATCCTCTTGAGATGGTTCTACTCCTTCATTGGAGTCCAGCTGGGTTTAATGTGTTAGGGCCTTTCCTGATGAGGAAAGGCCCTAACCCTACACCTGTCTCTATAAGACCTCACAGCTCACAGTGCACGTCAGAGAAAATGAGAATCAAGAGGTCGAATGAACTGCCCAAGGAGCTCAGAGACAGAATTGTGGCAAGACACAGATCTGGCCAAGGTTACAAAAGATTTTCTGCAGCACTCAAGGTTCCGGAGAGCACAGTGGCCTCCATAATCCTTAAATGAAAGAAGTTTGGGACAACCAGGACTTTTCCTGGACCTGGCCCTCCAGCCAAGCTGAGCAATTGTGGGAGACGAGCTTCAGTGAGACATGAGATGAAGAATCCAAAGATCACTGTGGCTGAGCTCCAGGGATGCAGTAGAGAGATGAGAGAAAGTTCCACAAAGTCAACTATCACTGCAGCCCTCCACCAGTTGGGGCTTTATGGCAGAGTGTCCCGACAGAAGCCTCTCCTGTGCAAGACATATGAAGGCCTCCAAGACTATGAGAAATAAGATTATCTGGTCTGATGAGACCAAGATTTAACTTTATGGTGTTTATGTATGTGTGGAGAAAACAGGCATTACTTATCACCTGCCCAATACAATCCCAACAGTGAAACATGGTGATGGCAGCATCATGCTATGGGGGTGTTCTTCAGCTGCAGGGACAGGACCAGTGGTTGAAATTGAAGGAAAGGTGATTGTGACCTAGTACAGAGATATCCTGGAAGAAAATCTCTTCTAGAGAGCCCAGGACCTCAGACTGGGCCAAAGGTTTTTCCAACAAGACAATCATCATAAACACACAGCTAAAATAACAAAGGAGTGGCTTCGGAACATCTCTGTGACCAGTCTTGACTGACCTAAAGCATCTCTGACATGACCTGAAAGAATGGCAGAAGATCCCTAAAAAAACTTGTGTGAAAAACTTGTTGCGTCATTCTCAAGAACACTCTGTACTGTACGCTGTACTAGCTCAAAAGTGTTCTTCTACTCAATACCGAGTAAAGGCTCTGAATACTTATGACCATGTGATATTTAAGAATTGTGCAAAAAATTCTGCATTTCTGTTTTTTTCTGTCTGAAGTGGTGCTGAGTGTTCATTAATGAGAAATAAAATGAACTGTTTTGATTTTAGCAAATGGCTACAATGAAACATTACTTTCCGTACCTACTGTATAAAGCATTTTATCAGCCGTGAACCAGGAAGTAATGCTGTGCTGTTAGTGCACTAGTTGTCATTAGTGTGGCATAATGAACATGGATCTATTAAAATATCTGGATAGGGTCTTGCTAGCTTATAGCTGTCGTGAGGCACCCCAATGGCGTGTCCATTCTGCAGCGAGAAAGCTTTTTTCCTGCTGGTGTTCGGCTGACAGCTACCAACAGCTTTCAGAAATGCAAATGCAATTAATACTTATTTTGAGTTAATCACTATTTCTCAGTTTAAAATTATTCAGTTGCCGTTAATTTTGGCTACGCTCTAGCGCTAATTGGTCAGAACTGGCTGCGTTAGGAAAGTGAGGAATAGTTTGACGCTGCAAACTGTTTAAAGTAGTTCTGTTTTAAAAAAATGTTTAAGACATTCAAAATCATGTACATTGCATTTAAATGATTAACTACATTTACTTAAACTTCAACCTCTAATATAATGCTTGCACAACATTTTTGAAGAGTGTGTGACAGAGTTGTAATCTCATGGGATCTCACTGAACTTTGATCCAGATTCACAGAGAGGCCTGCACTTGCTTCCATTTATTCACACCACACGTTTTGAGGCTCTCTCGGGTCTCTGATCACCACCATTTTACTGCTCCGCATGCTTCCCTGGTTGGGTCAGATGTTTGGGTTTTGACTGGTCCGAGGCGTGCGTGTGAGTCCGATCTCCTGGCTCCTCCCTCGGATCTCTAACAAACTTTACCATTAGACATTCAGCGTCAACAGGGGCTCTGTCCAACCAGATGGTCCGTCCATTACTTTGCCAGAACTTGGGCCCACGCAGGACACTGGACTGGGAGCATGTGGAGTCCTGCTAATGAAATGTTGACATGAGATGTAATGAGGAGGAATGTGTTTACTGCCTCTGTTTCATATCTGGAGCACATTTGTTTATTACAGGAAAATTCAGTTACAGTTGAGGAAATGGTATCCAAGAATGCAGTGAATGAAAATGTGAATAGACAAGAGCCTATTCAGTTTTAGTTTTTAAATATCATTAGGAAACATGTGAAGCTTATTAGTTTGCAAAAAAAAAAAAAAATCTCAATTATAAATCTGTGTAATGACTTTATCAATACAAAGGACAATACAAAGAAAACTTATCTGCACTTGAGCACTGCAAAAAGTTCAAGATATATGGTTAGCAGTCCAGCAAAATGAGGAAGCAATTTGGTACAATACAAATACAAATAAAAATGTCTTAAAGGGGACATATTAGGCTTTTTTTTAGGTACTTATTATTGAACTATAACATGAGTAGATCATCATTTTACATTGTGTCCATTGTAAAGTACATTGTTGAGTTACAGCGAGATACAGAGATACAGCTTGATAATAGAAATGGATCCAATGACTGATAATCCCCGCTTTTTCATAGTGACATCTCACCCTAACACACCAGATTTTCAATTGTTTGTTTTCATTTTCATAAGTAAGTACAGGGATGTGGGCGGGGATAGGGGGTAGGTGAAAGTAGACATTTTCTAAACACTCAGGCCTCAGTTACATTGGTTTACATGCATGAACCAATTGAAATACATCTCGGAGTAAATTACTGATGAGGGAACACCATTGTAACAAGGTTAAAAAGTTAATTAAGGTGGATTTAGCCTATTATGTCCCCCTTAAAACAAAAAGATGAAGGGAAGTGAATCGATTGGCTTTTATTATATGAATCAGAGAAAGGTACCACATTTGAGATTGAACACATTTGTTTTCAGGATTATAAGATCTACAATCAAACGTTTATTAATTGCTCACTGGTGTGTTTTAGAGGACAAAAAAAAAGACTTTTATTTGTGCAGCTGATTCAGTAAAGCATATTTGGTCATGGGTAAAGACTATAACAGCACTACCAAGCAATTACATTACATAAATAGACATATCAGTGTTTGTTATCATCTGGGGGAGAGCGAGGAACACAAACAGAGTGGAGAGAGAGAGGGAGGAGGTGGAATGCAGCGGGAATGTTTTGTGATGGACGGATTCCTGAGATAACATGTTGCTGTAAGCAGCGACTGCATGTGTGAAAGAGCTCTTTGTCCGAGGCCCAGGTTCTTGAGTTCAGCTAATCAAATGGATTAGAGACGGCTTTAAAAGTCCACCCATTGGGTTCGAGCCATCCACAAAAAACAAACAGACTGGAGTGGCTGCATGCGGACGCCCACTTTCACTTAGGTGTTTATGTTTGTGTGTCTCCATACCAGAGCGCTGGACTGTGGCATGTATGTGACAGCTGTAAAGAGAGGCGGGACTTAGAGAGGCTCATTAGCCCATGGCTTGATTGCATCATAAGATAAACAGTGACAAAAATATGTTACATCGAAACAAAAGAAAGAGTCAAACGTGCCTCTGGGTCCCCCATGATCTTAAAACATGAATATGTAGCTTGTTGCTGGGTTATGTTGATCTTTTACTTCATTGTCCAGCCACTCGCTTACTACACATGCAATATCCATACATTACTCTTCCTAAACTATAGAACCAAACACAAGCAAGTGTACTCCTAATGCCAGTCTGAGTTTTGGAGAAATAAAGGAGGACTTCATCATGAATCACTTATGTAAATAGGAACATGTTGATTTCAAATTTCCACAGTACTTTAATCACAGTAAAATCTCAAGTATGCTCACTAATTGCATCAGTAAAATGCGTAAATGAAAGAAACCAGCTCTTTCACACCAGTGCTATCCACGCAGATGTGTGCGGAGTGCTCATGTGTTATCGACACGGATGCAGACTCCTGATCCTAAAGCTTGATTACAGCACAGCATGGACCAAAGTGAGAAACACTACAGGACTTTCCACACTGCTCCCTCTGCACGTGTGACTCTTTGTGTTTTCTTTCCACTGCCTTTCCACTGAGTGTTTTCTTAAGAGAAGAAAAGGTCAAACACCATTGGCTCCTTTCACTGGATTACGCTCTACTTTTGTTTTTCAGACACTGATTCAGGGATCATGCCTCTAACTTATTACTATTTCCACTAACAAGACCTTGCTGTTTTTATGATCAAAATTAACTGCAGGACACACTGAGCACACTGAACTCTTTCTTGCATTTTTTACTGGAAGTGATGAAATGTGGAAGCTCGAGGGACAATCAAAGATGGGAAAAGGAACTTTATTTCTAACACATGTAGCTCATGATTAGAATGAATATAGTTAGTTGCTGTACAAGAGTAGGGTGATCTACCTTGTACTTTCCATTTGTGTCCTACAGTTTAAAGTTGCAGTTGTCATTTAATTTAATTATTATCAATATTATCATCATAAAGTTTGCTTTAGTAAGTGTGTCCCTCATTTTGAAAATGACATAATGATCATAATATACAGGATGGGAATTTTTGCTTGAGCAGAATCCCTGTTTCTAATCATCTCCATGGCTCTGCATTTGTCTCTGCATTTGTTTTTTTATGTTTATTTGCAGTATCTGCTGTCACACAGTGTAAAAAGAACTTGCCCTGACTCTCACTTTCTGTCTTGAAATGTAAACCAGTCAGCTGCCTGCATGCATGATACTCACTGCTGTATGCACATGTGGGTATTTATGAAAGTTAAAGAAAAAATGATAACCATCCATCTTATCAGGACCAGTTTGTTCATGCAGTGTCTTAACAGGGACAGAGTAGCCTCAGTTCTGGCTGAGGACCAGTTTATGAGGTGCTGATACTGCTAACCACTATACTCCAAAAGTCTTGTCTAAAATGGCACATTTCTTTTTAAAAATGTTTTATTTATTCATATTATTATTATTACCGTATTATTAATGTTTATTTCAGTTTGAACATAAATAACATAACATAATATAAAAGTTGTGTCCACTGCTGGTCACTAGAGTGGTCAATAGACCACAATGCATTGCGAGACACAATAGACCTCAATGAAAAACAGGAGAGCTGTTAAAATGCACTGTTGACTCAAATATGAACAAAACTCACCACAAAGTTAGTAGCATTTGCCGTTTACTTTAGCTTGAGATCAACATCACAGACAAAAAGTAGAATAATCCAGTCCGTTTGTTGTTTAATGTGAGATTGATGACTTGTGTGGTGATTATTACTCCATAAATGTGTGTGTCAGACCAATATTTAGAACAAAAATAAAACATGTTCTGAGTTTTGCTGATTTTATCCACTTCAGATGCTAGAGTCACATGACCCGCAGCAGGGACAAAGTAGTGAGTTGAGTATGTGGCATTATGGGGTTTTGCCACACAAGACACTAAACAAATGCATCCAGCTGTAAGCTGTAAACAAACAGATACTGGTGCCAGTTAGATCTTCTGTAATTGAGCTAATGTGTTTCAGTGACGCTGGTGTTGTAGTGAGGATGTGAACTACTTGTGGATCTCCTGTGGGAAGTTGCTAAAATTCAGCGTGAACATGATTCAGGGCAGCTCCAGGTTTGTCAAGTGAAATGTAAGAACCTTTTAAAACTTGTGTACACTTTTTGGAAAAAGGAAAATTGAATACCACAAGCACAGGCAAAAAACATGCAAATTAGCTTAGAATTAAAAGGAAAGGTGTAATTTAAAACATATATTAAGACATTAAAAAGTGTTGAATACAAATATATTTATGAACACTGACCATATACCTTGTCAATGACCACTGTCGTTAATAAATAATAAATAATATCATAAAACATAAAATATAAAAACAGAATCTGACAACAAACAGAATAAAAGTAATGCCCATTATACTTCATTCATTTAAATTCATTTTTTTTTAGAATTAATGCTTTGATAGCCTTAAATTTAGCACTATCAAATGTACTACTTTTTTAAAATGCATTGTGAACTTGCGCCTGTGAGTTAAAAGAGCAAACTCCTTTAAAAAAAAAAAAAAAAAACGTCTTCTTTAAGCCACTGGCGCAATCTTAATAACGAATTAACAGAGGAAGCATTGATGAGAGCATTAGGGCTTGTCCTGTGTAAATCTCTGGATCATTATTCCCAGAACATTGTTTATCCACGTGTTACCAAACAAGCAGCAAGTATTACGTTTCAATCAGTCTGTCTTCACTACACTTTATCAAAGACACAACAAAACCAGTAAATCAGTCTCCAGTGATTGGCCCAAGTCTCTGTGGTCCCAATGGCTCCTGGGGTCTTGGTGTGTCCAACTGGCTCGGTCCAAAACGGGACAGCTGGAGAAGCTTTGGCCACCCGGATTATACAAGAACCTACTCATTTTCATCAACAGCCCATCAAGAAGAACTCTGCGGTAAGCTCTCCAAGCTCTCAGATACAGCTTCCAAATTGTTGTTTAATATTTGGACATGAAACAGAAGTTTTCCGAGCCCACTTCCCAAATCCCTGACTTTCCCCAACCACTTTCTTGAGCAAGTACATTTCTGATTTGTATACCTCCTGTATACCTGCCATTATGGGTCTCTTGTTGGTATCCAATGTGGAGGCAATGAGAACATTTTGGCACTGATGTATTCACAAGATATGGTTTTAAGCAGTGTTGATCTCTGTAAAGCAGGAACAGGAAAGGCCTTTCATCATCCTAAACTCCCATCCAAATCAGGGAAGCTTTCTGCATGAGAAAATGGCATTTATGGATCATGATAAGTTTGGCTTGGAGACAGGATGCAGGGCTGCCAGCTCGCCATCTGTCTTTGAACTTTGCTACACAAGAGGATGTGTTTAGATGAATGGTAAACCAAAATGTTCTACCATAATATTGGCTACATTCAGTGCTGGCCACAGTCCTCAGGGGGCTCCAAGCAGAATTTGCCTCAGGGGCCCTTGGCACTAAACTACTGCCAAGGCTCAACTATTAGCACACAGCTGGAATCACATTGTCTAACTGTGTTTGTATTACCAACACCAAGTAAAAATACTAAGAACAAAAATATTTAGGAGCTAAGAACACAGAGTCCTCCTCCAGAATGTCTTTTTAAATGCCAGATTTTCTCCTGTTTTCTGGTGAATTTTAATGTTATCAGTCGGCTGCAATGCAACATTTCTCTTCATTTGTAATTACATTTATAAATAAAGTTTTAGGGGCTCTTGGGGGTCCTTCTGGTGACTTCGGGGCAGCTGCTTAGTCCGCTTATATGGTACTATTATGCAAAATGGACATTATTTTTGTTTGCTGAGGTTACGATGAAGGCTGTAAAACGTAAGGTTATTGAAAGAAAATTGCCTCAGAATGAATCGTTGGCAGTTCACTTTTCTTTTAATATGTAGGCAGTAATTGCAGTACTGATTTTCTGCAGGCTCATGTTGTGTCTCCCTCTACTGACCAGCTTTATACTATCTGTCCTTTTAATGTTGTGTGCTTTCTGCCCTGGTTTGTCCTTGGTGGTCACATATGGGCGGAGGGCATAAATGCAGTGACCCTGGTCCCCTGTTTTGACATTGCTAGGGGCCTCTCGCTTCGCGCAGACTGACTGACTCCTGCTTTTGTTAAATTCTACTCCAACCCTGAGAAAGTCTGACATCCATGGTCTGAATGTTGCCCTCACACGCTAATGGTAAACAGCACCCAAATGCCACACAAACAATGCGAGATGGAGGAAAAAAGCTACAGTACAATGTTGGTAATAGGCCACTGCTTCTCATCCCTCTTCATAGATCTGGCAGCTAGTGTGGTTTGTAATAAATGTACATTTGGAAGATGTGTAACTGAAGTATCAGCAGTTGGCATTAGTACATTTGTGCGTTTAATGTAATGGGATATTAATGGGACTGAACCAGGATGGGACAAGACCAGGGCTAAAACACACACACAATCAAGTCAAAATCCCAATTTAAGATTAAAACTATTTAAAAGATACACTCTTTCTTTTTAATGGTCCTGGATCAATTGTATTGCATTGCATTATCCTTACCTCATCTCATAGTATGCAGTGCAATATTATGTTTAACTTTAAACATATTGTTTCTTCTGTAGAGGTGTACACCTCTTGGGCAATAAGTGTAAAACTAACTTTGTTCTAATTTTCCATTTATATTTTATTACTTTACTCACTTTGAAACGTGTATCATAGTGCCAAAGCTGGATGTAACATTTGCTAAACAATATAAAAACCAGGTTGAAACCAGAACTTGAATTTAATATGTACAAGTCCAACAAGACAAAGCTATTATTGACCAAATACAATTCTAATTGAGAATGACTTTGATTGAAGAAGACATTTTCTGCAAATTCAACTGTAATGAGTTTATGAGCTTGTTACAATGGTGTTTCTCCTTAATATCTTACTCAAAGTTGCATTTTGACTGATCCATGCATATTTTAGTGATTCTGTATTGTCCTGCAACTGAGGCTCAAGTGCTTTGTTTTCACATCCTCGCCCACATCCATGTACTTAGTTACAATTATTGAGAGGTATGTGTAGAGTTTTACAAAAATGTCCCTTAGGCCCTAGTAAAATGTGAAATTATTATCTGCTTATATTCTCCTGACTTTGTATGAAAAAAACCCTGTATGACTCTCCTTTGTAGCTCTAGATATCCCACAGAATTTGCAGAGTAGTCTTAGTATTGGGCTCTGTCTCTCCTCTCCCTGAATCTATGAGTGTGGTCAGGGATAATTGTACATTTCGACATGCAGAAGTGCAAGGCAAGCATTAGCAGTTAGCCACAGGTCATTCAGATGTCCCATGTACAGTAAATTCTGCTTACCATTATTCTTTGAGGACAGATTTGTCTCGTTGTAAGTTGCCTTCCCCCTTTTCTCTCCATTTAGTGCTTTGGTTTGGACTTGAAGATTCTTTGGCAGAAAGTTGAGTTCAAGGACTCAGTCCACATGTGATGAATGTGGGGTTCCTCTAGCACCAGCTGCCATAATGGTTAATTGCCCATAGCTTTGTCTGTATGAGCACTCTCCCATATAAACATCCATAGAAAATGCCAACTAGCCAAGCCAAATTGTGGTTATGAGGTAGTCGATTGATGTTCAAACCTTTTTCACCATCTCTGCAAATGTGTGAGTTTCCAAGTCTAAAACTGTTAAAAACAAACTACACTGTAAACTATTCACAAATCAGGATTAAGCAAGGAACATGATAAAATACCCCTTGAAAAAAGACAAAAGATAAGTAAAAAAAAGACAAACGGATAACCTGCCATTAGGTCAGAAGAGCAAGACCATGGGTGTAATGTCATTGTGTAATGACTTCAGGAAGAAGAGTGGCACACACACCCCCATCCTTATCGACGGGACGGAGGTCGAGCGTGTCACCAGCTTCAAGTTCCTGGGTGTCCACATCTCCGAGGATCTCTCTTGTCTCTCAACACCTCAACCCTGGTCAAGAAGGCACACCAGCGTCTCTTCTTCCTGAGGAGGTTGAAGAAGGCCCACCTGTCTCCTCTGATCTTGGTGAACTTTTACCGCTGCACCATCGAGAGCATCCTTACCAACTGTGTCTCAGTATGGTATGGCAGCTGCTCTGCTGCGGACCGGAAGTCACTCCAGAGGGTGGTGAAAACCGCCCAACGCATCACAGGTTCCTCACTCCCCTCCATTGAGACTGTCCAGAGCAAGAGGTGCCTGCGGAGGGCGCGCAGCATCGTCAGAGACAGCTCTCACCCCAGCCACCAACTGTTTGCCCTCCTCCCCTCCGGGAGGCGCTACAGGGTGCTCCGTTCCCGGACCAGCAGGTTCAGGAAAAGCTTCCTCCCTGCAGCGGTCATCCTGCTGAACTCTCTACCTCAATGTCCCCCCCCCCCCCCCACACACACACACACACAGACATGCACATACAGAGACTGTAGACCCCACACACACACAGTGATTGTGCCCCCTACTGTACATTCTGTATTTATTCACTGATTCACTTTACATACTCTGCACTTTTAACTGCTGTTTTGCACTTCTGGTTGATGCTAACTGCATTTCGTTGTCTTAGTACCTGTACTCTGTGCAATGACAATAAAGTTGAATCTAATCTAAAAAATCTAAAAGTCATCAACAATATAACTGCAAAAGACTCAGCACCACTGTCTGCACCTGCACCACATATTGAGCAGCAATGATCCCTGGCAGGATTAGCAGTCTTAGTTGAGGCCCAGTGAGCCGGACAGGACCACTGCCTCCAGACGCTGAGGCTCTGTGGTCCTGGCCAATTCCCACAGGATTTGCACTGATTGAGAGAGCAACCACACTCTTCCAACATTTCCCCCTGTAACAGACACTAATCCTGTAAATCCTAATAGATATTATCACTTTACTTGGAAAACCTGGGAAACCACAGGGCATTTAATTAAAGACAGCCGCTTGCATACAACAAGAAGTACCTGCATGGGGTCATGGTGTTGTAACAATACTGACATTTCAAATTCAGCTTCTCGTGTACAGACAAACAAGAACATAAAAAAAAACAATAAAAGCATCGTAATATGTTTTTTTGTTTTTTTTCCTTTTTGTGATATAATAGTTTTAGTATCAATTAGTGTCTTCTTAGTATTATATTATATTTTAATTTTGCAAAATAATTGGGATTTATTTGTTATCCAATAACTGGGAACTGTTGATAAGCATTTTGATTTGGCTGGGGAGGCAGATGGGTGAATTGCCTGTACACTAAATAAAAACAAGCCTTTTGTGCGAGCAGCAGGATTACCACTTGAGGTTTTATAATAGCCATACTTGCAATTTACAAATGTATCTCAATAAAACCAGTTAATCCATAGTAATTGTAACAGTAATAGCGATGGTAATAATTCCCTCTGTTCCTGCTGCTGAACCTTTGCGTTTCATTGGCTTCATGAGACCCACTGTAAATTCCTGAGTGTGCTGCGTCTCACTGCGGGACTCGATCCAGTTTTCCCTCCACTCAGTCGAACCTCGTGGTCTGCTTGCTCTCACTTAACGGGCTGGGGAGGACTTGGCCCACGCAACACGCCTTTAAAAACGGCACATGGACAACTAATTATGAGGTGATAATTACATGGCTGCATCTGATGGGGGGGCTGCAGCGGTGGTGGTGGTGGTGTTCCCTGTTGTAAATTCCCCCAGAGAAGTGTTATTAGGAGCAGACAAGTTGGTGGGTTGAGCACAATAATACCAACTGTAAATCCAGTTTATTTGCTTAAAGTACAACACAGTGGAAAAATGGGGTTTGTCAAAATTTGAGCAGGGAATTGCAAACCGCACAATAAGATGGGGCTTGATGGGCATCCCGATATGGCTTTATAATTCAAGAGTGCTTTTGTGCCACATTGAAAAAATATCAATAATGTAATTCTAGGGGTATTAACTAAGCAAATTAAGTTGTAATTTGATTTAAAATAATTGTAACAACATGAAAATAAACATAGGTAAGATAAACGTCTGATTTCTATGATAATAAAGCAGTAACATTACAAGTTAAAAAAAATATGTAATGTAAGAATTAAGGTAAAATATTTAATTTGACAGACGCGTTGACGACAAATATGTTCTGTAGCTCATTGTAGTTCTTTTCCAGCAGCTTGAGGCAAAGGTTTTATAATATTCTTGTGGCCCGCGTTTTATTTTTTCATTGTTGCCTATTGTATTATAACAAATAATGAGAGAGTAGTGCAATCACTTTAGAAATCTCCTGGATTTATTCAAGGCCATTACACCTTAACAATTGGTTAGAGCCTGACTTTACTGTAAATTGTAGAGAAGTTGTTTATTTTCTAATGTTAGAACTCTTGAGATTCTTTAAAATCCTATCCTTTTGCCGCATTAACATTCTGAAGGTATTTGAGGTGCTACATTGGTTTCATTCCTGGACAGTTGAGCCAGTACTTCAAGCACTCTGTTGACCTGTACTTTTATACTTTGCGTGTTTTTCTCAGGGAATGTTTTTGTGGCCAAAGTGACCGTGCATGTGAACGCTTCAGATGAGAGAGAGGAAATGCAAGGGATCATGGCCAGACGTGGTGACTGAGGAGACCGAATAATATTGTGAAGTAGAGAGTGAGCGTGTTTGTGATATTGCCGGTCAAAGGAGCCTCTTGGACATCTGTTAATGATTTTGACTCTGCGCATTGGGGACATTGACGGGTGAGTTTGACTGTAACAACAGAAGCTGTATTGTGCTTTTGGTCTAATTTCAGCGCATTATGATTTTTCCCCCTTAACCAAAAGCTCTGACAGCCCTTTATTACCAATAGCATTAGCAAAAGTGAAGATTTAACTACCACGAAAATGCTTGAGGAAAGCCTAAACAGAAATGTAATCCCTCATATTGCAGAAATGCCAGTAATGCAGAAGGTATGCTAACACTTACCCTTTGAGCTTGCATCGCAATCTTCTACTAATAGCTGGAGGTCAAAGTTCAGAGCTAAAGGCAGTTAAGAAGAGAATATGGCATTTGGGCCTGAGGTTTGGGTTAATGTTTGACTAAAGATCTTAGTCTGAGTGGTTATGGATATAAACATGGGAAACTAAATGAAATTGAAACAGAACTATTGCTATACATGATTAAAACTGCGTGAGAGCACATGTGACACGACATTGACAAGGAGGACAAGAGCAGAGCAAGTTTTTATTGTGATTAAAACCTGCAAAAACCCAATGCATAATATGCATCATTCCTTACTAAGTGGGCTTAAAAATGGCTAAAAGGTATTCAAAATGTCACCAAGCTGGGTAGGGTACAATGAAGTCAATCTCTTTACATCCCTCACGTGATCAGCAGCTCCTCCTTCATATCCAGTGGGTCCCCTTGAGTCACTTGCACCAGGTCACCTGAAAAGTGAAGGACACATAGGCCAGGATATGGGAAATGTCTTTACCATACCATGATGTTGCTACAATGCTACAATGCCCAGTGTTTATGTGCTCAAGCTCAGGAAACCACAACTGTGCTTCAGCAATAGGATGACACTGGCAGCTCAAGCTAAAGCAGGAGGCCTGCGCATGGCACTGGCTCTGTGTTTTTCAGTGAGAAAGCTGAAGTGACAAGTGTAACAGGTCTAAAGTGAAACTAACTAACTGGCCTGTTTCAAGGGTCATTGTCTGGACACTTTTAAAAATCAAGATTCCTTCCATTTAAATTTCATTTTGAATCTGTAGAGCTGAGAAACTTGACTTTATTTTGATCTGAGCTGAGATAGCCCTGACCTCAGGGAGGAATTAATAGATCTGTATCTATTGACACATTGATAATCTATTTGAACCTCAAACACAACAAGCACATATAGGCGTGTATTTTGAATACACGCCTTACACTCGCACAAGGTCAAACATAAATTGAATATTTTTTTCTGAAATCCACGTGCACACATGAATAGGACAACATTTGAGTAAAGTGTGTTCCAGGTCTTACACTGAAATCTTCTCTGCCTCTCTGTGTATTCAGGACCACAACACCGTCTGCCTTGGACACCTACATGGACTCAAAACAATAGCAACAACTGCAAGCCCTAGACTACTATTCAGACAAGTGTTACAAGTGTTACAATTTCAGGTACACACACGGCTGACCAGGGCTCTTTTTGTTGTTACTGATTGTTTGTTGACTGTTGACTAAAAGGCCAATGGGATGAAGGTTGACTGAAATAGCTCAAAGCAGCTTAAGTCCTGAGAGCCGCTGCACCCATCGACCCTCAGGTCCCCCAATGACAATTCACTTCAGAAGAATGTACAACAGCATTGATGTAGTAAATGAATATATGTGTTTTTGATTTCAAACCTTATTGCATTTTGTGAGGACAACTTTTGGAAGCCTCGGACCCCACTTGGGAATCATTGGTGTAAATAGATGACGTTTGGGAGTCATTATAACATTTTTAAGTCATTACAAATAGCTTAGGCAATACAGTATCATTACCACCTCAACCCCCTCCATAAACTGACTTTCTGTTGCACGTATACATGGGATTCTAAGCCTGCATCGCATGGAATATAATGGAAAATTAAAGGCCCCAGAAGTGAATAGAAGTGGGTTAGGCTGTTTATGGGGCTGCATGTAGTGTTAAATGGTTGATTGGTTTAGGTCTAATAGTTGAAGACGGCCCTCTTTTTACAGCCATTCACAGACCTTTCCAGTCAAAGCCTCATTATAAGAAAGCATGGAGCTATTGTCCTTTGTTTGCTGTGGAAATAAATGACTATACGCTTCAAGGACAAACCCTCTTCAAACTCAAAGCACAAAATAATGGTCAATGATGAGAAGCTAACACTGCTGTGTTGAACCAAAAACAAGTAGGCTAATTTTTCTTTTATTCAAGGTTTGAGTATGAGGAAAACAACGCTGCTGCCGGTCATATTTGAAGAATCTCTGTATGTGCTTTAATCTTTATTGTTGCAGGTGCATGCTACAGCCATTCTATGGCCCATGACTTTGAAGAACCAGACCAGGAAGTCCAAAGATGTTTTTGATGAATGAGTTAAAAGGGGAGCTAAACATGTGGAATGTACATTGCGGTCTGTTTTAACCATAACACTTTCAATTAACGTTTATGGTAGGCAGTTCCTTTACACTGGACCTGAGCAGTTTCCCAATCACTTGTGCCATGGGGCTTCGATCGGGACTGTAACTCTGCTGTGGGACCCCTCTGTTAAAACACCCAATCGTAGATAAGCAGTTAGAGGAAACAGCTGCAGCAATTAGTCTCCTTTTGCGGTTTACCTCAGGAAAAGAACTGGACAAACTATAAGACCAAGGAGTTTAAGTCAGACTATTTCATTTAGGTTTATAGGTGTTTATTCTCCTGCTGCTCTGGTAAAACTAGCATTTCCCTACTGGGATAAAATTAAAGGTTCTCCTATTTAAATGTGTACAATGGTGCTGCAGCATATGCCTGATCTTGACAGCATCAGCATTGTAACAATGATTCCTGGCTTTTGTGCTGAATGTCTCTCCCACCCTACTGCCACATGTCACATTCCTGTTTGATACAAATTAGAGCATAGATTTCTCCTTCCAATAAGTTCCAAACTATGGTTTAATTTTAAATTGGTCACACACAGTGCAGAAACTGGTACCAGGAAGTTATAGGGCGTAACACAGGAAGATCTATTTTAGCTTTTGTTTTCTATCATTTGAATAATGACACAAAAAGGTCGAGGCCAGGAAGTGGAGCACAAAGATACCATAAATCACAGTTTTTATCACCGTCTCTCCCAAATGAAATTGAATTAGGAGTATGATCCATTATGTCCATTAAGTTTGTGTCATCACAACATGTGATCAAGTCAAGTCTTATGTGAACAGGTTTTGGACAAATCATAAAACTCAAATTCCCATGATAATTTTGAAAACAATGATCTCACTCCCAGTGCCTGTATGTTTGGTTCACAGATCATTTTTCACAGCAGTTCTGGGATCCCAAACGCTTTCTGTGGTGGAGTTTAATATAGCCACGAGCACTGGCACCAGCTAATGTGGCCTCTCCATGTTTTCTTGGTTTTCTTTTATACCTAATTGCTCACCACATATGTGACAAATGACGCCAGATGCCACGAAGGGGGAGAAATCCAGCTTTTGGAGATTTATGAGATGAAGGGGAACAGTTGGCCGTATATTTATAGAGGCCATTTTACTAGAGTTGGCCCCAGGGACAAGAGAGTGACTGGACTAAGTGCCAACACTGAGCCTGGCACGTGTGAGCCGTTAATGTGGAATAATGCAGTCAGGTGGGTGAAAGGCAGTAGGTTGTGTTGGGAGGCACTGGAGTTACAAGGCAAGTGCAAGGTTTTAATTGGTTTGGTATATGGGCTCCAATGCAGTATTACAATGCATCCATTTTGTCTTGAAAGGGTGCTTAAAAGGACTTCCAGAGAACAGCTCCTGAATGGCTTGTGCTCTCGTCTCACAGCAACAAGGTCCCAGGTTCATTCCATGATCAAGTGGGGCCTTTCTGTATAAACTTTGTTCTTTATGTGTCTCGGTGGGTTTTCCCTGGATTCACCGGTTTTCCCCATCAACCTACAACTTTACAACTAGAAGCTGTGCAATGGTAAGAAGTCATTATGATCTAGAGTTCTAGAACTAACTACTACGTTAAAGTGCTGTTATCCCTGTGTTACCCACACACAACTGCCTTGCACATGTTAAAGTGTTTTTATTCCATTTTCCCCATGATCTGCTCCCCTCTGAGCTAAAGCCTCTCCCCTTATGATCCTTATGATACATGTGATGTGCATTGACCTGAGAGCTCCAGAGGAAGAGGGCACAGCTCAGATTCTGATGAAGGACGTTTGATCTAAAGCCTTCTCCATCTTCTCTGCCCGTAGGCTGTTCACTCTGGTCTTCTGCTGCACAAGGTTCAACTTAAAAATAACACTGTCACACTGCTTAATCTTGAATCAAAATTAGTTGATGGCAACACAAAAGTTGGAATGGGCTTTATTTTACAGGCTTTTACTCCATCTCGACTTTGATGTGCTAATAATTATAGGTTTTACGATTACTTTCTGTTGTAGAAAAAGGGCTGAAAATGACTGGATTTCATGTGCATTTTTACTTCATGCCACAAGATTGGTGTTGTATTAAATTGCTGAGTAGTGTGGTTTACAGGAAGAGACAAGTGATGAAAGCCGGGATTTAGCTCAATGAGGAGTCGACTGAATTGATGATTTGTGGTGTGGAAAGTCAACTCAGCCGTTTTCTCGTGCAGCCTTATAAATGTCACGGACAGCAAGCTTCTGTATTGTGACTTAAACAATGTGTGTTTTGTGTATTTGGGGAGTGAAAAGGACTGGGTGGTCTGATTATTCATATACAAGCCAAAAGCGAGCGATAAAGTCCACAGCCAGCATTGCATCGCACACTGTTAATCTCGATGGCTATTTTTGCCAAATGCTTTCTTGATGCTGTTTAAAAACTGTGGTGTTTATAAATCATAAAATCAACACTTGGGCGTCTACAACATTTTTCACATAAGAACACCACTTTTTTAAATTAAGGCATTGTTGAATATAGCAGCTCCACATCTAGCTTTCAGTTGTAAATGCTAATGTCAAATAGTCATATGTAACGAAGTATGAAAGCAGCGAGATCGTAGGTTTCAAACGTTTTGGTGGCAAAATTACAAATCAAAGTAAATTGTTTGATGTTGCATTTTGGTGTAACAAACCAAAAAATATGAATTTCAGGTTTGTTTTTTTCTTATTTTTTTTAACTGAAAGAAAAAAGAGACGATAAAAACAAAAAAAATATACAATTTTTAAAAAAAGCATCCCCCAAAAAGAAAGGTTAAAGCACTTAAGTTTCAAAATGATTGTCCCATTTAATCCAGATTCTATTACTTTTATCCGTTTCTTGATCCTTGTTCGTCGGTGCAGTTTGTGTCATCCTTTTTTCGCGATGCTCTTTTTCCCGGCCGCCAAAAGTATGTTCCAACACATGGCACATACTTACCCATGTTTCTTTCTAACTCTCAGTAAATTATAATTGCTTCTGATGCATTCTGTACAGGGCACCACTCCTTTATTCTGCTCAGTTTTCTCTTTGTTCTGCATAATAAGTTTGCTGTGGGACTCTCTTGTTCCGTAATACTTCCCATTGAGACTATAACTTGCACAATTGCTGTTCACACATCAGCTTGGCTTTAATCATGGACACTTGTGAAGAGCCACTGCCAGAAGAACATATTTTGCATTCTTATTGCAGCAATGGTCCGCACAGCTGTGGTTTATTCAATTAAGAATTCACGGTTTACAAGGCTCCTCTTTAAACAAGCTTGATTTAATTATGTGCTAATAAATCTTTGATTTCTGTTGGGAATGTCTCATTTAACTGTGAATTATAGTTAATTACCTCAAACAAAGAGGTATTTCTTTGTAGTGTGGGAAGAAATGTAGGACAATAATTCAAATGACCTCCATTTCCAAATCTGGTCTAAAATGGGACTATTCTAAGCCTAAACTAGGGCTAAAATGGGTATAAAATAAGAAAACACATTACATTGGAAATGCTCCAGATTGAAGCGACATGTTAACTATGTGAGTGAGTGGTGCTAACAAACTGTTCTGCACAGAATTTAGAAATCTGGTGGGTAACAACTCGATGCAGCATGTAGATGAACTCCTGGACAGTTTTGTTACATGCAAAGTGAGTCAACTCAAAGTGTCCAGATGGTTTTAGGGTTAAAAAAAAAAATCTATTTTTACTTTGTTTTTGGAAAGACCAAATCCAATCAAAACTCAAGATCGATCAATATGAGAAATCTTGATCCAGTATCCATTTTGCATTAGATACACGTCAGGTGGAATTTCATAGTTTAACGTGCCACACTGCCACACATGTGTTGGGTCTGCTCTCTCCCTTTAATGTTTTTAGTAAATAACTTTTCATCCTGCGTCTGATCCCCTGTTCTAAATGTCATAAAATCCTGTGTCAGAATCCTTTCCATTTTTGACAGACACTCCAAGGGGACCTTGGCAGGAGTAGAGACCAGTTGGCACCAGCGATCAACACCGGAAATTTTATTCCCAAAGGTTGGATTTGGCATGTGCCCAAACTGAATGTTTGTCACTGATTACAGTGGCTGCACTTAACACTAGAGTCCGAGAGCCGCCCAGAGGTGCATTCCACTGTTATAATGTGGTGATGACGGAGGAAGAGGGCAAGACACCTCTCTGCCTTGATACAGATGCAGGCCATTAACTGGGCTCTATGTGGGGTGTACTTAACAACATGGTGAGTGATGCTAAGGGATATACAGGAGGAAGAAGTAACGATGGTTAAAGACCTTACAAAGAAATTACCTTAAGTGAACCATTAACAACACCCTATGTATTGAGTGAAAAGATCCAAATATGTCATTCTGGCTTGTAAGAGTAAATGGCCTGTTCCTGTTTGATGGGAAAGTTGCTATGGTCAGATATGGTCTCTAAGAAAGATAAGAAATAATACAACAAAGGAGATTAACTTCCTGTGCAGTATAATAACAAACATGGACTGTGTTTGGCAGCTGTTACTGCTAAATTACCCCAAGTCAAAACATTATAAATAATCACATAGCTTTGATGTGTTTTAAACTTGATGACTGCACATGGGGATGTTGATAAAATAAGTGGCGTAAAATAGAATGTACAATGAGCAGAAATGACAGACAATTCAATACAGTACATCAGGCGTGTTGGCTGAGACGCCGGCTGAGCAATGCAAGTGGACGCCCATCGAGTGTCTTGGATTGTGGATGACTTCCCTGGCAGACCACAGTATGTGCAGTGACAGAGCTGTGTGTCTGACAGAGTCATCAACAACACTGGGTACCACAGTGGACTGTACTCTCCCCTTTCCTTTTCACTCTCTGCACCACGAACTTCAACTACACAGAGTCCTGTGAGGAGGTAAGGTTATGGACGCCTCTTTTCATAGAGCGCCACCTACACCCAATTAGCCTCACGTAAAAGTGTTACTACACCTGGAATGTTCTACAATATGCCATGAAACGTTTCTATCTCATTGGCGTCAAGCAGGGGATACCACCAAGCGAATGATTGCAAGTTTGAAGTCAGTATATTGAGGAATTCTGGAAAAAGCATTGAATGTGAACCTTACTTACTACTTACTAAGTTTTTTGCTTTACCAAGTGCAATGAACCAATAATATTTAACCTCAAAATATACTTGTACTCAAAGCATCTGCTCTTGTTGAAATAAAGGGTGGCGGTTTGTTTTTCTGCTGGCACCACTGACTAGATAAGTATTATTTTGTGGTAATTCTTACGTGAGAAAAATGTGATTATTGAAATAGTACAGTGTCCATGGGAACTAAGCCCATTAGTGATGGTGAAAGTAAGCTGTTTCTCATCAAATATATACAATTACTTTTTACATACAAGGGATTTTGTTGGAGGCAATGTTAGAATGTAAAATGAACAGTAAAAGGAAGATAGTGGTAAAAGGTTTTTCAGGTCATTTGGACTTTGTGGTGCAGCATAACATTTTCAGATACAGTGGTGGAAAGATGTATTTAGGCATTCATAAGCTATTCATTACCAATGTGTAAAAGTGACTGTTGCTAACATCATTTTAAGACACTATACTTATCATAATTGTATTAATGAATGTTTGATATACTAAATATGTGTTTGTTCTTGGACAGAGTTCATTATGTGTGATCAGGAGGAGCTGACGTCCAAGCTCTGCCCTTGTATTTAAGTCTACAGCTGTTTACACTGGAGTCTCTATTCCCAAAGTCAGAGTAACATCTATAATGAGCACTTTTCTACTGTAAAATGACGTATGGCTTTTTTTTTTATCATCATACAAGACATTGCCCAGGCTTTACCTTGGTTGGGAAAAAATGGTACCCAAGCCAAATTTTTGAGGGCTACCGGGTTGATAATGTGTGGACATATACACATTATATATATATATTTTCCGAGCTAAATGTGCAAAGTTCTTTGGGATATTTTTATTTCAGTTTTCTCACTACACATCTAACAAAACTACACAAAATTCCACCATTCGGCAAAAAATCCTCTTTCCACTTACTGCAATGTTTTTGTGAATTTTGTTTGTTCATGTCTCCAAATGGTCTGTGTTCCAGGATCTAAACAATAATCTGGATCCCGCTGGCTTGCATCACCTCCAGAAGAGCAGTCCTTGCCAGTAAACCAGTCTGTAATTGCTTTGCACATTTCTGAGGAAATAAGGTGCTCATTGTTAAACCATGTTAATCTCAGCACACCTCATATTTTCTGCAGACCGCTGACCCCACCAGCTCAAGCATTCATAATCAAACAAAATGCAATAAAAGCTCAAGTTTTTTTTAGCTTTTCAAACAAGAACTGCCTTGCAAAATTATTGGCTCGGAGAATTTGATTTTAATAGAACACAACAAAGTGAAACCCAGGTCAGAAGCAAAGAGTAAGTTGGGGTTAAACTGTGCATAACATAAGTATATAATTATTAGATAAGCCTGGTCTGGATCATTTCTAAAGAACTTAACCTGGTCTCAGATTTAATGTGAGATTATTTAATCATAATTCATCAGATTTTGAATTTATACTTAAAATCATGGTTAATTTATTAATTCATAAATTTAATAATTTTAATTTATTATGTATCACTTTGAAGTGATTAAATCCTGAATAAACATATTTGAATTTTGCAATATATGCAATAAATAGTTAAAATAAAATCATTAAGCAATTAAAATCAGTGTAAAATTTGCTATGAAAAACTTCACACCAATTTTCCAGCATGCCAAAATAATAGCAATCAAAGTGAGTGAATCAACACAGTAACAAACAGAAAATGTTGTAGGAAAACCAATCTAATTTGTCTGTTGAATTTGAGTGCTTTTAAAAGATTTAAAAGGTGACTTTTTCATGTTGAGAAAGATATATTATTAATGTATATATTGCACAATTCATCATCTAAAATTCTGAATAAAAAAATATTTCAAAATTGTTTACACAGTTAAAAAACTGTAAGTGATAAATTCAAGTTCATCTGATTAAACTAATTGCTTTTCATTGGGTTTGAAGCTGAACCTGTACAAAGCAATAAAAAATAGGCTCATTTTAAAATTACATTAAATTACGAAATATTTACAAGTTGACTATAAAGTATAAATGTGTTGTAAACAAGGATGAAGCAAGGTAAGTACAATTTAACCCATGACCACTATCACATCCAGCTCAGTGCTGGACCAAGACTGAGGCAAATCTAAACCAAGCCAAACCACATCATGTCAAAGCAAAACTTAACCTTTTCCAAACCATTCTTAAAGGAGTCCCAAAAAGCACAAACAGTAAACTGTAAGAGGCCCCTTCCCACAGTTTGGGAACGTGCACACTTGTCTTTGCCATGACATATTCCAACAGCAGTTCAATGTTTTGGATTTAGGCTGAAGTCAGTTTTCTTTCTTGCGTATGAAGTGGTGCATTGTGCTTCTGTGCTTCGCTCTGAATTGGCGAACTATGACGACGTATTAAAAGCGAAGGAGATTGAAGTGCACGTGGGTCGGGTGGTGGTGGTCCCTCCGTGATGCAAGCCAGATGTGCCTGAAGCGAGCGTGGATCGTACCCACTGGAGCCGTGTGCGTGCCTGTGTGTGATAGCATTGATTACAGATGTAGTGTAATTTTGCAGTGAACCCACCACACTTGGCAAAGCGGGAGATGGTGCTTTTTGCTGGAGTGAGCTCATGCTTTATACGGCTGTCCCATAAATCACAGACTGCCTCTAGTCATTGTCCCAGTGCGGGGCGGACAGGGGATACAGATAGCATTAGGGCTTTTAAAAGCTTGCTAAGACAAACTGTCTCAGGATATAACGATTCGGCTCAAGCTGTGGCTCCCACGCAAAACTTAAATTACTTTCAATTTGATGTGGAGATAAAACAGATGAGCGATGAGATTTATACAGACTTCCCACTGGACGGATGCAAACGGCAAATCTTATGAACAGACTGAAGTAAATACATGCAATGCCTCTGGATAAATATGTACGGTACTTAAAACCCTGTCAATGTGTGTATAAAAACTTAATATGTGTTCACCTGATTAAATGAAGTAAAATCTGTTTTGCATCTAATTAGAGAGCGTTTTATAAGTGCCCTGTCAGCATGCTAGTCGTGGTTAGCTTAACTGTGGTGGCAAAACTTGCTCTGCCTCAGAGAGTTGTGAAAAGCGCTTTTGAAACTAATCAGCATTAGGTAAGTGCCGCTGAAAAGAGTTTAAAATGAACTAGTTCTGTTTTTCATGTTTTTAAGACAGTACCTTTACATCAGCCAATCAAGACGAGCAGTAATAGATCAATAATTTCTAAAATTACCATGTGTCACAACTATATTTAAAGTGTTCAAAAATACATCCAAATAAGCCTGTTTTCCCCTCACTTCAGCTGCTGACGCTTGGCTGGAAGTCACATTGTCTTTTAGTGGCCACTACAGGCCACTGAGCGACACTGCAGGGTGGGAATCTTGCTTCCTTACCTCAGACCCATTGCTTTTTCTTATGTTACAGAAAAACTGGCAATTGTCTTGTCCTTAAATGCCTTTAAAACCAGGCTGAAACAATTGCAATAATGTTGTTCATTTGTATATTGTAACTAGGGATATCACGATATAATTCGATTAATCGATAATCGTGATCGTAAGAACCAAAAAATAATAATTGGGGCAATTTTAGAAGCAAAATTTAATATTTTTAGTTTAATCTAGCATCTAAAAAATACACCTGAGTAAATCACTTTTTATCAAGCAGTTTTTGTCACATTTTACTTCATTTTGTATTTCAGAAAGTTTAATTTTGTAAAGGCGATCACAAAACCTGAGGAATAGTAACACGTTAGACAATGGAAATGAAAGAAAATGAAAGATTTCACTGTTGTTTACTCACAGTTGCACAGTCTCTATAATTGTGAATAATTGTTAAATCGTGATGTTTTTTTTATCATGATAATCAAAACATGAACATGAACTGTGTTAAACATTGCTACCTCTTGGCCAGGACTCTTGGAAAAAAAGTCTTTAGTCTCAATGGGACAATGGGCACATAAAGGTTAAATACATTTTTAGAATGTACGCTCTTACCTCGTACAGAGGTTTGGAGGTTTGCACATGCGCACTGATGACCACACCAGGCTAATACGGTGCTTAATAAAGCACAAACACAAAAGAGAGCAAATACTTTTGCAAGCACTTGGAAAGTAAAATCACAATGTAAGACAATAAAGGTTTGTTTTTGGTTTTCTCTGACATAGTTTACTTTAGTTGCATTCTGGAGGGTCAAACTACTCCATTCATGGTCTTGTGTGTGCTGTTGACCCTCTTAGTTTTTTATTTGCCGAGGGCCACAGACTGTAAACAGTAGTGCATACCTGACACACACTGACCACAACATGGACACAGAATAAAGTGGAGTGCGGACACAGAGAGGAGTGCGTTCATGCGCACTCTGAAAGGCCATGTCTTTCCCACACCTCCGGCTTTATGAGTTCATATCCTCCTGTTGCTTTTGTGGAAAATAGAGCCGTTTCCATCACAGGAAGGTCCCCCTGACCCCAGTAAAGTTTCCATATTTGACCAGCTTTGTCCAAAAATGTCCGTCCTTGTAATGTTAAAGACACTACAAACAAGAATATGCACAATTTTAATAATGAAAAATGTACTTTCTTCATTTCTCTTTAAAAATGGCTGTATTATTCCAACAATGGAAAACTGGTCTCCGAGACAATGTTTCTTGTTGCTCCCTGACACAAATGAATACATGTTTTCATTCTGCATTTGCTTAGGTAGCAGCTGGGAGGCATCTGTTCTCAGATTCTCCAAGTCTGGACATAATGGACCTCCTCCTGTCTCACTTCACTGTCACTGTCATTGTTGAATGAATTCATTATAATGTTATTGTTAGCCACCCACGATCGAGTCCTTCTGGTCTCCCTGGAAACCCTGAAAGCACATGGTTCGTTGCATGAAAACATTAACACTGACCCAAGACTGGAGAATTACAGCGATACGATAATTCTTTACATTATTATATTTTTTTAGTTGTAGCATTTTGGTGTTTTTAACTGATATAGAGAAACAGATTGTGGAATTGTAGTAAAAGCACTAAATTTACCACTAAAACTAATACTGTATAACTACGATCACTTCTCTTTTTACTTTCTTTTTACTATAATTGCTGCTGATGTTTCTTCCTACAAAATTTACTTATTATGCTGGCACGCACAACACAATGAGTTATTTTCACAGTGAAGTGTGTGTCTCTCTGGCTCCATTTTGGGGTTAAGTTACCAGAAAGCCCCGCCCACTTCTCCATCAACCAGACAGACTTGAAGAGGAGTTGGAGTCTTAAGGCAAGTGTCCAGGATTGACCCTTTGTTTGAGCTGCAGTCTTTTCACTCGAGTGAGGACAGTTCTCCGTTTACTCTTCTATAGCGACTCCTCATTTTCAGCTCAGTGTGAAAGAAAAGCACTCAGCCTCACTGGCATCTGAAGACATACATCACACAAGAGCTACAGTCCACAATGTGCCAGCCATAAAACAATAGGGATGGACTTCAACGAAAGCTCAGAATATGTTTCTTTTATCTCATTCCATGGTCTGCTCCATATTGACAACCTTATGGGCCTTTTAGTTCAATACAGGACTCGTGATCCAGATTTAGACAAAGACGGAGAGCAGCAACTATGTGTCTTTCTTTTAGACAGCTGTGCAAAATGTCTGACAAAAGTGCAACATTGCAGTTTCAGTGAATTTCCCAAATAAAAATGCCAATCAGATTGGAAAATTATTAATTAAAAGTGAATCTAAACGTAAAAGAAAGTACAGCAGCAGAGGTGGAGTATCTGCACATCAGCCACAAAGAAAAGTCTAAAGTTGCTCTTCCGGGACAGTGCACCATAAAATGACTGATTGTTCATGAAATATTTAATAAAACTGTTTTGTCATGATGTTATACAGACATTGCAGGGCAACGATGTCAGGTGTGCTTGACAGTTACCAAAAAATGTAATAAAATAACTCTCTTTTAGCATTTATCCCTCCTCCCTGAAGTAATATGGCTTTGTCCATTACTGTCAGTATCCAGTTGCTTGTGTGCTAAGGACTTGTAGTGATGAAAGACTATGGTAATGAGTCCACTTCAGGGTAAGGAGAGACCAGAAGTCCATCTGTTTCAATGCTTTAACCCTTGAGTGAACCATCCAGCCATTAGACCTGCAAATGAATCGGTGAAAGTGGAAAAGTAAGAAAGTAGACATAGTAAAATTCAATTCACACAGAGTTGACTATGTTCGCTGTGCAAGTTTGACACACAGATGAACGGACAAGGCATCATCTTGTTGAAAGAAATAAAGGAAGAAATAGTACATTTCAGAATGGGACACTGATTCAATTAAATTCAATTTATTTTTGTAACGCCCAAAATCACAACAGTGGTTGTCTCGGAGGGCGACTGACCAATGACATGGAATGCTCATTGGTATCTATGATCTCGGGATAGAGCCAAAGACAGTCTCTACCTTCATTGTGAGTTGAAATTAAAAACAGATTTATTGTGCATTATTGCAAATACATTTACAAGTTACAACAAATCATTAATAAATGACATTTATGGAGAATAACGGTCAAAACTAAATTAAACAATTCAAAGTTAGGAATGACATATGACAAATCAGTGATATCAGAGGCTTTCCCCAGGTATCAGTCCGATATTTAAAATGTAGCCTATATCTGGCACAAATATTTTGTACTAATGAGTAAAAATGTTAATTGGAGGCCAAATTAATTTAAATCCCAAACTAAATATTTTGTCATCATTTATACTAAAACTAAAGTTAATTTGTGAACTTTACAATAACTAAACATAACATACATTTGTAATCGTATCAGGCCAGAATATAACACACACACACACACACACAAATATATCGGATATCGGCATCGGCTCAAGAACATTCACATTGGACCATCCCTATTCAAAAAGTGAATTATGTCCAAACTCAGATTATGAACAGGCATGTGAACCCTAAAAACTCCCTTCATGTCTGTGTTTGTGCATATTTTGGGGGTTACTATCTGAGGGCCACTGCAGGAGCCTCCCCCTTTCTCTGCACGTGGAGGGCTGGAGCTTGGGGTGGGCTATGCAAATGCTGTCAGCCGGCCCCTTTAGGCTGACTGCTGCTGCACACTGTGCCGCGCTCACTCACTCAGAGCACTCCAAGAGTCGACTCTGCACCCGTCCTGTGTGTGCATGAAGCTCCCAGTTTAGACACACTTTGGACTGGACCCTCTCAGCCCCACCTCCTGCACACCTCTGCCCTCTTCTCCTCCTCCCTTCTGCCTTTGGACTATTCATTTTGGTTCATCTTGTCTGTGTGCGGAGCTGGAGGAGATGCTGCTGATGCAATGACTATTTGGGCTCCCTATCTTCATCTGGGACCTATGAAGAAGGCAATATACAGCTTCTACGTCTTTGCTTAGCTTTTTCTTGGATTTGTCTGAGCTTTAACCAACAAACAAAAATGAGGAACAAGTCGTGTGTTGCACAGTTGTTGCTTCTGGGAGCAGTTATAACTTTGGTGTGCAGTAAAGGGACTTATTATGGAGGACATGTCAACCCTTACTATGGAAGCAGATATAACCTGTACAAGGCTGGTCTGACCCCGCAGCACTTGCCAAATAAACCAATGACAAGACACAAGTAAGTGAGTTTTTTGTACTAATGCCGAGTGTATTTGTTTTTAAGTTACAGTAAGATTTGGTTTCGGTGTCTACAAAGACCTGGTTTGGGTCCATTTTTTTAATAGGTTCCATTCATGTAAAATCTTAAGTTTTGTCTTGACTTGATTTCATCCTTATTTCAAAGATAATTTACTGTATCTTGTATTATTCAGTTAATACTTGGTTTAGTTCAAATTTAGTCATCACTCCTTCTAATCCTGTTACTAATTTACAGCCGAATTGGTTTAATATGGGCATTTTTAAATGCAAGTTGGCCATAACAATGGGTTTTGTTTAAAAAAAAAATGCTCTACAAAGTCCGGTATTTAAGTTTTGAAATCACTGGACCAATGCATGTTCACCTGGAGCCTGTGCATGTGACAGACGCAGGAGAGATGCAAGAACCGGTAAAAGTAATATTATTGTTGAGCCCCACAGCCTCCTTTTCAGTGGTTTACACCTTAAACCATCTGTGACCCAGAGGCCCAATATTACACAGAAACAGTCTCACCTCAGGGAAACAATGCCATTATTTGCGTTTAGCAGTGCTACGTTTGAAGATGATCATGCAATTATTGACCCATCTCAGTCCGACTCAAAGTACAGCTGAAAAGGTATAAAGGGGATGACACTGCTTCAGCTTCATTATAAGGATGGTAAGCTCCCAAAGGAAAGGCAGGACATGTTAAAGTTAAGAAACCAAACTGTGAGTGTAATTTCAAAGCAACAAAGTGCACCACAAAACACATTTAATCCACTTAATGCCTCCTTTGTTAATAATCAAAACGTTGTTGTTCCACCCTTGAAGGTTTTTGCGCTTTGTGTCTTTTGCGTGGCGTCCCTCGAGAGCTGTTATCCACTTGGACAGCTCCCTTGGCAACCTGCCTCTCCAACATGTCTCTTAGTGAGGTTCTCAAAGTGTGGGATGGGTGCATGGGATCCTTAGCCTGTTTTCGTCCTGTTGTGCTAAGCTACGTCTTGATCCAGGCTAAAGAGGACGTATTAAATTCTATTGACTTTTATGAGTTTTTAACCATGTTATAATGGTATTCCATCATTTGCTTACTCTGAGTTGTAGAGTATTTTATTTGTTCTATGCCTGTTTAGCCCATTTCTGCCCACAACCATATACCTACTTGTGATTATTTTTTTAAAATTTGACTCCAGGTAATACACAAAGGGTAAATGATGTCACATGACCATTTTTCAACAGTAAAAAACATTGATTAAAATCCACTGCATGGTACAGTGAAGAGTTGAAGCCAGCAGCAGTTTTGAACAGGATAGGACCTGTTTCTATTATCAAGGCTTTTTGATCAATATTGTGGTTCTTGGTATATCACAGTTTAATAAACACCCAGGGGAAACTAATATATGATATGTCTTGTTTGATGCACCAGGTTTACTCCTATTTAGATTTGGTTACAACGTGTTAGAAATGAGTTAAACTTGAATGTATAAAACTCTAGATTTGTCCTACCTGATAAAGTCCTGGTCTAGATCTAGTTAAATCCCTAGTTTACCCTTGTCATGTTTATGTTATTTTTTTGTGCACCTGCTTTATACTCTTTTATAAGGTATGAACATTTTTGCCGATTATGGTCAGTTGAAGTAAATGTCAAAATTAGGATTAACTGTGCTTATAAAATACTGTCTGTCTCGATGCCATAGAGTTAGGGGCCTCTTGAATGGTAAGGTCTTCACCCTCATCCTCACTTTAGTTATTAGGATTGGGAATTCTTTTATTTTTCCTGTTCAGGACCACCTCAACTGAGTCATCATAATTCCCACCCTCTACACTATGTACACTCGCAAAATCTCACCATCATCAGAGCAATAGTTTTACCATCTGGCCTGAAAATCTACCCTCTGACAGTGGCTCCATATTCTTTATTTATAACGCCACATGCCAAATTATGACAGCTATATTACACAGAGTGGTTGTGACAGATGCTGCTGGTAAGATGGCGATAATGACAAATGACAGGGCCATTCTACTGTGCAGCACAAGTGGGGATTGTTGTGAGAGGAAACATCACAATTTTATGATTCTTCATGATTGTTGGCACTGAAATACTCAATTCACTTTCATTCACAAGTTTAATGGATCAAAATTCCTTTCTAGCTTTGTGCAATTAAACATTCTGAATGAAAAAAACTAATTGATTAAAAATATTGATTGTTACTGTCTACAAGTTTCACATCATGGTTATTTATTTTTATTATATTGTGACCTGAATCATCACTATTATCAGATAACCAAATAATCTTAACATCCTTATTTGTAGACTGTCAATAGATTACAGTATTTACTAATTAACTCATTTACTTTATTAATTCTAATTGAAGTGTTTTGTGGTTGAATGGAAAGCAATGGAGAGAACCCTGAGCACTGAGCATCAGAAAATAGGATTTCAGGTCTAGGCACTATATATATATATATATATATATATATATATATATATATATATATATATATATATATATATATATATATATATATATATATATATATATATATATATATATCTTTACCTTTGCAATATCCAGTGCCCTGCAGAGGTTTAAGGTCTCTGTAATTTGTCATTTCATATGTCTCTTCTATGTTTGTGTATTTCTATACTAAACATCGTTCTGGACAGTTGAGTTTTGATTTTCTGCAAGTTCATGTCTAGCCTTCTCACTGGCCAAGTGACCCTCGCTGGACACATGGCCCCCGAGGGACCTGCTGTTTGTCAGTGTCAGACCACCTCAGTCCCGTTATATGAGCTCAGTTGTTGTGGTCAGTGGAAAGAGGGGCTTAAAAATAACACACCCTCCACAGTCTATGTGTGTGCTCCCGGTGGTGTCTACATGTTGGTTTGTTCCTGGTAAGAGTTGTGCTTGTAAAATCTGAGCATGCCCAGTGTCACGTGCAACAAACGTGATTTTTATTTGATATTTTCTGAAGCATTCTCAGCTGTTGGCAGATCTTTTGTTCTTCCCTATGAATGATTGTCTGTGTTTTGGAAGCAGAGCAAGTCATTTGATTTAGCAGTCACAGCAGTCGTTAAATCCGACCACTGACTGCTCCCCAAGAAAATATAGTTCCCAAGTGAACAGCAACGCTAAATTGTAATGTCTTCCATAGCCTTTTTGTCAAGGGAGATTCTTTTCAACACAGGGGACAAGATAAATTGAAGGTTCCATTGTTCTTCTTAAAATCACATAAATCTTTATTTACTTAAATGGGTTTCATCTGTTAACGAATATATTTTATTTTGCCGGTTTGGCTCTGGGAAACAATGGCCCGCAATCTCGCAAAGGGAAAATCCTTAATTTTGACAAATATATAACAATCCTGAATCAAAATACTGCTCTCAACCCAAACAAAGAATACAAAAAGCAGATGTTCTTTTTAAAAAAAAAAGCTTTTTAAGTAACTGATCATCCAATCAACAAAATATAATCTTTTATGTTTTGCTAAAAAATCAATTACTACTTACTATTGTGATGTCACTGGTGTTGTCAAGTGCAAAGAACTAACAGCTGTTCACTGAACCCATTACTGAGCTCACAAATGTCTATCATTGGGATCAGCCGGATTGTCATTGTTAACTCCCACAGTCTCCTGTAAAACCCAGGACCTGGCTGGAGCATCAGCATTTTGCCAAATTGCTTTAGTATAATTCGATTATGCCGCATGTCTTGTCTGAGAAGATTAGGGCTGCATGCAAGGCTTTCCCTGTGATGTATGAGATGGAGATCAGGGGCTAAGGGTCACGGAGTTGGGAGAGGTCAAAGGTTGAACTGCGTTGTTGTAACTTTGTATGACACATCCAGTGGAGAACAAGAATGGAGCTTGTGTCCTGCTATGGGGTCACGGAGGCTTGGCAGTAAACCATGTATTTATCTATTGCCAGGCTTTGAAATCTGGGAGATGCTGAATTTGATACATGACCGGGCAACGTGATAATGCTGCACGGGGTTAATGGCTTGTTTTCAAGTCAATACTTTTGTTTTAATGGGGGAAATTTATGATGGCGTGGTCTTGGGGTCATCTTTGTCAATGAGATCTATAAGTGGTTTAAGTGGACCGTTTGTTACCCATGAAAAGCAACCATTAAACTCACCATTAACAATAGAGCTGGGATGTCCAGTGATTTCCATCGGTCCATCCATCCATCAATTTAACAGCAATTTAGCTAATCATAAACGTTTTTTATAATTCATTGACCATTTATTGAAAATTTGGTTATGACCTTATTCTACCTCAATAGTAAACACTGTGCAAGGAGCCTCATAACATTCATTTTACCCCTAGAGCCTGTTCACACACAAAGTAGATTATAAGCTTGTTGAAATGCCTCAGGATATATTACCATTGTGATTTTTCACTACCAGTCTTGATCCGCTTAGTATACTCCCAGTGAAAATACACATTATCACAAAACAACATCTTAAACTTATGTGTCTGAAGCCAAACATTCTACTGGATTTATTGAAGTTAGCATTGATGCCTTATGGCCAAATTCTTAGCATTTGTTGGGACAATTGTGGGCCTCTGAGTTATAACAGTTTGCTTAACGTGTGACCTTATTTCTGAAAGATCCTTTCTGTCCTAAATCTGGCTTGTCCTCCCCTAAAGGGTACTCGGTATTCGCAAGAGCAACCTGTGCACAAAGGAGACATAGTTCGTCAAAAATAGCCATCATTACAAATATAAAGGGTATGATATGAGCCGTAAGAGGCGAGTTATTAGTGGTAAAAGTCCTAATATTAAAAGTACAAATTGTATCCGCTCATTGGCAGTCATAAATCTGTCAAATGTTATCCCAGTTGACTTGAGTTCAAACAGTCAGGGTGCCTGCAGGAGAGAACCATCAGCACGAAGGGACCGAACATGTCAAAATTATTGAAGTTAACTTTTAAATTGCAAACCTGTTCCGAACAATAAGCAGTAGCTGAGGAACACCTCAATTTAAAATGTATACTCAAGTATGAACGTGTTGTTTTCCCATTCCTCATTCTTCCTGCGTCACCAATGCAAATTACAACATACAATAAGGTTAACCTTAAAAGTGTCACAGGTAAGATCTGTGGAGAGGCAAGCCTACTCACTTTCAGAATGCATGTTTGTTAAGTTTATTTTAAGGGATAAAAACACTTCTAATGCAATATAGATCCGTTAAAAAGAATGGAACATTCAAGGCAGTGTAACAACTTACAAAGACAAGCAGGTGGCGGACCCCCACCAGAAAAGTGAAACAATGCACCTGTGCAGAGATAGAGATAGAGATAGAGATAGAGATAGAGATAGAGACAGAGACAGAGACAGAGACAGAGACAGAGACAGATACAGATACAGATACAGATACAGATACAGATACAGATACAGATACAGATACAGATACAGATACAGATACATATACAGATACAGATACAGATACAGATACAGATACAGATACAGATACAGATACATATACATATACAGATACAGATACAGATACAGATACAGATAGGGATAGAGATACAGGACACAGGACACAGGACACAGGACACTCTGGACAGTGGTTATAGATTGGGATTGGGGACGGCTGTCATGAGATTCATTTGGACCAGAATCCACAAAAAATGCAAAGCATAGCATATTTGATCAAGTAAATGAAGAATTTGCCAGAAAAATCAAACACAACTTACCTGTAAGCTGCTGATGGTGCAGAGCTGGAGATTGCAGCATGAGGTTGTGAGGAAGAGGCAGGGAAAGGTGAGTTGTTTTGGGCCTGGCGCAGGGTGGAGGTCCAGCAGTAATAATATTTGTCGAAACCCTCCACATGAAAATCTGAGAGGGAAACGCTGCCTTTTCACCCGGGAGCTTGTGAAGGGATTTAGGAACTGTAACACTATACTGGAAATATTTACGGTGCAACTGGAGCAGCCGTAAAATGGCATAGTGTGATGACAATTTGTGTGAGAAGATGAAGGGGGAACATATAGACCCTTTAAAATGTACAAACAAAACATTCCAAATTATGGACTGGAAGCAACTGGGATTAGCTTCATATCATAAAATGTGAAAAATGAAGGGAGGGTTGGTAAATGAAATTACAGATAATCAGAGAGTTTAATGCAAAAGGTTATTTGTTTATTTAATAGTATTACTATACACACTTAGCATTTTATCTCAGTCAAGATCTTGATCATTTTGTTTTACAAAACAAGAATCTTGTCAACGATGAATATTCATTGTCGCAAAGCCAACACCCTGTTGGGCCTTAACCATTGAAAAAGTGTGAGGGTGCTCACCAGTGGTGCAGTGGTTAAGGGTGTTGCACATGTGTTGTCTCTGTATCCTCTCTCTCCCCATTTCACGCTACAGCTGTCCAGTCAAATAAAGCTTCTGGAAGAAAGAAAACTAAAACTTTAAAGGACACATATACAAAATAGACTTTTTTGCCCCTCTCTACCTACTCTCGCTCTGATTGGCCCTGGCTCATGTGGTAGAGCACTCCTGCCCATGCTCAGTGGCTGTAGAAGCACCGGATGTAGCTAGCAGCTAAAAGCTAAACTGGTGACATGTGCCAATGAGCAGCGGACACGTTACTTGTCTGGGGCTTGATCTTGAGTTACTACATACATGTCTGAGGCTAAGGTGACCAAAGTCTAAAAAGCCTGAAAAGTATATGTCAAGATCTTTATGAGGCAGATGATATGCTGATTCCATCACCCACCAAGACACTCACTCAGACCAAAAGGAGGAAGTAGAAGTCCATAAGTCCTTGAGTATTACAATTTCACTTTTTTTTCCTTTCATATATTTGATTTAAATAAAATTCTTATCTGAACATGCTTAAGGTCAGTTTACAAATGTATCAATGTGACAAAAAGGTCAGGTAAGGTTCTGGACTCACCTAATCACTAGAGCTTGGGTGGACCAAGTACGTTGATTTCTGACTAGATTATTGGGAGTTTCTTTTGCATTTGCTTGTTGTTTTGGCTAATTTCACCCAACCTTTACAGTGAAATCTTGTAAGGTCACAGCACTTAAATGGCCATAAACTAGCTCTGAAAGTTTTATGTGGGTTAAATGATTCACTAACTTCCCTTTTTAATGACCTTCTCTGCTCTTTTATTTTGGGTTCATGTCCGAGCAGATGCCGTTTTCTGTCCCATGGGCAAAGTTAAAGCCTCATTATGTCTATAGTGGTTCAAATTCTCTGTAATATTTCACCTGCTCATTCTATTTTCATCCAGAGACATGTGCTGTAATACTATTCCATAAGTCACATTGGATAATCAGCGGCTACTTACTGTTTCTATTTGCTTGGGACCGCCGCATTTGCAAAAGACCTGCTTATCTAATCTCGTAAAATTTTGTTGACTTATTGAACAACCCTGCTTGGCTAACACTGACACTATTAGTAAGCGCTACATTATGTCTCCTACATATACTTTATATATACACATTTTTGTCCCTCTCAATATCAAAGTGGATTGTATAAGTTTGCGCTCACTATCTCTCCTGGCCACGCTCTCAGCTCGGTTGGCCGCAGACCTCATTTTTTACACAACAGAGGAGGTGACCTGCCACTGGCCTGTTCACAAGTGCAGTGGAGAGAGGATTTGACTCAACCCTTCGATCCCATTTTCTCAAGGCCAGCCCCCTGAGTCTTTAGTGAAAGTGCAGGGGATAAAATGTCATTCAGAGACACAAATGACATTGACAGATATGTGAACACAGGCCCAGGGTCTCAACTGTGTTTTCTTTGTACATCTGGAATCTTGGAGCAGCTTCAGTGTGTGTTTTAAGGTCATAGAACGGTCCTCCAACGAAACCATATAAACACTAGGACGGATTGACTAATGCTGCATGAATGGCATTTATTATTATGGTCTGGATCAAGTTATGTTTGAAATGATGTGTGAAATTACCATAATTTGGCAGCTAAGGCTAGCCTCATTTCATATCTGTATGGGTCTGGGTTGCTCATTTAAATATGTAAGACTATTTATATATATATATATATGTCGTGGCTACGATAGGGATATGATGTTTAGGTGGAGGTCTTCCACATGAATTCCAATTTATGGGTTAAATGAATAATTATTGACTGTATTAGTTTCCAACAACGCCACCCTGGATTGGTGCCAGGGACACATGCACAAGTAAGGCAAGCGCAAATTCTTTGATTGAGTGGACCAGGAGACTCAGATATAGGAAAACAGTTCACCATTTATTAAATCTAAAGATAGAATAAATAAAACATTTGTATTTTTAATAATAAAACTACTACTACTCTCATTCACACATTCACACCTCTAAAACAGTAGACACATTTAAACAATTCACCAAAATAACAAAAGTAAAATAAAACAGCAGCCCAGATTGTCCCTTAAGGCACTTAGCCCAATTACCCTACCAGGAGGTGGCGCTGGTCCTTAGCAGCAGGCCTGGGACCCGGTACAGTCCCACAGTCCAGCTGGGTGCCAGAGCCGACACTCAAAAACTCGTGTTACAGTCTCAATGTAGAATGGGGCCGGTGCGAACGTGCCCAAACCCACCAGGGCACTTGGAGGGAAGTTCTGGGTTTGGGGTCGGAGGAGAGACGTTCTGGGTTTGGGGTCGGAGGAGAGACCCGCGGGGTTACCAATCCTATAATGTACAATAGTTTGGGAAATTAACTCTCAGATGGATGTCCAGAACCGTGCGCAACAAGCGAGGGAGAGAGGAAAAGAGATACATACCGGTGCTCAAATCTGTGCACTATGCGCGCCGTGGCTGGGAGGAATCCTGGCGCACAAAGCCTGCACATCAAATCAAATCATCAAATCAATTTATTTTTGTAAGGCCCAAAATCACAACAACAGTTGCCTCTGAGGGCCACAGGGAGAAATGAATCAACAATGTCTGTGGTGGCGATGAAGTCAGACAATGTCTGTGGTGGCGATGAAGTCAGACAATGTCTGTGGTGGCGATGAAGTCAGACAATGTCTGTGGTGGCGAGGGACGATGTCCCAGGGTCCTCTGTCCCTAGACTCTCCTTCTCGGCCAGGAAAAACTACAAAAAAAACCTCTTTGGGAAAAAAGCGTAGAAACCTGGAGGAGTTCCAGTGAAGGAGAGATCCGACTCTCACAGACGGACAGACGGACACAAGGAGACTGGAGCTGGACCCACTCTTCAGGCAGAAGAGGGACCGACTGAGTCGAGCTGGACCCACTCTTCAGGCAGATGAGGGACCGTCTGAGTCGAGCTGGACCCACTCTTCAGGCAGAAGAGGGACCGTCTGAGTCGAGCTGGACCCACTCTTCAGGCAGAAGAGGGACCGTCGGAGGCGAGCTGGACCCACTCTTCAGGCAGATGAGGGACCGTCGGAGGCGAGCTGGACCCACTCTTCAGGCAGATGAGGGACCGACTGAGGCGAACTGGAGCCACTCTTCAGGCAGATGAGGGACCGTCCACACAGGGCAGGGACCACTTCACCAGGAGAGGGGCATCTGGATAATAACGTAACACATAACACATAACGTCACGCACTACAAACAGTGCTAAATTAGAGCGAGTTTGAATACAATATCAATCTATGGAAGAGAGGCAGCTTACCGGGGCGTTAAACCTGGGGAGCGTGCGGCACGAGTCATACAAGGTTTGAGCAGGGTTTGGTGAGCGCACGATGCGCAAACCAACCTGATTAACACGCTGGTGTGATCGCTGGCTTTAAGCCTAAACTTTGGGGTGTTTTTGGGGCGATCAGAACGAATGCTCCGGTCCTCATGCCGCTTGCATTGCTCCCAGGTGGCGGGTGACGTCAGAGGCGAGAAGGGCCAGCGCAGGTGAGGAAGCCTCCATTTAAAAGGCCCAGGTCACAGGCCATAGGCTGTCAGGGGTTACGAGGGCCTACTGCCACATTCTACCCCTCCTCCTTGCATCGTCGCCCCAACGATGAACTTTCCAACCTGTTCTACCAAGCAACAGGAGACACCATTTTACATGTCCAATGTTGACCGTGGCAAGTTATGCGGATTCGGGTGGCAACCAGCGGTGGGGCGCCTAGACCGACGCGCGCCAGCGTCGACCGGTGATGAAGGCTCTGGTTCCCACGTGGGTGTGTCCACTGTAGGTATCTCCGGCTCAGTAGAGACCGGAGTCAAAGGAGGTTGACTACCCGCGGTTTGGTTTAGAAGCGAAGGTAATTGGTGTTCAGAGACAATCCACAAGTCTACAATTGCTAAACGGCTCTTCAGATAGTTGGCGAGTAGCTCCTGGTTGGTTGTCCTCCTGGGTCCCCCCAGTTAGGTCGGTACCAACCAGGGCCTTCAGCAAAGACCGGTGGACAGTTTTGACTTTTGTCTGGTCATGGGTAAGTGCAATGGTGTACACCGCTCCCCCTTCATGAGCTCTCACAACAACATAAGGAATGGAAGACCACAAGTCCTGCGTTTTACAGCGGCCACAAACGCCTGTATTACGCAGTAAAACTGCATCTCCATCCTTCAACGGTTCATCACGAATGTCCCGGTCATGGTGAGCCTTCCTACGTCCTGCTGCAGTTCTCAAGCGTTCCTTCGTCCCTTCAAAAGCAAGCTGTAGGCGGGTTTGATGTTCCAAGATCCACTCATGATGATGCCCGGCCACAGGATCGACCACCTGACCCAGCAGGAAGTCGACTGGGAGCCTAGGCTCCTGGCCGAACATCAGGAAAAATGGGGATTCCCCAGTAGACTGGTGCGGTGTGGTGTTATACGTATAAAGGACTTGAGGCAGGCAAGAACACCAATCGCGCTTACGGGAAGTGGGCAGGGTGCGAAGCAAATTGTGCAACGTGCGATTAAATCGCTCACACTGCCCATTCCCGGACGGATGGTAAGGGGTTGTCCGTGATTTAGCAATATTGTATAGACCACAAAGCTGTTGCATGACCAAATTCTCAAAGCTGCGCCCCTGGTCAGAATGAATTCTTGCTGGCACCCCGAACTTTGAAAACCACTCTGAGACCAAGATCTGCGCGACAGTCAACGCCCGCTGGTCACGAGTTGGAAACGCCTGCGTATATTTACTGAACACGTCTGTAATGACCAATACATTGAGTGAATACACAGAGTGAAATCAAGGGCAATAATTTCATTGGGCCGTGAGGCCAAAAGGTGACCCATCGGTGCCCGAGCTGGGGGCCTAGAGTCCTTAGCTGTCTGACAACGGATGCACTGCCGGCACCACTGGCTAACTGCCTTCGACATCCCCGGCCAGTAGCACCGTGCTCGCAAGAGTGCCAAGGTCCTCTCCACCCCTTGATGGCCGTGATCATTGTGTAATTGGGTCAGTACTTCCTCGATCATGGTGACTGGCAACAACAGCTGGAACACAGCCTCGCCACCATCAGGGCGAAAGATCTTTCGATAAAGTATACCCTCCCTTTCCACTAACCTGTCCCACTGCCGAAGCAGTACCATGGCGGGAGGTGATAAGCGTTTTCTCTCCTCAGGGTCTGGTTCTCGGTTTTGTCTCCATAAGACTGCTACCTCCTGAATCACAGGATCTAAACTCTGAAGGGCTCGAACGTCAACCGACGAGCGATCCGGCAGCGCGGACACCACAGCCTGCGTTACTTCCACAGGCCGTGGGTACAACAATTGTAAGGAAGGTGGCACCGTGATACCCGGAACAAGAGCGGCCATGTTTAGTGGGTCACAGTCTTGTTGGCGAGACAAAGCGTCTGCGTTACGGTTGCTTCGACCTGATCTATATCTCAACTCAAAATCGAAAGATGCGAGCTGCGACGCCCAACGCTGCTCGACAGCCCCGAGTTTTGCCGTTGAAAGGTGCCTTAACAGGTTATTGTCGGTGTACACAACGCACCTATGTCCCAACAAATATTCCCTGAATTTTTCAGTCATGGCCCACTTTAGGGCCAAGAGTTCAAGCTTCATTGAACTGTAGTTTGACATGTTCCGTTCTGTCACTCGTAGCCCTCGACTGGCATAAGCTATGGGTCTCACTTTGCCTCCATGCTCTTGCGAAAGCACAGCGCCCAGGCCACTGTGACTTGCATCTACTTCGAGGATAAACGGTAAGGTAAAATCCGCGTATGCAAGCACTGGGGCGCTGGTGAGTCGCTCCTTTAAGCCATCAAAGCTTGCCTGACACTCCTGGTCCCATCCCTCCAGGCTACACCTGAAAGACTTTCGCTTAAATCTACCTACCAATTCTGCCACTCTCCGATGCAACGGCGCGGCAAGGTTGGCGAACCCTTCTACAAACCGGCGATAGTAACTCGCAAATCCAATAAATGAGCGGAGCTCGGACACTGTAGTGGGAACCGCCCAATCAGCCACTGCCTGGATCTTCCCGGGGTCAGTGGCAACTCCCTTATCTGAAATTATGTGCCCCAGGTAGCTTACTTCCTGACGAAAGAAACTACATTTACTTAGTTTCACTTTAAGACCTTCTTGATGTAACCTACTCAGAACGCCATCTAGCCTTCCCAAATGCTGCCCCACATCGGATGAGAAGACTATGATGTCGTCAAGATAGAGAAGCAGTGACTGCCCCTGCTGACTCCCAAAGATTGGCTGCATTAACCTTTGAAAGGTGCTCGGAGCGTTACACAGGCCAAAGGGCATTCGATTCCATTCGAACAAGCCAAATGGAGTGCAGAAAGCAGTTTTCGGCCGGTCCTTTTCAGAAACTGGCACTTGATTATATCCGCTTGCCAGATCTAAAGTGGAGAACCAACGCGCACCGGTGAGAGAGTCAAGAGACTCCTCAATACGTGGGAGCGGGAACGCATCCTTCCTGGTTTTACAATTTAATTGTCGGTAATCTACGCAGTCTCAAGGTGCCATCCTTTTTACGAACCAGTACGATCGGTGAGGCATAAGGACTCGAGCTCTCTCGGATCACTTGTGCCTCCAGCAGTTGGTTAATATGATCCTTCACAACCTCATATTCTGAGGGTGGAATACGTCGATGCCGCTGTCGAATAGGGATATCGTCGGACAAAGGAATCTCATGGGAAATTAAGTTTGTGCAGCCAAGGTCTTGATCGTGGGCGGAGAAGACCGAGGCATGTTGCCGAAGGAGTAAACGGGCACCAACTTGTTCTTCAGGAGGTAAATGAGACAGGTCAAGTAGCTCAATCTGGTCGAGGACCGGAGAGCTTATACTTTGGCCTGCTACTTGAGCGGCAATGGACGACACCTCGACAACACCCGCATTGCTCCCAGGTGGCGGGTGACGTCAGAGGCGAGAAGGGCCAGCGCAGGTGAGGAAGCCTCCTTTTAAAGGCCCAGGTCACAGGCCATAGGCTGTCAGGGGTTATGAAGGCCTACTGCCACACCTAACATGCATTTAAACATAATAATTTGTTGATATATTATATCAACAAATTATTATGTTTAAATGCATGTTAGGTTACTTGTGTTACTAATATTCATGGTAGTGGTTGTAAATGGGTGTGGCTTAGGTCCCCAACTTAAAGCTATCATGAAAAGCTGCACACCAAATAAAAATGATAATATGAAACAGAAATAATAAAAACAGATGACCATGTTATAGAACCAACCTCCTCACTCCAACTAACAGGAGAAAGCACCAGACCTTAGGGAACAGAGCCTTTGCTGCAGTCGGCCCCACCCTCTGGAGCTCACTCCAAACCAAACCATTAGGAACTCGTTACAGAACTTCAAATTGCATCTTAAAACTCTTAAAACTTTAATATTGTCATTCTTCCACAGAGTTGAATTGATTTAACTGTCTTTAGTTGATTGGTTCGTGCTGGGCATTCAATGGGGCAACTCACTTTCATTTGAGTTTCTAGATTTCAACAATTTGGGGGCAGTATAGATGCCCTCATATTAAAGGAGAAACCTCTACGATCCATCTTCTAACTTTCCCACTATTCAGTATCCATGGTTCACAGAATGATAAAAAAAAATTAGGACTTTTGTCCAAGCAAGTAACAATTTTAAACTAAATCTTGTGAACGAGAAATAAATCTCAAAATGTTGCATATAACAGGAGGCTGAAATCCATGAATAGCAGATAATAATGCCTTAATAGGTACAATACAATACAATAATAATACACTAATACAATAGTGCAGTTTTTGATTTTCTATCTATTGTCATCTCCCCAAAAGCTGCAGTAACATATTTGTAACTGCATTCCATAATTCCACATAAGCATGATGCAATCTTATATGTCAGCCCACCCATGCGTTCAAATGAGGATTTGTCTGAAAATTGAGAATGACTTTGGCGTTAAACCTTGATGCGTTCACTTGTATTGAACAGTGTATGAGAGCACAGGGAGTGATCGGCACAGGGACGTCCCATTGGGATTGTAAAGCACAAAGCCAGCAGGTGGAGCTGTTGTTGACGTAACTGAGTATGACAATGACATTTTTGTACTTAGAGAGTAAATGAATACAGTATTGTGAAATATAAAGGACTCTATGGAATGCTATGCTATTGTTTACGTCCCAATGATTGGGGCATATGAGCAAATGAGAAACAGAGCTTTTTGACATGCTACACTTGATAGACCGCGTGTAACTTGATCTGTGTGTCTTGGCCAGCGTCACATAAATCACACTGAGGAAGAAGAGAAGAGAGAAGATTTAAATTGCCTTTACACAGGGCTTTGAAGGCAGTTATACAACCTTAAGTACTTTCCTTTAAAAATATAATGCATCACTATTCTTGAGGGGGGTCTGTGAGGAGGGTCTGTGGGTCCTCCCCTAGAATATTTAGCAAAAGTGTCATGTAATTGCTTGTATTCTGGTGCTTTTTATATATGACGTTCAACAACAACAACAACAACAACAACAACAACAACAACAACAACAACAACAACAACAACAACAACAACTCATTACTTGTTTTATAGTGAGGCCCCCCACATCCCCTGATTTCCCATTAAAATAATGCTTTAGCTGGCTTTGATGTTGAAAAAGTGTATATATATATAGATGGGCTCATGAGGCAGAAACTACTGCCTTACCTAAAACAATTGTTAATACATGATTTCAATCCAAACCGGATGATCATGCTGGTGCCCTTCCGAGCACATTATGCTACACACTGTGCATTATTTTATTACTTGATTTTATGTCAATCCCCTAACAGGGTGATCAGCTGTATTATCGATAATTTGATATTGCTACGATGACTTTTATACAGAAGAATAGAGGACAGGGAAGCACCTAACAAGCAAGATACTCACACATGGTATTCACCAGTGAAATATAAGCCCATGGATCAGTGCTCAGTGCTCAGCCATTGCTTATCTCTATATCCTGTGATATGAAAACAAATTATTAAATAACTTTGACATGCGCGACAATTTAGTGAAACAAGAGGGAGGAGGAATTGGTTTTGAAAAGGTCTTAGATCCAGATTGGCACAATTGTAACCAAAACGGAAATTAAGATATGGGTGAACTTCTCAAATACTGTCCAATGATTCAAGTCCTGTGGCCATTTCACTGATTGGTAAGAATTTTGCAAGCCCACTGGCATATTCTCATCCTGCTCTTTCATTCACATTTCCTCTCACAGCTCTGACTGGGCAGCAGGTTGTCAGACTTGGATGAAAGAGGCTCTGTCACTGAGACCCCCTCCCCTGCTCCCACTGTCATTAACATATGTCCTCTGAGTGGGCACAGACTGACACTCTGCTCTCTGTCAACACAGCTGTGATGTGTACAAGGCAGTAGTCCAATAGTTTCAGAGTTTTTCTCATTGTTATAAATTCTTCTGCTAAGATTCAAATACAAGGTAATTTAATTTGTATGAATGATTGTGATGATTTTTTTTACTATTGTGATAGAGGCTTAATAGCATAGGTTCTTACTACATATCGAGTACCACCTAAGAAAATATGTGGCTCCCCGACTATGTAAATATAAATTAGGACAACAGCAGTTTCATATTAGATATGATTAAACCATGGCTATTATAGTTCTAAGACAAGAATTATCCACAAAAGAGGATAACATTGACTCCACACACAATTAAATAGACCCCTGAGTACCACCCAAAGTAGCATGCATACCACGAATTTTGTTCCAAAGTTTGAGAAACACACATCTTTGTGATAAATGTATAAATGGAATGGAAATCTCAATCAAGTCAAAACAAAGACAAATTTCCATCAGAGCAAATTGTATTAATCTTGAATCTTGAAATCAGTAAAAGAAGGGATTTCTTGTATTATCATGACTATTGATAATAAAATGTTGACAGTGAATGCATATTGATCCCATTGATAGTCTATTAGCAACTGAGCTCCAATAAGTATTGCTTTGGAACTGTCAAGACCGGACCAAAACCAAATAAAGCACAAATGGTTACACATCAATGCAGAATATCTTATTTTATCTTATCTTAAAATCAATGTGAGATTAGAGGTTCTAACTCCAGTCACTAGAGGGCACCCTTACACCCCACATCCTTTCTACACATGTGAGGTTTGCAGAAAGCAGTAGTGCAATGCTTTCTCACACATTTGGATAAGCTCCCTGAATGAGTTAACTTGGCATGAGGCCCCTGCTCGCCCCTCTCACTCCCTCTGCCTGCCAATCAAAACCCTTCTATTTCTCCAGAAACAGCTGTGGAACCAAGCTAAGTGGTGCATGTGCTGCTAAATGCTCCCCTCAGGATGGGGGGAACTTCAGATGAGGCTGGGGAGTGCGGATCATCATTTCCTGTGCAGCAGAGAGAGGGGCCAAGGGGACATTAGGCAGTTGCTGTTCCTGAACTGGCAATGAATGGACAGCAAATAGAAGAAGACAGTCAAGACATGAAAATGATGCAACAACTGCTCTAAGTGGATACAGTGGAGTTATTGTGTGTGGAACGCAGGACACGAATAAACACTTCCACAATTGAAAACAGCCTTGAGCATTTCATATCTCATTCCCCTAAACCAGAGACATACTGCAGACCACAGCACTGACCTGGCTCTAAATCAATTGACCCCATGTTGTTATCATATGGAATTTAACATGCTTAAACATTCCCATAACCTTATGACAGCCAAAGGCAGTTCTACACTTGGAAGAAATTGTAGAATATATGCACATTAAAACACATTGTATTCCTATGTTTAGTCAAATTGTGTTTGATATTGTTTTATAAGTTGTTTTTCTGTATAATTAATATTTACTATGATACCCATAAAGTATATTTTCACCTCACAGGAACCACTGTGCCTATGTGGTCCAGAGGAACATCACATGTATCATGCACGATGGAGCCATCCCTTTTGTGAAGGCTGAATACACCACCAAGTGCATCTGGGGCCAGAAGTGTCCCGTTGTCATGTAAGTGTTCAAATGAAAGAGAGTTTTAGATTTATGGAATAGGTGAGAGTAAGAGCTATCATGTACTGTATGACACTGCTTTTAAATGCTGCCCTCTAGTGGTACCTAATGGTCAAGTGGACTAGAATGTTTAGAAGGTTGAGTGTTCAGTAAGCCTATAAATGTTTAATTAATGCATGCACTCGCTCATCAAACTAATAAATACATGTTTATAATGATAATATTAATTTTCAGATACTGTGGTGTATTTCAGAACACCCAAAGGACACTTTACAGGACATTATTCATTCACTCCATACAATACTATAGTCACAGCTGCCCTGAGTGAAAGTGAGGCTACCAATCTGCGCCATGGGCCACTCCACCACCAGTCACACCAGAATCATACTAGGAAAGATGGGTGAAGTGACTTGACTTAGGACACAACAGTTTGCACTAGAGCCACAGCTATCCCACTGTGTCACCTGGTTTTTCCAGCCGTCTCCATCCAAGTACTAACCAGACCCAACCCATTTGGCATTTGGAGCGGTTTTGTTTTTTTGTTTTTTTCAAGGACTCAATTGCAGAGGAAATTGCAATAGATTTTAAATGTGTCTGTGGATCAGAATCAATTTGGATTGAACATGGTGAAGTGATGTTTACCAAGAGTCCTCTTATACCACATCATTTATATTGCACTTCACTTTAATATTCCAGTCCCTCCTTAATCTGGTCAATCCCATTACCAGCAACTTCATCCTTTTATTTCTACTTAGCCAATCCCATTTCCCCTTTCACCATGATTCTGATTATTTATGCAACCTTGAGGGAGGCTTCATTATTACTCTAAGATATATTTATTTTATTAAAAAAAATGTGACATTCATTTATGAATTAATTTATTAATGTACTCATTCATTAGGTCATTATTTTTTATTATAATTATCATTATTTTTTTTATTGCAGGTACAGGACAATATACAAGCCAAAGTACAAAGTGGGCTACAAGACTGTCACTGAGCTAGAGTGGAGGTGCTGTCCTGGCTACTCTGGGGAGAACTGCTTTGATGGCCCCACGTCGGAGCCTGGTGTGGTGGTGCCCCCGTTCAAAGGTGCAGGTCTGCCCCATCGTCCCGGGATGAAGGGCTTCCCCCATGGCCCCCGCCCCCCAGTGGACCACAAACCCGGGGAGGGGCAGATAGAACCAGGCAGACCACTTCCAAGTGTCCCAGATTCAAGGCCCATACCGTCAGGACAACTGCCTGCTGGCACTGGGAAACCATTTGGTAAGATGTCAGTTAAAGGTTCTTGAGGTTCTCCAGGTTCAGGAAACACACACAAAGAATTGAAATTTAATTTCAATTCTTTGTGTGTTGAGAGTAAAATTCCAATCCAGCTTTATAGACTGGCACAGAAAACCAATAAAAACAAAGCAATGGCTCTACCAATGCTAAGATTAGATACAGTGCATACAATCATCTTATATCTTTGTTTGGAGCATTGTACTGCAGATGTATTATGTATGATAACCATGACCAAAACACCACGTATACCACACTGTATACCACACTGTATACCACACTGTATACCACACTGTATACCACTATACCACACTGTATACCACACTGTATACCACACTGTATACCACACTGTATACCACACTGTATACCACACTCACACTGTATACCACACTGTATATCACACTGTATACCACACTGTATACCACACTGTATACCACTATACTACACTGTATATCACACTGTATACCACACTGTATACCATACTGTATACCACACTGTATACCACACTGTTTACCACACTGCATACCACACTGTATACCACACTGTATACCACACTCACACTGTATACCACACTGTATACCACACTGTATACCACACTGTATACCACACTGTTTACCACACTGCATACCACACTGTATACCACACTGTATACCACACTCACACTGTATACAACACTGTATACCACACTGTATACCACACTGTATACCACACTGTTTACCACACTCACACTGTATACCACACTGTATACCACACTGTATACCACACTGTATACCACACTGTTTACCACACTGCATACCACACTGTATACCACACTGTATACCACACTCACACTGTATACCACACTGTATACCACACTGTATACCACACTCACACTGTATACCACACTGTATACCACACTGTATACCACTATACCACACTGTATACCACACTGTATACCACACTGTATACCACACTGTATACCACTATACCACACTGTATACCACACTGTATACCACACTGTATACCACACTGTATACCACACTCACACTGTATACCACACTGTATACCACACTGTATACCACACTGTATACCACTATACCACACTGTATACCACACTGTATACCACACTGTATACCACACTCACACTGTATACCACACTGTATAGCACACTGTATACCACACTGTATACCACTATACCACACTGTATACTACACTGTATACCACACTGTATACCACACTGTATACCACACTGTATACCACACTCACACTGTATACCACACTGTATATCACACTGTATACCACACTGTATACCACACTGTATACCACTATACCACACTGTATACCACACTGTATACCACACTGTATACCACACTGTATACCACTATACCACACTGTATACTACACTGTATACCACACTGTATACCACACTCACACTGTATACCACACTGTATACCACACTGTATACCACACTGTATACCACTATACCACACTGTATACCACACTGTATACCACACTGTATACCACTATACCACACTGTATACTACACTGTATACCACACTGTATACCACACTCACACTGTATACCACACTGTATACCACACTGTATACCACACTGTATACCACTATACCACACTGTATACTACACTGTATACCACACTGTATACCACACTCACACTGTATACCACACTGTATACCACACTGTATACCACACTGTATACCACTATACCACACTGTATACTACACTGTATACCACACTGTATACCACACTCACACTGTATACCACACTGTATACCACACTGTATACCACAGAGATTTGGGAAGCTCAATTATCAGGGCAAAACATGTAGCCTACAATGCTGATATACTAGGATAGGAATACACAGTATGAATTAAAAGTTATGTTGGACTATCTTTTGGTTGGTTTAAATAATTTACGCCAAGACAGATGAATATAATGACCCAAAATTAACTTGGGACTGTTGGGATCCAGTGAAATAAATAAACTCTGTCGCTGTATTGACACTGTGGCTTTTTAATATCACAGTATACCTTGATACCGGTCATCGTCCCATCCACATTATTAACTCAATTTGCTGATTTTGACAGTTTTGTTATCTATACCTATTTATATTGTTATTTTCTATACATTCTAAACATTGATTTGGATTGTAGATGATCATTTTTCCATCTCTAGCTTTTTTTGTAATTTTTTTCAACACATTTAAGTTTCTGTAACATAATTCCTCTGCGTCTTCCATCAGGAAATGCATTTGGCATAGCTGGAGTGACTGGTGAGCGTTTGGACCGCATGGAAGCAGACTTTCGCCGTCTCTCCCAGAGTTTGGACACTTTGAACGGTGTGGTGGTTGGACTGGAGGAGCGTCTGAGGACTTCACTGAGAGAAGACACCAACAAGATCCTGGTGTCGCTGCTCCCGAACCCGCCCCGCACCCCAGACTCCGCCGTGGGGTTCGGAGTGATCCCGGATGGAAGCCCAGGCGTGCTAGAGGGCCAGGAGAGCTTTAATGGATTTGGGGATCTGGCGGGAAGAGTAACGGAAGTGAGGGATGAGCTGAGAGCCAAAGCACACATCATAGAGGAGATCCAGGTACACGTTATTCTAAGTGATTATTAATACATCTTTCAAAATATTATGAGGAGTAAATATTAGTTGTCAAAAAAAATTGATCGAAAGAGAGGTAAACAGAGAAAGTAATTACAAATACCTCAGTCTCAATGTCAATGTTAAAGTTTATTTATAAAGCATACTTTAACTTTAAAAAAACAAAGTGCTGTACAGAAAATGTGCAATAATACATAGATACAATCAAGAAAAATACACCTAAAGTTAATAAACAATAATGATACAATACAGTTAATATTAAAATACCAGAGAGAAAAGATATGTTTTTTAACAAAGATTTAAACTGCTCTAGTGTCTCAGCAGCTCTAACACGCAGAAGCTGTTCCGGTAAATATACATTCAACTTTTAATTTCCTTCTTCATTTTGATAAACTTAAAACTGCTGACTTTTACTGTCGAAAAATTAGTCCTGTAATTGTATTTAAAAACTGTGTCTTAGCCTTTATAAAAAAAGCTGTTGAAACATTTTGCAAACAACCATGTCAGCATGTAGCTGCTTAGCCTGTGTTGTGCCTTGAATTTCTTGATTTTTCCAAATCCCTGAGGCAAAAAGGCATGAGCCATTTACTTCCAGAACTACGGTGAACTTTGAAGTGGGTGGGAAGGTTGAGCTGCATTAGTCACCACAACGAGTTTATAAGAGCTTTTCTCAACAAAGAAACCAGAGAGTTAATCATCACAGCAACAAACAATGACACTTCCTGTTTTGTTGAGATGATGCAGACAGCACACAGCCATCTCATTTTGACCATAGGAATGTTTCTTTCCAATATCTGTACTGGGGCAAAACAAAAATTAGGTACAGCCCCTTTAATTACTAATCTTACTCATCTCAAACCCACTTCTGAGTGTAGTAATACTGCTCTCCTGTCTTTTAGGGCATGGTTCTTGGTCATGATGGGCAGCTGAAGAAGTTATTCGAAGGCGCCAGAGGACGGCCCATCGCTGGTTCTAACCTGAACGTAGAGGAGATTTTGAACCAAAAGCTGGACGGGGTGCGCAGTGAGATTCTGGATGGGTTTGAGCAGCGTCTGACAGGCCTGGAGTCTCACTGTGACGAGAGGATCCGTGCAGTGCAGCAGCAGTGCCACCACGAGCACATGAACGGACAAGAGCAGATACAGAAGTCTCTGGACGGACGGGAGACGGGACTGAGGAAGGAGCTGGGGACTCTGCAGGCCCAGATCCAAGGACTGACTCTCACTGAGAGCTGCTGTGGACAGGTACAGAACTATGCATTTCATATTAAGTCCTGCGCAGATGAACTGTGTGGAGTTGTGGAGCATGTCTTCAACATGAGCCTGAAGCTGAGGGTGGTACCACAGGTCTGGAAGACCTCCTGTCTGGTACCTGTGCCTAAGACACCGCGCCCCAAAGACCTCAACAGCTTCAGGCCAGTGGCTCTCACGTCCCACCTGATGAAGACACTGGAGCGGCTGGTCCTGGACCACCTCCGCTCCACCGTGAGCTCAGCTATGGACCCGCTGCAGTTTGCATATCGGTCTGGCATCGGAGTGGAGGACGCCGTCATCTCCCTGCTGCACCGCTCTCTCTCTCACCTGTAAAAGCCTGGCAGCTCTGTGAGGATTCTGTTCTTCGATCTTTCCAGCGCCTTCAACACCATCCAGCCGCTGCTCCTGAGGGACAAGCTGGAGACGGCTGGTGTGGAGTATGACCTGGCAGAGTGGATCCTGGACTACCTCACAGACCGACCCCAGTTTGTGAGAGCCCGGAACTGTGTGTCTGACACTCGGACCTGCAGTGTGGGGGCGCCCCAGGGCACTGTCCTCGCGCCCTTTCTCTTCACCCTTTACACTGCAGACTTCAGACATGACACGGACAGCTGTGTCCTGCAGAAGTTCTCTGACGACTCTGCTATCATCGGACTCATCACGGACGACGATGACGCGGAGTACAGAGGACTGGCGCAGGACTTTGTGGACTGGTGTCAGCGGAACCACCTCCTCATCAACGCGGGGAAGACCAAGGAGATGGTGGTGGATTTCCGCAGACGCCACCCCACTGCCCCCTCACCAGTGAACATCCAGGGACGGGACATTGAGAGAGTGGACTCATACAAGTACCTGGGTGTTCATCTGAACCACAAACTGGACTGGACTCATAACACGGACGCACTGTACAGGAAGAGCCAGAGTCGGCTCTACCTCCTGAGGAGACTCAGGTCTTTTGGAGTGACAGGGCCACTCCTGAAGACCTTCTATGACTCTGTGGTGGCATCAGCTCCTGTAGGTGTGGCCTGCTGGAGCAGCAGCATCACAGAGAGGGAGAGGAAGAGGCTGGACAAAGTCATCAAGAAGTCCAGCTCCGTCCTGGGCTGTGCTCTGGACTCGGTGCAGGAGGTGGGGGACAGAAGGGTCCTGGCTAGATTCACATCTATGCTGGACCATGAGTGTCACCCCCTGCAGGACACTCTCTCCGCTCTGGAGAGCAGCTTCAGTGAGAGACTGATCCACCCTCGCTGTGTGAAGGAAAGGTTCCGTAGGTCTTTCCTTCCTGCTGCTGTCAGACTTTATAACAAAAACTGTTAGTACTGAACACTCGCAATACTGACCTAACCATGTGCAGTTGCTGTGCGAATTCATGTGCAATTACTGTGAAATTCATGTGCAATCTATGTGCTGTCGTGACACATATTCATGTGCAATTACTGTCGTGATCACATGCAATGGTATTTATGTATTTATTTATTTATTTGTCTATGGGAGTTTTTATTTATTTATAGGAGATCTTCTACTGAAAGTGTTTTTCAGACTTCCTATAAGTGATCTGTTCTTCTGTATCTACCTCTGTATCTTCCTGCGTTGCACCAATGAAATTTCCGCATGTGGGACAATAAAGGAATATCTTATCTTATCTTATCTTATATTAAAACTACAGTAGGTTCATGTCAGAGGCGGCTGGGGGTTTCTCAAGCAAGGGAACAAGGCTCATAATATTGTTGATTTTTACATTATGACCGGACAACACAAATCATTTTTGTTGCTTTTATTTAGGCTACATCACAGGCCTAGTTTTATTTACTTTTTATTTTTATAAGTGGTTAAAATATAAAATAAATGCAATGGAATAAAATAATAATGTGTTCTGCAACAGGGACTGTAGGCTTATTATTTGTTTACATTTATTATTATATAAATGGATCAAGACATTTAAGAACTTAATATAAAATATACTCATTCATTTATTCATTTTTAAAATTATTTGTAGTTGAATATCTATTCATTTACCCATCAATTGGTCTATTATTACTCATGCTATATTAGTCTTTATATTATATAATAGTATAATAATATAATAATATATAATATAATATAATATGTAATATATAATATGTAATAAGTATTATATATGATATATTACCAGGTAATCCAATGAAAATGTGTCGCCTTGATATTTAAATTTGTATTTAATCAATTAGAACATTTCCCTTAAACTCTATTTGTTTTACGACAGGTGAACAGCCTCTCCCAGCGTATGCTCTTGCTGGAGGACTCTGTGAAGGGTCTGACTGAGTCGCAGAGGCAGTTGCAGGCGGCGCTGGTGGATCAGAGCGTCGAGGTGGAGACCCTGATCGAGAACCGCTTTCTGGACTTTGAGAACCGCCACAACTCCACCACAGAGGGCAACACCATCACCGCCGTGGCTGGGCTCCCCGCTGGGCTGGACGGCTTCAAAACCATGCTGGAGGACAAACTGAAGACACTGGAGGAGAGAGTATTTGTGGCTGTGGAAGAGCTCAGCAACGCCACTTCCCCGGCGTTACTGGAGGGTCAGGTGATCCCTGCTTTGGAGATAGAATCCGTCAAAAGGCGAATGGAAGGCGATCTAGGTGGCATCCAAAAACAGCTCATCGACTTGGAGCTCCTGTGCACCTCATCTTGCGCTCACTCTACCCCGCCAGCAGAGGGCATCGATGGCAATGGGGTGGAAGACTGTGAGGATGTGGACAAAAGGATGAATGGCAGATTAGACACTCAATCCAACCAACTTGATCAGCTAAATAACACATTACAGAGGTTGCTTTTCAAGATTGCCCAAGAAGAGCAGGAGGGAGCGATCAGTGGTGAGATCACACTACTAAAAGTCAATATTCATTCAGTAAATAAGACTCTCAGAGGTCTAAAAGACTCCATACGGTTCATTGCAACCGAGGTTGGACACGCCAATGCGACCTGGGAGCAGAGAGAGCACCAACTGGTCAACCAGGTGCAAGGAATAACCAAAGTCGTAGGTCACCAAGCTTCTCTCTTGGGTGCTGGGGAGAGGAGACTAGCCCATCTGAAGGGAGAGCTGGTGGCGCTTAAAAGACGCCTATCGGGTGAGCTTCAGGGCTGCAAAAGCACTGCATTGGAGGTGAAGAAGGAGGTCAAAGATGTAGACAGTAGAGTCAGCCAGGTGGAAGGCCAGTGTAGTGGATTGGGAGTGCTAGCGGAACACTTGGAGCAGATCCGGGCAGAATTGGAGCAACATTCGGATTCGTATCTTGCAAACGTGAACGGTACTCTCACTGTGCATTCAGAACAACTTGCTGAACTGAAAGACGAGGTCAAAGAATGTATTGCTAAAGAAGCTGCGACTGGCCAAAAAGGTGACCAGTAGCATTAGTGTGCTACGGAAAAAGACTCAAAGTGACTTCTTCTCTCGTTTCAAATCAAAAACAGCACAGATGCAAATGAACATAACCATTGAAAGACATCTTCCCGCCGCAGTGCTCTAGTGCCTCCAGATGTGTGGGGAATTTTGATCAGTCAAGTGAAAGGATCCGGAACAAAGACACGCCTATTTTGTGCCTAGCACATGTTTTTATATGGGGCATTTTCAGCTTGGAGAAATATTACGTTTTCATACATTTAAATTTTTTTTTAACTTATATGAAGGAACTGCATTGTTTTATGATGATTAAGTGATAAATGTAAAAGAAATGTGTATTAATGATGCTAATACGCTGCTACGGGTTTCTACTGACAAGCACACCAGATCTGTGTGGACACTTTAATAATACTGTACTGTCAACTATGGTGCTATATACAATGTGTATGAATTTTAATTGTGTTTCTGCTTTAAAAATGCCTTCAAGTGACAACCCATACAGTAGATATGTTGGTATGGACAAGGAATAAAATATCAAACTATTGCAGTGTTTTTGGGGGAATTGTCTTTAATTTTTCAATTAAATAATCTGCACCTCTGTAAAGTTCATAAAGGTTATATATATTAATTATTCTATATGTAAAGGTGCACTATGTACTTCGTGGAAAGTAATGAAGTACAAAAGTAAAAGTATTAAACTTAAACTGTATGTTAAGTCATTTTTACAGTGGATAATCATTACATTTGAGAGCATGTATCTGTTCTTTCAACAGCACTACATGTTTTAAATGAACTGAAAAGTATAAAGTACATTTACATGAATTAAGATGTTGTTGCACATTCATGGTGACATTACGCATAAAGGATTTCATTTGAGGTTTTGACTTTGAGCAAACAAAAATATATACATAAAACAAGACGAATCGATTTGAATTGCTACTGTTTACCAAAAAAACATAGAAAATACACAATTCTTGACCTAAATCACACAGGATACCTATTGCAATATGCAAAATCAACTTTTAGAAGCTTTTATCCATATTACAATTGTTCCCCCCTGGTAATTAAACCAGTCAACGTTATATTAAGCGTTATATTTGTATAATATTTAATCTCCTGTGGGCCAGATACCATTTCTCGAGGTCAGTCCAGGTATTCATCATTCCCTGTGTCACGCCCACGTCTATTTACCCACTAGGTATGTTCTTAAGCAGTGACATCATGGATCTATTGTTCTTCTATGAGTGACACACATAGAAAGCAGCAGCGTACAAATTAAATAAACTGCTCTGTTCCCTATTGTGAGCTGCAGCTTTCTAAAGGCGACATAACGCAAAGCGACCAGTGCAAATCAGCGTGGCCGTTTTCAACACAGAGGTAAGCCGACTTATTTGTTTGAATATTGCCATTAAAGATGTCCAAAATAAAACATAATGATCCATGGGCGTTGATGATAAGAACTATATAGAACACAAAAGCACTGTTCTTTTACACTTCTTTAACTTTTTACTCTTCAAGTACATTTTTAATCTGGTACTTCAAACCTTTACTTAAGTTTAAAAATATATATATTATGTGCTACTTTTACTTTTACTTGAGTATTTTTTGCCCTTCTGTATCTGTACTTTTGCACTACAGTTCATATGCAGTGTATGACCAGGACACTTTTCAAAATAAGAGCACAAGGTTTATTTTGATGACTTTGTAGAGGGTGAATAACATGTTTTACCTTCATTGTGATTGGTCAGACCTCCCTCCATGTGACTTCCGGTATGTGTGGCACTCTCACTACAGTCTGAAGTGTCACAACAAGCCCACCTAATGTCACTGAAACATGCAACGAATGTAAAAGATAACTCTTCATCTCCATGTGCATCTACAATGTCCTGCTTTAGGGCCACGTGAACACGTTCTCTCCAGTTGTAATGCACCTCAAGCACAAAACAGGTCATATATGCACCGGTGCTTGTCTCCATGGAGATGTTCTCAGTATGATTTTAAACATAATTTCCTGCATTTATTCAATTACAGTGTTTTGTGTTGAAGAAAAGGCATTGATCTCTGTTCAACTCTGACCTGTCGCTTGGCCTGCTTCGTGGAGATGGATGTGTTTAATGCCGCACTGTGGGACATTCCAGGCAAAGCAATAACATTTCCACTGAGACAAACGCTCCACCAAAGTTACATAGAACACCTTTCAAAAGCTTGTTTAGATTTTAGCCTTTACCCCACCCGTCCCATAATATTCATCTCACAGTGGTTCCTTTCCCTGTAATCCACCTTTGACCCTTCATCCGCTCAATACGCTCCCACTGCCAGGATCTTTTTAATGTTATCTTTTTTATATCCCCCTGTTGCATTTTAAGAACACAAGAATCCAGCCTGATGTTGTCCAGAGATCCTGGTTTGTAAAAGCTGCATAACCTCATTTTACAGCTCATTTTAATTAGTGTCCATTTATCATATCAAGTATTAACTGCAGTCGGAAATACTTTCTTTTGGCACGTGTGTTTCAGTACTTAAATGCAGGGGGTGTAAAAGTCTCCAGGAGCAACATGTTTAAATGTTTATATTGTCATCGTAGATCCTAGTTTATCTTTTAAACCTGTAAAAGCTCAGGCTGCCAGTGGAGGAAAGTAAAGAAGTGCAAAAGTAAAAGTATACTGTACTTAAGTTCAAGTTTTAGGTATCTTATGCTTTAGTAAATTATACTTTGGATACTTTTTACTTCTCTACATTTTTTAACTGGACTTAAAGTTAAAAGTAAAATTTTTCATTATAGTTTTAGATCTAAGAGGTTTATTTTTTAACATGTTTATGGAGACATTTTGCCTACATTTAGTTCTTGAGCTTTGAAATAGCTTCTAATGACCAATAATCAGGACAATTCTTTGTCAACTGATCATAATTTGAATTCCCAAAATCTGTGTGAAATACTTTTCCTTCATTTTTAACGGTGTACCTTAATAAATTTACTTCAGTATTTTTTTAATTGATACTTGATTAATGCTTTGCTACTGTATCTGAGCTTTTACCAAATTAACAACTGAATTACTTCTTCCACTACAGTAAAGTACATAGCCTACTTTTGATATTTGAATTAGTAATTTTACCTTTCATTTTGTAAAGTATTTTTGTGTGAAAATGTTTATGAATGAAATATGATTTGTTGTTGGTAGTTTGAATGCATCCTGAGTGAGTGTACTTATTAGAAGCAACATACTAGCAGTGGTAGTTGCAGTAGTAGTCGTAGTAGTAGTTGTAGTCGTCGTAGTAGTAGTAGTAGTAGTCGTAGTTGCAGTAGTAGTCGTAGTAGTAGTAGTAGTTGTAGTAGTAGTAGTAGTCGTAGTTGCAGTAGTAGTCGTAGTAGTAGCAGTAGTCGTAGTAGTAGTAGTAGTAGTCATAGTAATAGTAGTAGTCGTAGTAGTTGCAGTAGTAGTCGTAGTAGTAGTAGTAGTCGTAGTAATAGTAGTAGTCGTAGTTGCAGTAGTAGTTGTAGTAGTAGTAGTAGTCGTAGTTGCAGTAGTAGTCGTAGTAGTAGTAGTAGTCGTAGTAATAGTAGTAGTCGTAGTTGCAGTAGTAGTTGTAGTAGTAGTCGTAGTAGTAGTAGTAGTAGTCATAGTAATAGTAGTAGTCGTAGTTGCAGTAGTAGTCGTAGTAGTAGTAGTAGTCGTAGTTGCAGTAGTAGTCGTAGTAGTAGTAGTAGTCGTAGTAATAGTAGTAGTCGTAGTTGCAGTAGTAGTTGTAGTAGTAGTCGTAGTAGTAGTAGTAGTAGTCATAGTAATAGTAGTAGTCGTAGTTGCAGTAGTAGTCGTAGTAGTAGTCGTAGTAGAAGTAGTAGTAGTCGTAGTAGTAGTAGTAGTCGTAGTCGTAGTTGCAGTAGTAGTCGTAGTAGTAGTAGTAGTCGTAGTTGCAGTAGTAGTCGTAGTTGCAGTAGTAGTCGTAGTTGTAGTAGTAGTCGTAGTAGTCGTAGTAGTAGTAGTAGTAGGAGTAGTCGTAGTTGCAGTAGTAGTCGTAGTAGTAGTAGTAGTCGTAGTTGCAGTAGTAGTCGTAGTTGCAGTAGTAGTCGTAGTAGTAGTAGTAGTCGTAGTTGCAGTAGTAGTCGTAGTAGTAGTAGTAGTCGTAGTTGCAGTAGTAGTCGTAGTAGTAGTCGTAGTTGCAGTAGTAGTCGTAGTAGTAGTAGTAGTCGTAGTAGTAGTAGTAGTAGTAGTTGTAGTAGTAGTAGTAGTAGTAGTCGTTGTTGCAGTAGTAGTCGTAGTAGTAGTCGTAGTTGCAGTAGTAGTAGTAGTCGTAGTTGCAGTAGTAGTCGTAGTAGTAGTAGTAGTCGTAGTTGCAGTAGTAGTCGTAGTTGCAGTAGTAGTCGTAGTAGTAGTCGTAGTTGCAGTAGTAGTCGTAGTAGTAG
>NW_027315801.1:27930570-28003070 GCF_026437365.1 Eucyclogobius newberryi
ACCAAATAACAAATGGACCGTATGGATAAACTCATGCCTGAGAAGAGTTCTTGCGTCACTTCGACTACTAAAAACACAATTTTGATTTGGATCCGGGAAATTCCCACTTCTGCATCTTCACGTGGGAGGACAAATAAACTCAAATGACGGTGTGGACTGTGTCAGAAACCCCCTCCTCTTCGCTCGCTGTGTTTTTGTTTTTGCTGGAGGCTAATTAAATCAGTTGTCACTCACTAACTGGCAGAGATGTGCGGTTAATGTGATAAACGCTACAGGTCATTGCTGCAGCTGTTTAGATTAAATGAATCTCAAGTGACCTACACAGTCAAAGCTTCTCATTTTGCCTTTTCCTCTGGTCTCCAATTGTCCATGTTTGGGGGACAGACTGGATGGACAAGACAAGATCTCCTTTGCAGCTTAAATGTCTGTGCCACTTTCCTTTTTCTCAATTACATTATGCAGTTAGTGACTGCAGGAGTGCTCTAAGCGCATCCAAAAATCACAAACATTCATGTTCTGTTTTGCCTTCAGTTTGGAGGACATGGTGCTATCTTTATCCCTGCCTGTTACCAGCACTTTCTCTGCTCCAGCAACTGCCGTTTCATCTCCACAATAAAATCTGTGGTATTTTTAGACTAACCTCCAACTCTTTCTGTCAACATCTAAAACGCTCAAGTACTTGTGCCTGTTTTTTTCTTCTTTTTCCTTTTTCATCACGCTGATGCATTACCTCATAGTTCAACGCAGTGATAGCAAAGTGCGTCATGTTTTTCTTCAGGCAGTTATGATTTGAGCTCTGCGTTTTATAGACGTAATAAATGTCTCTTGACAAGAGGCAGGTCTGTGCACAGTGTAACCATATCACAGAACTGGAAATATGTTGAATTAGTTTAATAAGATAAGATAAGATAAGATAATCCTTTATTGTCCACACATGGGGACTACAATACTACCTTTGTGGTGACTTTTGTAGTTGTAATAGCAGTGACAGTGGTAGTTTTCACCAGCGCTTTTATTTTTTTTACATACTAGCCTATTTAGTAAAACAGAAATATATAAACGTCTGGTCAGTGTAATCCCTCATTTGTCCAGGAGTGTTCCGTCGTAAGATCCGTTGTAGTCATCTGGACACAGTTTGGGAAAAATAAGACGTTTGATTTGCAGAGCAGCATGAATCTACTGTATACATCTTAAAGAATCCCTCTTTAAACAGAAACTAATCAGGTAATCATCGGTGATGAGGGAGCTGTCATCTAACAATAGGATTTCTATGGCCCATTACATGGCTGTTAGGGGAACAAAGATTAGCTTCAGGAAAAACTTAAAAGTGTGTAAACAAACGGATTAACAGGATAGGCTATTATCAGGAGCTTTGCCCGGTGGGCGGGGCTTACTCAGAGTAGGATAAATGTGAGTTCTCTGACGAGATCCGCAGATTGAGAATTACTCTAGGATGTTGAAACATCCTGTTTTTCAAAAATACTGTCCAGATTCTATGATATACAGTAGTTGCTGAATCTAAGTAGGCAAACAAACTGTAAATAACATACAGCAATAGCTGTGTAAAGTGCAAAGTACTTATTTAAATAGCACATTTGACAAGTTGTTTTAGTCCGTTTTTTGGGGGGGATTTTTTTTTTTACCATCCTATTAATCTTTTCCTCACCATGATTTCATTAAGAAAAAGCCTCCAGAACACATTGTGAATCTTTACAAGTTTCTCTTTTATTATTATCGGTGTACTGACAATAACAATGATGGTATAAAAGAAAAATCTCCATCATACAAATTTCAATAATCAAAAGATAATATGCCAATACACAAACAGATACACATAAGGCTGACATAAAATGTTGTGGCTTCAAATGGCTTCAGGTCAAGGAGAACTAACCCTCCTTACAATCAGGAATAATTGTAAATTTAGCAGTATTTTTTTTTCTTTTCCATACATTATTATAGTTTGCTTTCCTACAAAATGAGTGTTTTTGGAGCGGGTTGTGGCTCTAGTTTGGGGGCCATTTACAATCAGTACTGTAGGCATCATTACAATCCTTCAACTGTTTAGAGACAAAGACATTACACAAAGATGGATGCAATTATACCATTTTATGATGATAAAAGTGATGTACTAGGAAGTATTTTGAGCACTTGTAAATGAAACCACAATCACTTGTCCACAACCCCTCCAAAGTCTTGTTCTCAACTCTAGCGTCTGTAGTGATTCAAGTCCTTATAATTAGCTAAAACACTACACACAATATTTACAATGTGTTTTTCTTTTTTGTATGTTGATATTAACTTTTTTCACTGTTTTCAATTAAAACATTTCTCTTATAAAAATAAAAACGTAAACATAAAAAACAAAAAACACTGCAATAAATTAATAAGCTTAAGGCTGCCAGTTTCATCAGGCGCGTGGTAAAACAGCCTACCATCATTAAAACCGGCACAAAATGGATCTGAACAGGAAAGCTCAACAGGAGTCAAAGGTCAAGTCTGTTTTCAAATGAGCAGCAGCAAAGCCTGGTTTGGGTCTATCACGAGACCACAAGATAAACATATTTAGGCATGCTCTTATAAGGTTTACCATCCATTTCTTTAAGATTTTTGGAAAGATAAAAAGACATGCTCCTATTTGGTTCCCCTTTTTTATCACATGGATTGTTTTGAAAAGATGGCAATGGCTGATGCAGCTGCCGGTTCAATGCAACAAACAAAACAAAAAGGCAAAACAGTTTTGTCTTTTTAGTTCACATTTGGCTTCTGCTATAAGTCCATTTAGCTTTTAATTTAAAGCAATGGCAAATAAAACTGTAGATAATATAGATCAGGTTGAATAGAATAGAAAATTAAATTTGTTATAAACTATACATAAGCCATTTCACTCAAACACACAAGGAAAAGAAAACTTAACACATACAGTAAGTCACTAGGGTCCATGACTGTCACAGTCACCTCTTAGTGAGCGGCTACGAGGCACACAGCGTGCTCCTGAAGCGGCAACAGCTTCATTTTACAATGAGATGGACTCAAGATTTATCCTATGTCAGTACGAAGGAGAGTGGATTAAACCATACTCGGTAAACAATTTAGGAATGTCTATTAATCTTTTTAATTTTTGCAAATTGTTCGAATACCTTTTCTAATAATAAGCTAATCATTATGACAATAAAGGATACCTTTGTTGCACATTATGAGAACTAGTACTACAGTTTACTGCTTTTGCCCTTGGTGGCAGGAATTTGAACTGAACCTCTAGAAAAGCAGAGAAACCATGGTGAAAGGTAAGCTCTGGAAAGTCAGCACCATTGATCATCAATTAGTCCACGATGTGTTTAGTGAAAGACAGAGACCACTAGCTCATTTAGGCGTCTTGCTTTTCCTGTGGTTGTCACACAAAATGGCTTTATCAGATATAATACATGTCAGGGTACAAGGCCGGTCCATTTGATTACAACGTATCAAAAAATAATAATGTTGGCAAAATACATACAGCTGTGGTTGCTCAAATTTGACAGCAAAACATTTCAATGTTGAATCGAACTCACCTATGCCTTTCTTACTTTATACTGAAAACAATCTGGCAACCACAGATGCCATTATTTTCCTGTCAAATTTTTATTTCATTGCACAATGTAGAAAAGATGGACCACTTCAAGCCTCAAAACCCCACATAAATACATATTAGGAACTACAGGTTTCAGTGCATCTAACACAGTCTGTCATGTGAGCCGCCTATTTAATTATCACATCAACTGCAAGAAAATAGAACTCAACAATTACATAAAATAATTCTTAAAAGATCAAATAAATAAAAATGAGGTCCAGCCTCTTGTTAATTCATTGTGGTAACATAAACAATTAGCCACATATTTCCCCCACAAGACACATCTTATAAATGCATACAAGGCGATTTGTGTGAAGTTTAGCTGCATGACTAAAGAGACACCGATGATGAAGGTGTTCTTGTGATTACAAAATGAACTAAGTCTTAAAATAGTGGTAAATTACTGAAAATCAACACTGTTAAATACACAAAACAAAAAGGGACACTGTGCATTGCTGTTCTCCAGTCCCACAGGCTAATGAGTGGTTGATCACCTGATGTCTATAAAAGCATTAATATGTGAACTTCCCCAATCCATGTTAACAAGACACACATCAATGACTTAATAAGTGGAATTATTTCTACAGTTACAGTTTATATGCATACAGACACTAAACTCAGAATATTGTAACTGTGTCAATATGCTAATCACAGTACACTAGGAGGCAGATGATATGCTGTGTGGCCCCCCCAAAATGAAGGATCTACAACTATCTAAGCTGCTTATGTGATCAGAAGATGAATCCTGTGTTGAGCATGGACTGACTTGTTGAAATACCACTGAAATGATTCCACTTTTCCACCGCATTCAAATTAAAGGATGTATAGAGTTACTGGAAAATCGTGTTGTTTTTTTTCAGCTGCAGTGAAGCAAGGCCCGACCGACATTTCACCAACACAAGACGAATGGAAAAACACACACACGCTTTGGTAAACACCAGTGACAATGACAATGCGATCAAGTAATAATCCCCACAGCCTCCTAAGTGTGAAAGTGAGTAAACATTATGGAACCTAAAATAGCCATCTCTCTCTCTCTTTCTCTTGCTGCTCCGTTTTCACACACTGCGCACACAAACCTGCCCAAAGCGATCGTCAGTGCCACTCATGCGCAGACAGGCCATTTGCATAGCTCCCCCCCCTCCTCCTCTCCAAACACACATGCTCTCGGGGTTGTGAGGGGATGGCTACGTTTGTTAGGCAAAAGTGTGTTCAGCGGTTTGCATACCCAGTCGCACCTTTCGAAGTCCAGAGGCTAAGCTAGCACCCGGCTATTGCATCTGGATACTGTGAGGAAGTCAGCGCCAAGTTCTGAGCTGTCTGGTATATTACAGCGTATTATTATCATTATTGCTAAACGTTGATACGGTCACGCCCACAAGCCCACGAACATCTGATTCTCCTCTATGCAAACACAAAGACGTCACAGTAATTAAATGGAGCAATGAATATATTAACTATTTCAATAAAACAGTCACTCTATTACTTGTCTCTCATATATTTGGCATACTATCTGCAGAGCCAGCTGCAGGAGTCCACGCGTCACCCCACTGCTGAGTATTGTACGTGTGCATGCAAATATTCTTTACTGCATCTGTGAAAGTCAGAAGTGCAAGAGCAGAGCAAATCCCCAGGACAACGTCAGCCCAGTAAAATGTGTGCATGAATGTGCGAGGGGCTATTTTATTTGAGCAGAGCCAGAGCCGAGGATTGTGGGAAATTGATGCTGAAGGCCAAAAATGGTCTGAAAAGGCATGTGAAGACTACAATAAGCACAAGTGAGTGGAGTGATGGATAATGGCACAGATTAGCGCAACATTGATCCTCATTTTAGTATGATTTACAAAAAACTAAACAAAATCAACAGAAGTTTTCTTAACAGTGGTGTGACTGTTGTGACAATATGGCTGCTGTCCCAGGGGACTTCCCAGCGAGGGTTTTGTTTTTTGCAGTCCAGCTGAAAGTGTCGGTCAGTAGTCAGCGACCAGAGCAAGTTTCCTGCTCAGGCCGACTGTGATGTTGGTGTACAGAGGCCTCCTGGACACTAGGGGGGAGTAGTTCAGGTTGTTGAGGCCATCCACTTTCTGTCGCTCCTTTGAATGGCGCAAAAGACTATACCTGTAAAAAATAAAACAGAAAATAATTACAAATGGTAATAGATAATAAATGAGGAGTGAGTCAATTCTTCTTGCTTTTAAAAATTAATTTGGGGTATGTTTAATCTTTTGCAGTTGCAGTTGGTACGATTGGTATGAATGGTTCAGTTCAATGGTTCAAGTGAGAGTGACGTGACAGTTGTGAATCAATAAACACTTCCATCGAACTGGAAAGACTGGTTTTGTAATGCTACATTGTTCATACACGTCGGCGAAGTGGAGACTAGCAGATTACATAGCATACACAACATAATAGCTACTTTAACTGCGAATTACTTTGAAACAAAAATGTCTTATTTTTTATTTTATTCACTCCACTCGTTTCATAACCAGATTAATACAAACCCATCACTGCACACTGTATGAGAAGGTAGGTTGGCACTCTGTTGAAATACCACTGAAATAATTCAACACTGTTTTCATAAAGGACTTGATAGACAGCTCGATTATGTCACATGTTTGTTGAATTTTAACACTAGAGCTCTTAATACAACATCTCTTTACTTAAAGGCGTAATGGAAATTTTTTTGGCCCAAATCTGAGTCTTATTTCCTCGTGGCGTGGGCTGCCGATTAGTCCTGCCACGTATCAATCATAAAACGCACCTACTGCTCACCTGCAGCCGCGTCGGCTTGTCTCCAAGAGAGCAGCACGTTTCTGCGTGTCTAAGCGCATGGATCTATCATAATATAGTTCCCTCAGTATACGGGACAAAACTAAGACAGAGAAAGTCAGTTCGAGCTGACTCAGAAGAGACTACGGGAGATGTGATACGATCCGTCGCGCTGATAAACAAACGCACTTGGCTTGTTTGTGCGTCCGCACGGGGGGAGTGCACATCGCACTTCTGCCCGAGTTCTCAAAACAGTGAAAAATTGTCCAGTATGCCTTTAAAAAAAAATACCACAACAGAACTGAAATAGGAAAAAGGTCTTTGGTTATTTTGCTGTTGTTATAAATGGAATATTGTTAACCCTGCGACAAGCTGGCCCCGCCCAGGGTGTACCCCGCCTTAGGCCCAAAGTCACTGGGATAGGCTCCAGTCACCCGTGACCCCTAATGGGAACAAGCGGTAGAAAATGTATGAATCAAAAATGAATAAAATGTATGTACGGTAGCTAAAAGCTAAAATTGGACACATTGGTGATGCAATTGCATTTTAATAATCTGGTGATAGACATTTAGACATTTTTAATCTAGCTTGTTTTGTTTTTGATTGTAAAGCTTAATGATTGAGTGTTGTGTGAATCAAAAGTGAAATTCTCAGTCTAATGGACAATTGAGTTAAAAGGTAAAAGTGTTTTTTTATGTCTGAAGTTGAACACGCTATTTTACTATACATATTGAAGGCCATATGCAGTGTACAATTTACCACTTAGTACAAATTTACCAATTTATATGACTCCAGCGTTAAATATAACAATTTGATTATCAGACCTTTTCTGTTTTATTGAATAACCAAACAACAGTACAAGTGCTGAAGCATGATTGGAATCTCGCCCTGAGGTACATCACATGCAACCGCTTTAAGAGCTTCAAAACACAGAAAGTCACTGCTTCGGGCCTTTCATGTGACTGCTTTGCATCACATGAGCTTAAGCCCCCGATGCCATTCTCATGGACCAGGGTAGAGTTTTAGACCCACCTCCCCAAGAACTGGGCCTCTCCGCGATGGTGGTGTGGGATAGACTTGTAGCGTCCTTGGCCTCCTTGTGGGCGGCTCACTGTGTAATTGGCGTAACGCACCCTGTACAAACAAAGTTACTCCATGTCAATCCATAACACACACACACACACACACATTTCAAGCAAACACAAGTATCTCAAAGATATGCATTCTATTCAATTTAAATGTCCACGATCTGTAGAGCAAACACAGAAATACAATCATAATAATATAATGGTTATAGTAAACAGCAAACACAGCTTTATACATTCAGCCGGCTTTGAGCTGCAAAGTTAGACAACAGTGCAGTGTGCCAAATACAAACAGAGAAGAAAAGAGCTTTATTTGCCCAGCGGTTCACAAACTGTGGTTCTCTATAATGGCACTAATGGCCTGGCTTTATACTTCATACAGCAAATATGAAAACAAACTAAACATTTGACTTTTAAACCATCTTTACTATATCAGAACAAAACAAAAAAATCCCTTGAACTAAAAAGAAATTAGTCAAAATGTCCAATGGGTCAAGATGCCAATGTTGCTGAATGTCTCTTCCCACTCTTCACCCCATGTCAATCTGTACTGTCCTGTCAATGAAGCCTCCCATAGCAAGAGTAGCACATACTTGATCTTCATGAAAGTGATGACTAAGTGAACAATTGATTTCTGGGAGATTTTTTTCTTTTTTTTGGTCCAAATATTTGTCTCGTTGTATTTTGAGTCAAAAGTTCACTAAAGCCAATGACACCGACACACACGATTCGCCCGGGTCAGTGACTCTTTACGTCAGCGCCTCCTCACCTGTTCCAGAGGTCGTCGTCCTCTCCTCCCCAGCCCCAGAACGCGTTAGGAAATCCATTAATCTTTTTGAACTGCTTCACCGTGAGGCCACTGACACCGCCGAAGAATTCATTATACGGAAGCCTGGGGGGACAATGACATTAAGCATTACAGATTAAGGAAACAGATACTTGTAAATCTCAATGCAGGCTGGAGGGAAGCACTTACATGTAGGAGTACTTGTCAAGTTGTACTGCAAAGTGGCGGGGCATGTCTGTGCAGCCATAGTAGTTTCTGTCGTTCTCCATGAGGTGGTCTACGTCATGAAAGATCAGACAGTCCCAGTCGAAATCCTTCATGGCCTCCTTATAGCCAACATTAAACAACATGGCTCTGTTGAATGGCTCTGTGCCATCCTGGAGAACAAATGTTTCGATATTGAAGGTAATGATATGAAACCATACATAATATTGGAACATTGGAATGATTTGTATAATTTGATTAATCTTTTGTTTGTGTCATGTACCTGTTCAATTACATAAAAGGCAAATTGGAGTCTCTGTTTTTGCAACACGGGCACCAGGTGACTCAGGAGGATGGGTAAGTGTTCATGACGGTTTCTAAATGGAACTAGAATTGCCACCTTAAAAAACACAGAAAAACGCAGAATTCATGAGATTGTAGAAGATGAAATTACAGACACAATCACAGTCACTGTATAGTAAGAAGAGTGAAAAGGTAAATCAATTATGAAAGAAGGTTACACAGCGGAAACGCTAAGGAACATTTGGCTGAGGAAGAGATGTATTAATTGACACTGCTCTAGGGCAGTGTGTGAATAGACACACCGACAGATGGTATGCATTCCAGATAAAAGTAGAGCATAGAATAAATTATAACATGCTCAGTAGCATATTTGAACGATCCTGGCATTTGCAGACTGTATGTTCTGGATAAAAAGATTGAACGGTTATAAATGGGTTCTTGACAAGGCCTGAAGCACCTTTTTTTCTGTCCAGCTGTGGGACATACCTAATACAATACCAAAATACAAATTTGTATATCAAATATTCTTAACAAACATAGGGAAGGCCTTTGACAAGTGTTACATAATTTGAAACAGAACTACATTTAGAAGCAGAGAGCATTTCAATAAGATCTGCCCTCTTTGTCCCGTAAAATGGAGTGAAACCCCCTCGGCAACACCAGCTCACACGACCTTAGATCTGATGTATGTATGTATGTATGTATGTATGTATGTATGTATGTATGTATGTATGTATGTATGTATGTATGTATGTATATATATATATATATATATATATGTATATATATATATATATGTATATATATATATATATATATATATATATATATATATATATATATATATATATATGTATATATATATGTATATATATATATATATATGTATATATATATATATATATATATATATATATATATATATATATATATATATATATATATATATATATATATATATATATATATATATATATATATATATATAAAATTTAATTATATTATATGTAATTGGGTGCTTGACGTGCAACTCTCTCCAGTCAGATCTAAGGTCGTGTGAGCTGGTGTTGCCGAGGGGGTTTCACTCCATTTTACGGGACAAAGAGGGCAGATCTTATTGAAATGCTCTCTGCTTCTAAATGTAGTTCTGTTTTAAATTATGTAACACTTGTCAAAGGCCTTCCCTATGTTTGTTAAGAATATTTGATATACAAATTTGTATTATATATAATAATTATTATATATAATACAAATAATACAAATGTATATATATATATATATATAATTCACAAATAGAGTCCTCTAGTTGTGACCATGACCCTTACTTTCCACCGGGGTAAGCAGTCTTGGGGCTTCCAGTACCCTCCCATGGTTATTCCAGGCTGCACCTCCAGCAGTGACCTCTCCACATCCTCCAAAGACACCTCGCTCATGTTAACATCGAGCCTACCCACTGTGAGAGCAAAAACAAATATGTAGAAATTACAATCTGACTGGAACTGAGCATAGTAAAAGAAGCAAGCCGCCACTAATTGCCCTGGAACTTAAATTGTCAATGCATTAGTTGCAATAACCACATTCTGCATGCATTGTGAGTGTAATAATGCAGCTAGACCATTTAAACGATGTGTCATTAGAAGGAGCAGCATAATAAATCACTTAAAGCAATCTAGCTTGGCGGTTTGAAATGCTTCGGAGATATTACAACATTACAGCATTGGCAGAAAGTGCGATGTTAAAAGCTAAACCAAAGTGAAGAACTGTACTTACTCATAGAGGGCAGCCTCTCAGGGCAGAGCTGTGATGGGAGGTAAGTGAAGCCCTCTGGGAGGTATGAGGGGGGCGGGGCATCACTGTCACTCACGTTAAAGTCATAGGGGTAGTCTGCAATATAATGAAATGCATTAGTTAGAATATGTGTGTAAATGAATGGGGTTAGACGTTACCTGTGCCGTTGGTGTAGGCGCCCCTCACCACCTGCTCCAAGACCTGAGCTCCGATGTTCTTCATGTTCTCCCTGATCTGGATCCCTCTGGCTTGGACCATGAACACATACTCATTCACTGTGGACACAAAGGACAACAGGGGCCCATGTTTAGAGAAGCAGCAGAAGACAACTACCAGCAACGAGACACTGGTTCTACAGAACAAACATGAACTTGTACCACGGACCATGGATCAAGTTTAAAGATCCCTTTTAAAGAAGACATATTATGTATTTTTCAGGCGTTTAGTATTTAACACGAGTAGATTATCATTGTACATCATGTTCATTGTAAACTGCGTAGTTGTTCAAAACTGCGGAGCTGATAAGACTCTTCATGGGAACATTTCACTGTTAACAAGCTGCAGATTGTGATTTAAATGTTTTTATTTTTGAAAAGTGGCATTTTAGCACCCAACATTTGTCACTCTGAGTCTTAATTTTTCCGAATAATCACAACTAAGTACAAGGATGTGGGCAGGGATAGGGGGTAGGTGAAAACAATGAACATGAATCAATCAAAAATACAACTTAGTATTAGAGTAAACTAATGATGAGGAAACACCTTAAAGTTTATTGCATAATATGTCCCCTTTCAGGTCAGACTGTAGACCAATCATCATTAAAGAACCCACTGAAACTAATCATGGCCTGCTTAAGCCTGCTTTATGGTCAACATTCATCCCTGCTCCAGGCAATAATACAGAGAATACAAATATTTTTACATAATGATGCCTTTTTACTAGCCGTTCCAAAGAAGTATTCAAAACAAATGATTGCCATCTTACAATACAAATAAACAAAGGGTGGGAAACCTATAACCTGATTGGCTGGTGTAACAACAACCAACATCATAATCTTTGCATTACATTTGTGCACAACAAAAACAAGAGTTCTGAATCTGTGCGACGCTGACGGACGGCCACGTAAATAAATGTAAAAACGCCACATCTGTAACTAATTGGTTCATATAGAAAATGAATTGTCCATATGGTGGGACGAGATAAGCGGTCAAGTGCTCACAGTAGTTAAAGCCGGTCCACCTGATCCGCCCCAGAATTTAATGAGGGCTTCCCGTCTACACACCGGGAAAGGACACCGGGCTCACCAAAGGAATGTTAATCTGTAGTGGCTGAAGGAGGAAGTCTGCAGGAGGAGAACTTTGAGATATACCTTAGTTAATGAATATGAAAGGTGAAATGTTCGGTCAACAATCAAGTATAATTAGCCAACTGATTAACTTTGATCCTAGGTGTGTGCTTAAGACCTATAATAGCAGGAATAGGTTCAACTGTCGCCACCAACTGGAAAAACTGAACAAATCAGCATGTTAAAGTTATTCCTTTAAAATAAAAATGCCCCACCCACCACAAAAGTTACTTAGCGCACCTTTAAATGCCCACTGGGTTAGTCCAAGGACAATACCATGTCTTGTGACAGTCTCATTGTGGCATGACTTTGCCAGCTTGTCTTTGTGTGTTTTTGCTTAATTCCTGTGAAGTGCATGAACTGACCCAGATTCAACCACAACAGACAGAGTGTTTTCAGAGTGATGGAACAAAGAGCAGGGATGTGGTCCGACCGTGAGTCATTATGATACTCCAGACACCTGAAGTCTTTCTCTCCACGTGTCTGTGCATGGGAAAAGGCACGTCACTACAACAGAAAGAGGAGAGGTGACAAATTCAGAGTAAAAGTAATCCGAGACAGACGGGTTCACATGGGGTTGGTTTCTGTGCTACTACTGACAGAAAATAGTAGATCGAGTTCACATTTGACTTCTTCTTTGATGCAGATATCGTTTGCATAGTTCTGCGTGACTTCATGCAACATCTCTCAATCAAATCTTGACAGTATATTACGTAAATACTGAGATACATTTTCCATCACATTTGTTCTATTTTAGCGCTAAGTGCCTCGCTTGCAGTCCTACAGGCAATATGTGTTTATCTCAAGTATTGTATACTGATGCATTGAGCAGGATAGTGAAGGATGTTTAAGGAAATTAGCAGTGGTTCTCAGGAAATAAATAAGACCAAGCAATTATCTACACATTTCTAGAATTATTCAATGTGGACAGGACCAGAATTGTTCAAAAAGTAAACTGATTTAAGTGTAGTTAATCAGGACTAAGTGTGATAAGTAGGGATGAGACAGAAAAGTGCGTTACGATTTTTGTGAGAATTAATATTGCCATTTTACAATTCTGTATTCCACCCTCTATGGGGTTTGCTATTGGCTGGCACATATTCATAGAACTATAGTTACGTGGGTAACTGGCAGTAATTCACAATTACCATGACATAACAGAGGAATTCACAAATAGAGTCCTCTAGTTGTGACCAGCTTTATGACATCAAACTTTCTGAATGATTAACTTAATCTCATAAAATGCAATTATATGCATTAGTTCTTGCAATTACAGTGTGACCTGAATGATCAGATTATTGATTAATGTAATAATCTTGACACCCCTATTTATAAGATAAGATAGTCTTGAACTAAACCTGGCCATAAAGTGTGCAACCAGAAATCTGCAGAACGCCAATAGAACTCGTCTTATTCCACAAGAAAAACAACAAAACAAGAATAACTACCGGTATTACATATGAATGTAGAATAGCCTTTGTCCACCTTCATAAGTAGGCTCGAGCAGGAGCCACAGGGGCAGACACAGGGGCAGACACACATGGCTCGCTGATGCCCTCGAAGACGCCGCCATATGATGGAAAAATACTTAGAGGCTGTGGGTGAGGCCAGTCCTGCAGGCACCGACATATTTAACACGCTGTTGTCCCGTTTGAATGCCCGTCAGACACATGGAGATGCATTATTGAAGCAGCCCATGCATACATAACCATTTGCCACAGTAAAAGCCCTCCAAAAAGAAAAGAATGACAGAGGCTGGGCAGTATTGATAAATGTATATCTTTATTATAAAAATAGATGAACAACCATTGAAACAAATCACTTCAATAAGAGATTAGCTTTTATTGGTTGTGTTTTTATTTTATATTAAATGACCAGCTGAAGATACTTACTAGGCTGCATTTGTTTATTGTTCAGCCTAACCAAGTAACTTAATGACAAAAATGTTACTTTTCTAATTTGCTCAATTTTAAGAAATACATTCCTGGTTACCAGTACTCCTAATGTGTTGTTGCATTGCTCTTAATTATAGTTTTGAGTTTGATCAAGTTGCTGCTCTAATGCGCTCTAAGGTGGCACAGGACACTTTGCTCTGCGTCAGAGAAACTGAAACATTTACAGAAGAGTTACAAAGTGGTCTTTAGAGGAAAGCCCCGAGAACTGATAAAACTAACTAAAAATGCACTAAATGATTCAGTTGTAGTCATCTGGACTCTGTGTGAGTGCATTGCTTGGTAATAGTAATAGCATCGTAGTAAATTATTCAGAAATGAACTTAATAAACTATCAATTTAAAGTAACATCTATATATTCTTGTTATGATCCCGGAGGCAAAAACCCAAAAGCAGTCCGGATAAGGCAAATAAGAATTTATTTAACAAAAAGTTCAAAATCCAAAAGGTAGGCACAAAGGCTCCAAAAAGTAAAAAAAAATACACAAAATATCCAAACTTCCAAAAAACCAGAACTGAAAGGTACAAACTTGCTCAGGTAGACAGACAAACAAGGCAGGCGCAGGACAGGGCAGGAGTACAAGCAGGACAGACATCAAGTGACGAACAGACCCGGAACAAAGGGGAGACAGAACTTAAATACACACAGAGAAGCAGGTGATTGGTGGGAAACAAACAAGTGGCAGGAGAAACTAATTAAGGTAACGAGAAGACTGACAGCACGTGAGGGGCGAAGACACAAAAACAACAATGGGAGCACATGACAAACACAAGGGGCACATTGGAAATGGAGTCTCTGCAGCGCGGGCACTAACATATTCTACTCTAAACAAAATAACGTCATAGCAGAAAACATTAAATAGGCCGTCTCCACCTCTCATTGCACAGTTACAAAAAATGTATAAAATGACAATACAGCATTTATCCACTGTGGCGCACCCAAGAAACCCACAGCAACGCAAGACCATTAGCGTAATGACAACCGGCTCTGAATACATACGCACTAACATCTTTACTGGGGGCCAATACATTACCACTCCATATATAACCCACCCCCTGGAGCCATCATGCCTGACAGAGGACCTTGAATGACCGTGTCCTCCTCAATGGGACAAGCTGTGCTCATGCCAGGTCTAGCCCACCTCCTCTGTCCACTCCCTCGCTCTCTCTCCCTTTCTTTCCCTCTTTCTTTCTCTCTCTCTCTACATATCTTCTGCCACTTTCAGTTTATCTCTTCTCCTCCTATCTCTCCTCTTCATCTCATTGTGTCGCTGTCGAGGTAATGTGGTTTGGATCATTTTGTGTCAAGTCCGTTTGGGGCTAAGTAAATAAAGTGCATGATGGATTGCAGGCCGACATACACAGACACAGTAGATCCACGCTGTACAGTAGGTAGTGTAGCGAAGGCAGAATGGCGACTACCAAAGCTTGTATTCGGCTCGGATTGACGTATGAATACTGACATAGTTTATTTTCAGTTATCAACACATATGATAGGAGTACAGGAATGTATATGGCCCAGAGTGACAAGGTCTGCAGGATTCGGAGTTGCATTCCTCAAGAAAAATGCAAACCGTGTAATTGAAGAAATACAATTCTGTCACTGAGATAGAAGTATAAGTAGTGCAACATAAGTCAGAATTACTGAAGTTCAAAAAGGTAAAAGAATTCAAGATGAAACTTTGAACTTCAGCTATACAATTCATTTGCATCTCACATAAACCAAAGGGCTGGAAGATAATATATGGTGATACAACTCTAATTGTGATGACAATCTGATATTTTGCCAAAGTTTCACAAATTTTCTCAAGAAGGAAACTCTACTCTCAAATACAGACATGTTTCCCACCCACACCTGTTATTGGTCAGTCTCAGCAATGCCCGGAGTGAGGGAGGCGGATTCAACCAACTAGATTTAACCAACTTGCTAACTTTGGGAGAGGTAAAGCTGAGGTGCTGGAGACGGCTAGACTCGATGTACAGGTTTTGGTGAACGAACGTTAAGATTCCTTTCTCCAACTCTAAGACGAGCGTTGTTGTTTACAGCGTGGATATAACCATTATGTCATTGTAAAACAAAAGTAATGTCACATCAAAATATTACCAGTTGTAATAATAATAATCAATTTTATGTAAATGTTGTGAAAAACCTCTTATTCACTCTGGCTGTGATGACACGAATATCACACAATAGGGAACGTAAAGTAAATCAGTTCTTTGTGGCACAATTATCCACAGATTTCTCCGCTGTGCTCTCGTCTCATGCACGTACAAGTTTTATGTTCTGTGAAGAGGAAACTATTCCATAGTACATCCTGAAATGTTTCAAAGCGGTCTTTCTCAGCGTTTTGTGTACTTTTATTAACATTATAAGAATAAGATACATAATAGGAATAAGAATAGTAAAAAAAAAGCTTTTAAAAAATGCCATCACTGAACCAAAATTTGAAAAATCGGCCATAGAAAACCCATCAGTCGACTTCTAGGATCAATTATCTTTACAGGACTAAGTTTAAGTAGATAATGCACAGAATTAATATCAATCAACTTAAAAGGAGAAGAGATCCGAGGCACTCCGATATGCTTATAGTAGTTTATTAATTAAACGCCAACGCGTTTTGGACTTGCGTCTTCATCGGGGCACAGTTTAAAACATTGTAAGAAACTTGATTAAAGCCTTTCACGACTGAATAAACAAAGGATGTTCATTGAAGCTAAAACACATCTGGACTAAGGAGGTCAAGATTAAATCAATAATAGTAATTATTGAGGTCACAAAATACAATTTTGTTTAACCTAAAAAAATTATAATTGTGAGACTTGTCGGCAACAACAGTAAGTGATTTCACTTTGATCTATGCTCCCACATCCCTACTCTGGACTTCCTTGCACTTCTTTCACACAAGCACATGCAGGTGCTTTCTCCTGCTTGCACAGAGCATAAATACTACAGAAACGGTTTGAGGGACACACCAAAAGTGCCCCTGACCGCAGCTGCTGCAGTGGTGCAGGCCTCAAAAAGGAAATGCAATTAACTTCACATGGATAGCTCAGCAGTGGGAGGCGATCGCTGCTTTTCTGCTGGCTCCGTGATAAGCACTACACCAGCACCCCCCCTCTACTATACCTCTCCACAAATGCCTTCTACAGTGGTACAGTAGTGTGCACTCGCTCAGACACACGCGCTCGGGACCACACAAACCCTCATAGCTTTCAGGCATTAAACTGTCACTCCGGCAAAGGCATATTTTTAGTGCCAAAGCATATCGGTGACACTCTGCATTCAATTACAAGCTAGAAAATGGGGCAAGCATACAAATGAATGTACAGTATGGCAGCTTTTAAGATAAACTGATGCAGCTATCAAGGAAATAACAAGTCTGAATTAGCCTTGCATTTTGTTGAAGCCTATTTGAATCCCTTATTGGAAAGTAAACAGCTGATTACTCAAAACATTAGCGCTAAATCTCTCGCAATTAGCCGCTGCAATGACCCTAATTTCACATTACTGACAAAGCAAACGTGTGGAGTAAAGATTTATATGTGGTTGTTTTCTGCAGGGAGGCATGTGAAATATGTGTTCTGTTTCTTGATTATTATTGGACTTCATACGTACAAGGAACAGGGCTTCTACCTCTCGTGACCCTGGGTAAGTGAGGCGAGGAGGATCAATACAAGCACGCACTCACAGCATCTGGTCAGTCAATACTAAACATGCGGTCAGTAATGCCATGTGTGTTAGACGGCACCCATAAATACTCATTTCATGATGATTTTAAGAGCGACTGATGTAAGACAAGGCAAGGTGAGGGATCTTCAAAGCATTAAAATTAAAAACAGGGCCAAATATACACACTTTTAGATTTTGTGAGTTTGTATCACCAAACTAGATGCTTTGTGCACAGGGGATGTGTAAGAAATCCTTTAATTTTGTAGTCATTCATTTTGTTGTTTAAGGCAAAATGATGTTGCCGTGAGAAACAAATGGACCAAATTCAAAGTTTTGGGTTATACTATGTGTGGGGGGGGGATGGTTTGTGATTCATTTCCTGTCTTGAAGTAGAAGTGGTTTAGTTTTGTGGCTTTCCAAACGCTACCTACAGAAAGGTTTACACGCTATTTCAGTTTGTCTAACGGCTCTTGATAAAACAATACATTTGCGCGGCAAACCTTGTGTTTAAGGCACGGTTCAAACCCTCTTTACAGACGCGCAGAAGATGCCAATGGTGCTTGGATAAAACCAGCCAGTATGACTTTTTTATATTATATATTTATTTTCTTCAGTTTCACGTTTTAACATGATACTATCATGTTATTTCATGATAGTAAAAAAATTAAAAAAAAAATAACGTGATAATACCAGTTTTTGAAAAAAAAATTAAATAGAACAAATTTAAATCTATATAGAAAGAAATAACATTAATAAATATCATGAAAATGGAGAAAATTGGCCGGTCTACGCTTCTGTACTTTTTGTTTATGTCGTAGTTAGTGTAATTTGTGTGTCATCTAAGGATTGAATTCAATGCCAAGCCTTTTTTCCCCTTGTTGTCACCAGGTTAGTCATTGTTTAGGACTCAGTACTGCTGAGTGTGGGGTTTGGCTTAGATTAGGGTAATAAACATGTTGTTAAATGGCCAGATGTGATAAGATGGTTGCATACAAAGACCAAGCAAAAGTCTATCCATTGAAATGGTTAATTTGTTCATGTGAGCAGGGACAGCACCCTTCAAATCAGCTTTCCCAAATTCCCTAAATCACTCCTAGATTTTAAGTAAACTTGTTTAACTTATGACCACTTTGTGACACAAATCCTCTCAAAAGCACAAGTTAGCACTTCCTGCTTCAATTACGTTTTCTCCCATTTTTGTCATTATTAGTCATATTTGAATGTCTGTTTTCCTTACTAGTGCACACCTAGAGGGACTGTCCACGCTCATGTACACGTACATTACACTACACAACTGGTGCAATGAAATCACATGATTAAATAGATGAGAGAAACTATGAAAACTGCTTTCTAACCAATGTTGCTATGTTAACCTGAATGTACAAAGAATTGGGTTGATAAGATTTGTGTTGACATGGCTAAACAGTGCTATGGGGCATAACAAAGATGACGAGATTACCCAAGTAATAAAAATATGCAGGCTTTGCTTGTTAACCTGAAGTAGCATGCATACAGAGGTCCAACTCCAGTAATATGGTCACATGACTGCTGGTCATAAGTGGATCATGCGGCTTCCTCCAAACCCACAGCTTTTCACAGCACATAGCTCTTTTATACCGCACCCAGAGGTCTACACAGAATACACATCCTGAATGGATTAACCAGATTTTTAATGTGTTTAAAAATACAGTACAGGGTTTTTGACAATGGACTCATTCATTATGGAAAAATCATTATCACAATTATTTGCCTCTTAATCGACATGGTTTAACAGACAATCCTGTGGATTGGAGGTGAGTAAAAATTAAAAGGAATACACTGGATTTTTATGTTAAATGACAATGACTAAAGGCCCATATTATCCATTAATTATTTGTATTCAATACCAAAAAAGTCACATTGAAAACCGTAATCGTTCAATGTGATAAAAAAACAAAAGAATACCGGTAATAATCTTGATTATTTCAATATGATTTAAATGGTGTCAAACAATAGCACGTGGAGAACTACTTCATATTTTGTGACTCATGTTTGACTCATGTTTTAAAAGCCTGTGAATTAGACAAATGGCTTTGCTCCTACCCTAGTTGGACAGGAAACCCACGGCAGCCAAAAGGCAGAAGTACGGATGTGACGTCAGCACTTTTCACACTGGCGCCGGGCCCACTTCCTCCTCAGAACACCCTCACTACTGCTTCCACCGGCCGACAGCTCACAGTCATCCATTCATCTCAAATGTACCACTTTCTACAATTGAATATTACTAAATTTAACTGAACTTACCATAGTTAACAAACTTCCCTTGGACAGTACATGAGGGAACTTGCAGTATGTCCACATATTGTTCAGTGTTTTGTCAGAGATGACCTTGAGAAATACAAGTACTTCGACCAGTTTTAACACACTGTTTCTTGTTTGTGTAGTAGTAGTCCACACTGGAGAAAAATATACATTTATTGAAACTATCCAAAATGTAAGGGTGGAAAAATTATACTGATAATATAATATAGATAATTCAACACTCTTCCTCCAATAAGTAGTTCCCTTTTAAAAATCAGGAAGTTTGCATTTTGGCTTGTCACCTTTTATCATATGCAAATAGAACAGCCTTCAAAAAGTGTCAACTCATAAGCGTGGAATATTTTCTTTAGCGTAAAGTTGAAAGAATGTAAAAATACTCCAGATCTACAGCATTTCTGGATAAATCATAAATGATAATGACTCTTTGCAAGTGGGTTATAGTGCAGAAGGTCTGGTAATCAAAAAAACTTGAAGTACACACTTGCAAAGCACAGTATTTATTCTGTCATTTTACATTAATAGATTATACACGTCTGCTTTTAACACAGTTTTAAAAGGCCCCTGTTAATCAATGCTACTAATCAATTGATTAACCTTCGGGCCGTGAGTGCATAGTGCTATCGTAGCTAAAAGACAGAGCGGAGCATTTATCACTGTAAGCGATGCTGAACTTTTTCCTATTGATACTGAGAGAATTGCAGATAGTTGGCAGGGAGTGGCGCTGATAACATGCAGTCAAAGACACTCTATGGAACAAGTCACATGGGAGATATATTTTAGAGATAGAGAGAGACTTATTACACAAAACCAACGTGGAAGGAAATTTTACCCATCTTTTGGTCCGTTCAGAATCCCTCTCCATTTTATATATATAATATTACTGCATTTACTGGTATTACAAACACTACCACTCATCACGATTGGGCTGTTAGTGTTGTTATGATACCAAAATGTCAAATTTGGAATAGGCTCAATTCTCAATACCAATTTCAATACCACAATAATTGAAAAGTGTGAAAATAATAGACATTTGAAACACAAAATAGCCATGAGGTCTAATACTAGTTCTGATTAAGCTCAAGATCATTCTTAAACTGTTCAGGAAAGGTCACTGTTTGTCCCCTTTATGTGATTTTTTTTTCTATCGATACTTGCTCAAATGAGTATCTCGTTTCTAGTTTTGTTCATAATCATTGATTAGTATCTGAATTTCAATTCTAAGGGCTGTGAAAACTGATCCCGATTCTTCTGTATGCGTGATTGAAAATATGTGGATTATAGCTTTCCCTTTATGTTTTACATGCACAGGAGTTTGATAGTTGCTTTTTATCAGATGGTTGACTAAAAATAATTTTAAGTGGTTAAAAGTTTGTATTTGTTTGTGTTCAGACAACCGAAGCCTCACCGCAAAAGATTTTAGTCAAATAATAGGCATTTATTCCATTGCAGGTGCAGTTGCATTAATTGCAATTAAAAAAAAAAAAAAACTTCCTTGCTTGCTGTGAGAGAGATTGTCTGAAGAGTTCATGGAGCCATTTTGCGTGAAAGATTCCACAAAATGGAATAAACCTGATCGGACTCCAAAAGGGAATGATCCAAATGTGTTATTTACAGTCCATCTTCATAGATACACACCAACAACATCCACCACCAAAAATCTTACGCAGTAATACTTTAATTTTTTTTAATTGTTTTTCAGGTTTAATTGTGATCGAGCAAATTGCAGGGACAAAATAATACTACTAATAATAATGGTCACACAGCAGAAAACCTTTTTACAACAACAAATACTACCAAAATACTGGAACGACATCAACAAAATATCAATTCTAAATGGAAACAACATAAAATAAACTTTTTGGAGCTGAAGCTAAATACCATATTATGCACCAGCAGGGACAGCACAAGTCCAGTGGCAGTTGATTTTCTATCTTGTACTCGTCTGTCTGTCCATCTGCTCTGTCCCTGTGTGGCTTTGGTTCCCACGAGACTTCATGGCACAGAAACAACCAGATGCACTACAGAAAATAACAAACGCTACAGTAATATCACAATGCTTGTCATTTTAAATGGAAAACAGATCAGAAAGAAGTCACGGTACAGTGCAAATATAACCGGGCATTAAACATTTATATTTTTATTCTGTAATTTGATTCTGGCAGTTTATGGAACATTAACTCTGTAGCACTCTCATTAGCACTCTGTAAATTGTTTAGCCGAGTACAGCATGAAGGACCTTCACTACAGAAGAACCGCTATGACTGAACACTATGTTTAATCTAAGCGTCCAAATTCAATCAAATAACAAGAGTAGTGGAACTCAAATGGATCCAACACAGCAATGAGGAGGGCTGGATCTATTGCTCGATGGTGGTTTGGATAATTTAATTTCCATTTCCAAGGTAATGCTATTATTTCATTAAGTAAATTATAGAGGGCATGATCAGGAGTACTGTGACAGCCCGAGACCACCTGTTTCTTTTTTCAGACAGTAATAAACCTTTTGCTGATCAAGGCCTGGTGCAGAAATATTTGTTGGAAATGCAAGGTTTTATATATCAATACAAAAATATATATATATATATATATTATGACAGTGTTCTGGTTTGAAATGATTTACCAATAAATGTTCGGGCAATTATTGCGGATGGTGAGGTACAATACAATTTATTATAATGTTCTGGTTTGTTATGACAGTACCTCAACAACTACTAAAGTACTTCTGGCAATCTGGAACTAAATTCATAGTAGATTAATAATTCTACTTTTTTTTTTTTACCAGGCCAGAATTTTCCCCCAGTTCAATAAAAACCTAATTATAAGTAAAACCTAAATAGGATTTGAACAATATTTTCTATAGTGGAGTCAAATGCATTACACCATAGAACATTGTGCAATGAACATCCTTCTTCTTACCCAAGATCACTGCCCAGCCCTGTCTAATCCTCCATCATCCCTCTGGTTTTAAATACTTATCAAAACCACATCATAATTAGGATGCTAAAAAAAAACCTCATAACAATCTTGTAAACCTGGGGCCTCCCTCTCTTCTATCCGGCTAGACTGTTCTTGTGCCATTGTGGTGCGCTTCCCTGATGCACATAAGCCAGGTACATTGTGTATAAGAAAATATGAAACGGTTTATGAGATCACACTTGATTTAGGAGGTGCACAGCAGGTGGTGACTTTTGACTGAAAAAATACTGAGTCAGCTGTGATGCTACTGTTAATGCTGCCAATAGAAACATCCACTGTATATCCACTTAATAACTAATACTCTATGTAAAAGACAAAGGGCTAACTGACGTGACTACAATAACTACCATTATTCAGTGCTCTTATTGCCATTACTGCAGCAATTATTTAAACTGCTAGTAAAACCAGCAAACAATTTTGCTAAATTTTATAGTTTGTTGAAAGCCACTACACAACCATAAAATTACTATTTATTTACTGCCATAGATAACTAACAAACTACTTACATTTCTGAGCTAAAGTACTTCTGCAAGGAGAATGTTAGATGCTTAAAAGAACCTCTACCAAAATATGGTGAATAGCTTCTCATAGCTGTTTATCAGAGAGACTAGAACAGGCTTAGAACGTTCCTCTGTGAAATCGTTTATGACCAGTTAGGAACAGAAATAAAAACCTACAGTTTCCCAGCTACGCAGCCCTTGGAGCAGCTTGAGCATATCCTCTTCCATTATTTTTGTTCACCTGTGTTTGTTCATTGCTGTTCACATGTTTTTCTCCTTCTACTCCCTCAGGGAGTGGTGCCGTTTCAGGCTCTGCTGATGACGACCTGTAGATCTGGATGCTACTCAACTGCCTCTCTACTCCAGATGAATGGCTCCTCATCTGCCTGGATGAACTGTCCTGCGAGATGAACCACCCTGTCCATCCATGGGAGTAGGATATCTCCTTCACTGTGGTTCTCCCAGAGTTTTTCTTTTTCTCCCAAAGGGTTTTGGAGTTTTTCCTTGCGAAGAAGGAGGGTCTAAGCCTAAGGAAGGGGGATGTTGGGACATTTGCTAATTTCCTATGAAGATTGTTTAATGCGTTTTTCACTGTCGGCCTTCGAGGCTGTTGTGATTTTGGGCCGTGACCTTAACGCTATATTGAATTGAATTGAATTAAGATACATGAAAACTACTATGGGCATCCAGTAAGCCTGATCTTGTTTTCCGTTAGCATGTCATACATATAGTAACAAAGAAGCTTTATCAATTAATTCACTTGTTAGTCACTTCTAGCAAGTCTCTTTGTTTGTGGTTTGATTGTTTATATTTGCTGCCATAGTTGACCAAAGCTGCTAATGTGGAAACCTGAGGGCAAGCACTGTTGATCAACTGGAAACTATGGCAACTCGGTTTCTAATGACAACCTTTGTGTTTGTTTTATGGGGATTTTACAGTCAAAGCAGTGGCAGCAATATTTTAGAAATCAATGTAACAAATGCACTGTGCAATGACCATTGTTCGTGATGTTCAGTCAAAACTGTGAAACTGATCCTCTCATGAAAGTGGATTTGGGAGAAAATAAAAGAGAAAGGCTTTTTGAACACAAGGAATCCCGGAACAGAAAATATCTCTGTCTTAAGTACAACTACACAACTCAATTAGGAATCTATGGACGTCAGACATGATGAGCACAGTGTTTATCTATTTTGGTCCGTGAAAAGGGTTAGCTAAATGTTTTGTTCAGCCTTAACCCTTCGCAGATACAGGAAAAGCTCCATAGAGCCTCACTGATGCTATTTTGTAACGGAGGGAGGTTTATGTTTTTGCCACTTTTTATTTTAATTGAGTAGATCAATTTGACCAGGATCAAGCAAAAGGGATGGTGCTTGAGGCCAACCTAATGGTGTCACTCAAGCTCATTATAAGTATTTCAATCATCGAGTACCGTATTTTCCGGACTATAAGTCGCACCTTTTTTCATAGTTTTGGCCGGAGTGCAACTTATACTTATATACTTATACATATACTTATACTCCAGAGCGACTTATATGCGTTATTTGTTATTTTCACACTTGCAACCGCATTTCATACATAACTTATATATGTTTTTACTTGTACTTCGGTGCGACTTATAGTCCGGAAAATACGGTAACTTGTTTTAGGCCTATGATACGCAATGAATTCAACAGTTTGTGTAGAGTGTCTAGCCAGCGTGTATTCACAATTGGACGGGAAAACACAATAGGTGCGCAGTGCATTACGTCACCTGCAATCTAGAAGCGCACCTGTCGTCCCCTTATCTTATGACCACTGCCGAACACATGATTCCAGTAACCACGGTAACCCTAGCCAACACCAGCTCTGAGCAGGACGGTAGGGACGGGATTCTCCTCAGGATGATTAGGTTACATAAATAATTAGTGACCCAAACACAAGACAACCATTGTGTCTGTGACAGGAGCCCTCCGCACTTCCTCCCCTTCTCACCTCCGCCGCTCTGCCATCTGTTCCCGGGGCAAGACGACGTGCTGGTCATTACTGGCGACATTCATCGGATTAGGGAAAATACAGTTACAGTAGTCACCTCATTCCACCTCGCCCACTATTGCCTCTTTTTGCGACGGGTTGGCACTTCCGGTTGAGCAGGAATTCCGTTCACGAAAGCCTCGCCGTTGAAATACGCTATAAAGTGGATTGATTTGTGTAAAATGTTCGATGTTCATGTGCACCAACAAGTCAACACTGCAACGTTTCTCTGGGCAGCTGTAGTTGGTGTAGATGTAACTTATTTTCCATTCTAGACAAATACAAGTAGAAGAAGGAACATGGCGATCCCGCAGCAATTTCCAGAATAAGGTGGAGAGTCATTCAAGGTCTTTTTAATTCATCCTAATCCCACATCTGAATTTACCAGCACTTTAAAGCCTACAATTCGATATCCAGCAATTTAATACATTTTTTGACCCAGCGCAATAGAAAGGTTAAAAAAATAAGTACAATTTTACCTATTTCTACTCAATTCAAGGCCAATTTCATGTTGAATAGCCTGTCTGTTCGATATAAAAACAAGCCAATATGACAATAAAAATCTTGTCTTAATCGAAACCATGTGGCTATATTTGTTTTCTCTGATATGTTCATGATTCAGAGCTTGAGTCAGAGCTGATAAATGTACTAAAGTGACAATTTTTTAGAAGCTTTTTTTTTTTTTTGCATACCCCACAGTTTAACAGGTCGAAATAAGCGAATCCTCCCACCGCAGGTTGTGAGACAGTGATGTACTGGTCAATTTCCTGGCATCTGGAGCTAAACATAAGAACACACAAGATGCCATTAGGACATACTCCCACAGCCCCCCCTCAGGAGTCATGTGAGCTCAGGAGGATAAAAGGGCTGAACTTAAAACTGCCGTTGATTCACACAACACACTCGTGCTCGGAAACAGTCTTATCACCGTGCACAATGAGTCCTGTTGGTGAAGTGGGTATTAGCCAACTTTTGGAATGACTTTGGTTGAGCAAATACAACTGTTTCAACAACATCAGAAAGAGACCATCCGACAAATGTGACGTGGTAAAACTGTGTCAACAAATGCAGAAATCCCCACCGAAACTTAAAGATGGAAGGCTAAAGAGTGAGAGAGTTGACGCATAGTATTGACGTTCATTATGGGATCTTTCGAACACTGTTCATTGGCAGAAAGTTCACTCATCTTCCGAAAAAGGACTTAAGCGAATGTAAAAAGCTTTCAGGTTGTATCAAAGACGTAACTAAAAAGGTAATTGGTTTAACGTGGGAGTTTCACAGTGAAATGTCAGGTGCAGCAAGTGTGTTACTATGGTACGGTTGATGATGAATGAATTAAAGTTCAGTCAAATCAAGATCCAAACATTTCAAATAATCAGTGATACCTCTTTTTAATCACAGTCTGGAGCCAATCATTACCAGGCATTAAAAGCATGTTGATTAAAAACAGATTTTCAGACGTTGGAAGAAATTGGGCACAAATTTCAAGTTAAAAATTCAACATAACCGCTTGAAGTTGTGGTCAATTATAAAGTTTTGTTGCAAAACATTTAAGATGCGACTTTGGAAACCTCACATTCAAATTGCATTCATTTTGAGATAGGTTTAAATGTTTGTCTAATTATTATTTTCTTTGGTGTGATCGTATCTGTGAAAAACTATGTAAAAAATTAGAGGAGGTCTAAAAAGTAATCGCTCCATCTATTTCATCAATACAAAACATTCCACCCAAAGCGCAGACAGACAGACACACAAACAACATAATTTCAGACATTTAACAAAAAGGTGCTGTTTTTTTAATTTGTCAAATCATAACTAATGTGTAAACTAGACAAGTTTTGCCTTTGTACAGTTGCTAGGTAACGTATGTCACTTCTGCATGTCCAACGAGGTGGTAAAATGAACTTCTCAAAAATGATTAAACTAGTGATAGCCTTGTTAATACGTTTAGCAATGTTGTGTGGAACAAGTAGTGTTGTATAAGTCGTATGGGGCCTAACCCAGCGTTTCCGTAAGGATTGATTTCAGATTTCATAAGAAGATACATTTGAATAATATTTAACATAACTTTGTAGTTTTTGGCAAATCAATATCAATATATTATATAAATATAATTTTCCTAGTACCTGATTTAAGGGGTGTGAAACAAAGCTAAGCTGTACTAGAGACAGGAATCAACAGACCAATTAACGGATTAAATCAAACATGGGCAGCACTTTGTATTTTTGTCCTCCAAATTGACAGAGTAAACATGCAATTGCTCTAGACATTTTTTTCCAACCTCAAGATACGCATGGGGCAGTTGTGGTTTGTGAGGCACACTATACAAGCCATTTTCAGGTTGAAGTTAGTGTACTTTTAGTATGTTCTGAACATGAGGTTGTGTATAAGAGCATGAGACGGAGGGGTTGACTGTCACAGGGTCAATGAAAGACTGTAAGAGGATTGCTGCTGCTGCTGCCTCTAAATGACTCACAAGGTGCAATGAACTGCCAGTCTATTGATGTTTAACCAAATTCCATTGTTAATAGAGTATTTAGGATCACATGGCCTTGGACTGTGCACACGCATTTACAATCTAACAGCCTCCAGCTAGCCAGCAAACAGATTTACAAAACCAAAGGAAAAACACTTGACTTTGATTTTGTTTAAAATCTCTGACAAGTACTGCGACACAAAGTTGGTTCAAACGTTACTTAATTAAAGAATAAAAAATTTCAACACTTTGATTAGCTGTCCCCAAATGTATTCAGTACGTCTTTTTTAATTCGTTATAGATCTACTTGTGAATTTAAACGTAATTGAAGCATGCAAAAGACATGGTATAAATAGTGTTGATTGATTGAGCACAAATGCTACGGTGTAACAGAGCAGTGGCTTTACAGTGAGCAGATGTCTAACACACCAGTGGCCCTGTCCCAAATGACAACAATAGGGGTTTCTTAGGAGAACGAGGATGGCATGTTTTGGTTGTTGCGTTGACAATAAAAAAGGAGACAGTTCTGGATGGGAACACGTCCTCAGGGAACCATGGCAACTGGAGTGGAAATGTCAAACAGGAGACCTTAACCAGAGCTGTGATGGTGATACTAGGGATAGGAAATTTACTTTAAGACTTTTACACAAGTTTATACCAGCGTAGCATACATATTCATTACAAATTGAATAGTGGAAAATCAGATGCGAACACAAATGCATTATAACCAAACAAAAATCAATGCCCTTTTATTACGGTTGGCCAAATATTCTAAATTGAGATTGTAATCGAGAGGGTAACAGCCAATCCTTTGTCACTAAAAGCATTTGTGGTTTGGAGCAGAGTTCGGACTTGGAAGGATGAAATGTGTTTATTTTTTGTGTGAAATGGCAAATAAAATAATCGAGATTGCGAATATAATGTTTTAATTATATTGAATATAAGGAAAAGGATTGCGATTCCTTTTTTCGTCCTACTTTTTATTTTATCACAATATTCAACATTGTATGCATGTTTGTTTGTAGCATATTATGTAGCCGTAAAGATTAAATAGCACTTCACATCAACAACACAGTGAGTGGCTGCATAATTTATAACCTGCTTGTTTAGTCACAAAGGAGTCTATCTATGGCCAGCTGGCACCAAGTTAATATTTCACTCATGCCGACCATCCCTGCAGGACATTGGAAATATGCCTTAAAGAAGTTGATGACTGGTTTAAAATGGATGGATCAATTAGCCAGGTGGAGGATGGGGACAGCAGAGCGGGACGGCCCAAACAAAGGCAGCACAACATACAAACATACATGGTAAACAGTACATAGTGGGGCATTAAGACAAGGCATTTTGCGCTTTCACAGTGAGTGGGTGGGCTTCAATGTCTCTTCTTGTGACTGAAGCCAAAAAAACAACAACTGCTATGCCACTGCAGGGGGCTTAAACTGGTTTTGTGTTGTGCTGGGGGAGATGTAAGAAGTACATTTCTTAAAATTGAAATTTCCCCATGTGTGGACAATAAAGGAATATCTTATCTTATCTTAAGTATTAGCTAACGACATATAAGGTGAAACCCAAGCACAGAGTTACCGTATTTTCCGGACTATAAGTTGCACCTGCCAAAAAATGCATAATAGAGAAGAAAAAAACATATATAAGTCGCTCCGGAGTACAAGTATATAAGTATAAGTCGCATCCCTGCCAAAACTACGAAAAAAGGTGCGACTTGTAGTCCGGAAAATATAGGTATTACATTTTATATTCTAAATGTAGCACTAGTGCTTACACACATGCAGTACTTTTTTAGCAAGTACTGCCAGTTTTAGCATACGCTGTAGGTCTATCGTTTTTTTACGCAAATTAGTATTCAAATGAGGGTAAGGCGGACGCGACGTGTGACATGGCGTTTTGTGTTCTTTAAGCAAACACAGGCTTTTTAAACTGTCCATTTAAGCATTAAAGCTTCACAAATGTTTATTTTTTATTTTACACATATTTCCACTTGGTTCATTATTTCGTTGTGATATTGATAGTCCTGAATCTAAAGTAAGAGAGAAGACATTTTTGTTCTGTTGAGCTCATTTCTAAGGATTAATGGTTAGCTATAAACCAGACCAAGGTTCAGATTGCTACTGGTTCAGACTTGTAACTATCGCAGGTGTCAATTTGAGTAGACAATGCATACGTTACATTTTTTGTAGGTGTTTAGTCAAAAAACATTGCTTCATGTGCTACCACAAAAACACTGAGCTCAATGTCAGAAGGGAGCACTCACGTCCCGGAAAACTAGTACCTGACTTCCTCTCCTCCTCGTCTCTCTGGAGCTGGAGGTGTGTGTGCGCGCATGTTAAAACTATAAATAGTTTGTATGTCCTCCCTTCTGTTCACTCCAGTGGGATTCTTTCATGTTTTAATTAAATAAACTGCTCAGATAAAGCCCAGCTGTGGCCCGGGTCTCGTGGCTCGCATCACTCAGCATCCTGCTCAGGGCAGCAGAGGCCAGAGCATCAGAGACACACAGAAAAATACAGAAAAAGTGGGGCATCGCACTCTTCACCACCTGGTTGTAACACGGGGAGAGGAAGTCCCGCTCAGGTGCCGTTTGTCGGGTTCCCCCAGTGTGCAAACCAGCTCGGCTAATCTCATTCATCCATCCTCATGCTCATGACCCTTAAAACCATTTCATCCATACTGCTCCTCATATGAAGTCAAATTAATATTGTCAATTGTTTTATACTTCTGAATGAAGTGGCTTAAATGGATGTAAAAAGTCAGATCCCACAGGGGGAAATTGAATATTTTATTTCCTGTTTTTACATGCCAATTTCCTGTGACAAACAGTTTCTAATTGCGTGGATTAACAATTCTCACTTTACACATAGAGCTTTAATATCTTCTTCTCGTCCCCACCCAATTTGCTTCATCTCGCCATGTGCTTCTTCATGTGTAAAAAAAACCTAACATTAACTACAGCTTTTAGTCGCTAAAACCGTCTTTTCTGCTTGTTAACATCAATAATGAAGAGAGTGGTTCTTGTTTAGTTCTCGGACTAGCTCACTCAAGACACTGGAGACATGCAGTTCTTATGGCCAGCTCTAAGACCAGTAAGTAAGGGAAGAATCATTTTTCCCAGACAATTTTCCTCCTCATTTGTTTTGCCTTTCAAATAATAATTGGAGCGTTATTGGGAAGCACACACTGAGCTATTCCTGTCAGTGAGGTGCACGCCGTATGAGAATCGATCTTGTTATTGATTACATTGTCGACAGCAGGTAAAAAGTGTGAACGGGTCGATGGCTATTCTAAAAACGCAAGAGGCCCAGGCTTCCACTTTCCGCACCTATAGGCTCAAACGCCATTTCGAAATCATGCACTCGCTTTGATTCACTGGAAGACAAAATAAAAAAAATCACCACTGCAAACAAGTGGACCGCAAACAGGCAGCTTTTGGCTGGCAGGCTCGGAAAATCCCCTACTGGGTGGACCATGATTTTCTGAATATAGAAATAGCCGGAAAATGTGCTACAATGCTTTCCTGTGGTTAGTTGCAGGCTGTCTATGAAGATGATAACAGATTTAGCATTGACAGACTGATTTAGCATTTTACAAACCATAAGCCTTGAAATTAGCCTGCATGGGGTTATAATTAATATCCCCAACACAAACAAAAGGGGCTCTGGACATCCATTTCATACATTTAGATAAGGAGAATTTGAATTGGACATTATTCTGGACATGTGTCAGCTTCTACATCTACAAACGCAACAGCACTGGTTCCGGTCAGGTATACAACATTCATTACTAGTTCCGGTCAGGTATACAACATTCATTACTAGAAAATCTGCAATGGCTGAAGCCATTGCTGGAGTGTCTGCGTCTCTCCCTCTAATTACTTTTTAAAATTCTGCAAAAAGTACAAGTTTTTCAAATGTCAAACGTAATAGCACACGTACTACTGTGAAAGCGATCATAATGGAGGTATAACATGTTGAAATCGGTTGAAGCGTTAAGGAGTTGAAACTGGCTAAATGGAAAATCCTGGAAAATATAATAATAAAAAATATGTGAAATAAGAACATATAGTGCCTGCGCGACATCACGCAGACACTCAAATATCCAACTTAGTCTATCCATGCATCACATTCCCGCCTATCATAAAAGTATATGCAACATTATAGGGGGTGGACTGTGAACCGGAGGAGGCTTCTCGGCAGAGATGATAGCCATGACTCACAGGGAAGAGTGTGAGTAAGGAAAAGGGTGATCAGGCAGAACTGAAGTAACCATTACTGGAAACATTCAGGGCAGCTCTGCTACAGTGACATGCCAGCTGCCATTTGTGTGCAATGTACGAGTTTCACGTTGTGCTATTCAATGGAAACAAACCCCAGCGCAGTCAGGATAGACATTCGTATTGAAATACCCCTGTCCAGAACTTGAACTGAACTGAACTAATGACATACATCTGACCATGACAGCTCGGTGTTCAGTCCAGACGTGCAATTATTGCTTTGAGGCCTGCTTACAGTAATTACAGCATAATTCTCAGCAGCAGCAGCAGCAGCAGCAGCAGCAGCAGCAGCAGCAGCAGCAGCAGCAGCAGCAGCAGCAGCAGCAGCAGCAGCAGCAGCAGCAGCAGCAGCAGCAGCAGCAGCAGCAGCAGCAGCACTACTACTTCTTCTTTGCAAGTCATGTAGCTCTACTTGTTATTATGGGCTTGAGCTTCAGCTTCTGGTGTAGCCCATTAAAACAGATGGAGCCGGATGGAGGACAGGCGCATCCCTCTTCTTCTCCTTCAATGGGGAACGCGAGCTGTCAAACATGACCGAGCAGCGCGTGGAACCGAGCGGCGCGTCTCAGTTCGGCCCGTTACGGTCAATCCGACACAATCACAAGCACAATTATCATCATTATGACGTTCGCGTTTACTCACCGATGCCGGGCGCCGAGTAGATGAAATACAATGCGGAGGTGGAGAGCGAGAAAAGGAATAAAAGCCCCAGGAATGACCTTCTCCGAAAGCGCATATGTCTCGGCATCGTACAGGCGGCACGGGGCACACACGGGCACGCGGGGGCACACACGGGGATCTACAAGGGGGGAACCGGGAGAGTGGAGGCTCTCGACGTGTGGGTCCAGAGGTGCGGGTCCAGCGGTGGTGGTGGTGCCTCCTCCTCCTCCTCCTCCTCCTCCTCCTCCTCCTCGCCCCGCCGCGGAGAGTCTGGGGGTGAAACGAGCCGCGGACAGTGATAGATCTGCGGCAGCGGCGAGACAGACACAGCGGCAGGAGCGGCGGCAGAGGTGGCGGCAGAGGCGGCGGCAGAGGTTACGACTAGGAAAGGAAGTCGGGTCTATTTCCGCGGCAGGTCGAACAACGCTGTGCACACGGTTAACGCCGCGAACCCATTCCCGGTGCGATGATAATATGGCTTCGATCTTGGATGTGGGAAAACGTCTCAGTTTCGAAAAGGCAGAGGTGACAGGCTATCCCAGAGAGAGCATCCTCCTCCTCGGGCTCGCACGGTGTGATGCCGCTGATGGTGAAGTGCCGCGCTCCGGTGGTGCTCCGCCGCCTACCCGCCGATCAGCCTTATGAATGGAGTTTCCCCTTTGCGAAATGAGCAATGCCTCCGAGTGGGCGTTAACCATCCGTCCATGTTGCTCACGAACAAACCACGCCATAATAATGTGCTGTGCCCGTGGATCTATTGATTAAAATATCATACCCGACAAACAGGCGCACGCTAATACGATGTTTGAAAAGTCTGGTGGGGAAAAAACACCGCAATTATTGGCGTGATCTTTCATTTTTCTATCGCGATGTTGCTATGGCTAATCTCTTACACATTGACTGCAGAGGTAATATAAATAAGAAGACAACTTGTCCCCAGTTATATGCCTGGAGACGAACGTTTATTTTCTGTAATATATGTAGTATTTTGGTGGCTTGAATCTAGCATATTGTGGGCAAACGTTTTTGTTTTTGTTTTGGTCGTATCCATATTTTGACATTATAAATGCTAATAAATCCATGTATAATTGACTTGACAGTGTAAAATATGAATACAGAATTATTAATATATGTACATTTCAGAAAAATGCCTAAATATAAGTATAGTATGTACATTAACATTTAACCAATGTAAACATTTTGACGGATGCACCACATTCATTAACAACATAGTCGGGCCGTAGCTTATATTTAAAACAACAACTTCTGCTTGTAGTACTGCTTGTAGTCTCTCTGGTCGTCTTAAATAAAACTACACAAACCCGAATGTCTTGGCTACAAAGGTTCATGGGAAATGTAGTATTAGGTGACGCTGGATAGACAAATAGGCATAGCGTTAATCGATAGTGTCGAAGTGTTGTAAAGTATATTTGTATTTTATTTGTGCACACACACTTCCTTCATTGATTGCAAGAAGTACAGTTTGCACTATACCTGTATTTCTATTTTATTTTTGTAATAACATGTGGCTGTCAGTTGTTACTACACAACCGGACTACAATTGTCTACACGCACGTACGTCACCCGGAAGTGGAGAAGCGATATGACACGGAGTTGTCGACATGGAAGATGCAGCGTATTTTCTTGTTGAAGGTCTATTTAAGTAGTAAACCGTATCATCTGATAGTGTCATAATGCCAGGCTGCCGTTGTGTAGTGTTGTTATCATCTGTAGCACTGTTGCTGGTGTTAAATCCGTGTAGGCTAACGCTAGCTCAACAACAGCAGAGAGCTGAAGATGGAGGGGCTGATGACCATAACCCTGCTACACTTAAAAAACAGTCTTCATCAATAAATAATGACGGAAACGATGAAGTTGAGCAACATAAGGACGGGCAACCTGCCAGGTTTGAGAGGTTATTTCTGTATCCACTTTCCATGAATGCTAACCCCAGCTGACTTCTTCCCTTGCCTGGCAGCTTTACAGTTGTTGGCAGTGTTCAAATATTATCCACGTATCTGTTTTCATCTACCTACGTTTATAGCCACTACTATAAGATGTGTTTTTTGGATGTGAGCTTTTACCTGGACTTCTTTTTCTGCAGTAAATCAAATGTCACGGATCACTACAGCAATGATACCCTTCATTCTCCTACTACAAAAACAACAAATAAACCAACAACCATTGCACCCCCAACTGCCAAGCCAATTCTTCCAGTGCAGACTGGTGTCAAGGCCCAGGAAGAGGAGCAATCCAATGGATTGACTATATTCTTCAGTCTTCTAGTTATTGGTTGGTATAATAGACTTTTCACACTGTATGATCGGTGATAAGTAGGCCTGTCACAATAACACAATTTGAAATGTGATACAGTTTTAAAGAAAATATCATGATAAACAATCATATTGAAACTAATTTCATGCCACTGACATCACTATTCTAAAGCAGAATCTTCCCAGTAAACCCTTTTCTAAATGTACAATAGTTAAACATTTTGCTCCAACAAATAATTAGTAGTAGTATTTTATTGTATTGATTTTTTTATATTGGAAAATATATTCTCTCCTTCTTTAAAATTAAATGTCACATTTTCTGTAATAAGGATGTGAAATGTAATAAAATAATTTGCAGAATTAAACATTAAAGTATTTAGTTTGTATCTTACAATGAGCATTAGGAGTTACTTATTAAGCCCTCAACAGCTCAAATCTTGCCGTACTACTATAAAAATAACAAAAATCTATCTACTATTGCAGGGGTTTCCAATTATATTTTCCAGGGGACTAGATTTTTCAGAGGGCCAAGGTCCGGGGAGTAGACTACAAAATCACACCACAATTTTAAGTTTTATCTCTATAAGATCCACAAACAACCCAGAGTGGCACAATTCAACAACAGAAATCCACATGGGACTTTATTTCCAGGGAACTAAAAATATAACAATATTACATTACTATAAACAGGACAAAGCAATAAAACCCAGTGCCACGGCACGTGATGTTCCTCGTTGTTGAGCAAACTTCCAAACTCTTTCTCTCTCTCGCTCTCCTTTTTAGAAATTTAGATATATTTGTTTTTTTAAACAGTATAATGTAAAACACGTACTTAGAAGACGTACAACTACAGTAGGTAGCAGTAAATGCACCTTTTCAGTTGGCTGCCAACCACCATTAAAAGTAACACAACTACACTACTCGGAGCACATGTTGAATTTACACCAAATCATTAATGAAGCTGTTATTTACGGTGTCTGCAGCATCACACGTTTGTGCTTTGATAGAGCAGTGTGTCACCAGCGGGGGAGCTGCCACAAAGCAGCACAAAGTGCTGAAAATACATTTTCCATTGATCATCTATTGAACTGTATGTCGATATAGTAATTATCATTTCTGTTAGAGGGGTAGAAATGTAAAGCCGCATAAGTATCTGTTAAATCAGATCAGCGATTGTTTTTGTGGTCAATAAAGGATGTGGCTATTATGTGAAACACCACAAAGAACCTCAACACATAAAGTGCCCATTATGCTTGTTCAGCAGTCATAGGACATAAATTATGAATACTAGTACAAATCCCCAAGTCAAGTTAGAAAATGCATGTTACCATTATATTTTGTCTGCTGTTAACTCATTATTAACTTTATTATTATTTATTGTGTATTATTTCTAAAATGTCTTTATTCTCTTCACCACAGGTATCTGCATCATATTGGTGCACCTTCTTATTAAGTTCAAGTTGCATTTTCTTCCTGAAAGTGTTGCTGTGGTTTCATTAGGTGAGTGAAAACACTAAATCATTGTTTCATAAAGTGTTGTCTGATCTCAGATAAACTGTGTTATGTTAACTGAATGTCTTGTGCAGTCTTCTTAATCTGCTGCCCAACCGAATTCCCTCATCCATTAGAGACAAATTATAATATTTACCATCAAGAGGAACCTTTTTATAATTAAATTTCATGTTTTCTTAGTTGATTATAAACCCTTTCACAGTCCTTTTATGTTCTTAAATCTCTGTGACAAGTTTACCTAAACCTAGTTCAACCTAAACATTATCTTTGTTTATTCTTGATATGGTACACAATACGATACTATCACAATATGGCAATTCATGCATAATCAATATTTTGCACAAGGTATTCTGTGATAAAGCCACATTATTTCTCAGTTAATCCATCACATGCCCATTCCGTTTATGATGGAAAATGTGCTAGAGGTAGTAACTCTTATCAACATTTAGTGTGAATGTTAATATCAAATTTATGGTTTGTATCGTAAAAATGCCGCAAAAAGAGCTGATTAAAGAAAAAGTTGTAAACATTGTTAAGCAAACAAGTTAAACTGTTATTGTGAATTTTCTGTAAAATTTTACATTTTACACTACATTTTCACATTTGTTTAAAGACACGTTTTAGCACATCTGACATAATATCGCCTGGCTATCTGGAGTATTTATTTTTCTCTTTATCGCTCACCCTACACGGTGATATATCAATACAAGCCGCAATATTGATACTGTATCAAAAAAATCAAGCATCACAACATTTCTATTTTTGTCACATCCCTACGTTATGCGTAGTGTGTTTAACTCCAGTGTCCCCTGCCCCACAGAGATAACAGTCCCACAAACCAGGAAGTTCTGCTTTTCCTGCCTCTTGGTTTCCTCTTTCAATGTGTTTTCCTTTGCACTTCAGTTCCCTTCTGTCAGGTTATCTGCCTCCAACACTATTCCATTCCACAATTCAAGTGTGTCATCTCTTTATTACCTTTACACATGTTTTTTTATTTTTATTTTTATAATTGACATTCTTTTTCTAGTGAGCGTGTAACATGAGAATTCATTGCCAAAGGGGACACTCGAAAAGACAAAACTACACAATAGCGTTTCTTTTCTTTTTTTTACAGTTTCTATTGAATTGTGTGCAGAGCTACCATTATCTTTGACTACCAGAATTGTGGCCATTCTTTAGATATGCAACATTTTAACATTCACAGAGTCTGAAATTTTAATGATGTAATAAAAATTTAAACAGGTAGGGTGTTATTTCCTCTCTACAATGTCTCTTTGTTCTCTCTAGGAATTCTTATGGGAGGGTTCATTAAGATCATCGAATTCCAGGAGCTGGCCAACTGGAAGGTATGCACTTTGGCTATGTTGTCCTGGAGTTGTTGATTTATTTAATCCTTTACGCCTATTATTCAAAAATAATTATGTGCCAACCACACCCTGAACAAAGTTTGGATAGTGAGTAAGAATGGCTTACTCAATGTTTTTTCTACTACATTTGTCAAGACCTAATGTTATATCTGTTTGTTTTCTCCTCCCATTGTTTTGAGGCGTCACAGTTACGGTATTCAATATTAAATTAGCTATGGATTGTATAGAGTTTCATAGCAGTTTCATGGACTAAATGGTGATTCTGTGAGAAGTTTGAATCTTTTCATTCAGTTTTTGTTTACATTGGCTGAGTTTTTGTGTGCTTGTCTGCAGATATGCCACACAACTTTTGGATTGATTTCACTTTCATCCTTGCTTGATGTAAATTAAACCACATACATTTTTTCCCTGGGAATCCCCTCTTAAATCCCGTAAGACACTACTGATTTGCCTTTTTTTTTTTTTCCATTGGTCCATCCACTCATCCGTCAGAACAAGAGGACAAATCATTAAGTTTTCCTCCTATAATCCGTGCAGCTATCCTTTGTGCTTATTCCCACAACCTTTTAATTAACATTCCTTGTTCTCTGCCAGTGAGAGAGGGAACGAACAAGAGCGGAAGGGGGTGGGCGGAAAAGCGGGATAGGTTGTGTCAATGTTTCTTGCACACTGGAACTCATTGTTTTTTTCTCCCATGGGCCCCATGTGTGTGCTGCTGAATCACTGAACCCAGTAACTAGAGCCCCCGGAGCCCCTTTTACCTCTTTTGCTCTGTCCTCTGAATATCTGAGCCGCCATCACATGCTCACCTGTCCATAAAGGCAGCATTCTCCTCCTGACGCGGCACTCCTCTGTGAGAGCCACAGTGTGCAACTGACTCGGTTACAATAGTTAGTTGCGCTCTTATCAGAAAGATTAGTTCGTTCGACAGATATGTCAATACTTTATTGATCTCGAAGGAAATTCAAGTTCAGCTGTAGAAACATTTTCACGGCACTTCCCGGTCGCCTTTGTGTGTCAGTCAAAGGTCTCGGTGCAGCTTAGCAGAAGGATGTATCAGGTGTCGGGGCCTTTTCAGTAGAATAACAGCCCTCAGGACAAAAGATTCCTCCGTGTCCTGCAGCCAATGTCCAAGTCTCACATTGTTGTTTCGGTTGGTGATGAGACAATATATTGAAATGTTTTTATATTTTTTAGATGTGAAGCATGACAAAGTACAGTACAAAATAGTGGGGAGATAAAGAATGCTCATGTAAGAGATGAAGGTGCTCAGGAAAATGCACTGCAGAAGATGTTGATGTCACTTTGTGTAATAAAAATGGCGATAGATGGGATACATATTACATATAACATAATGCCATTGTCATTTGTGATCTGGTTTGGTCATATACAGAAGAGAGATTGTGAATAATTATTAGATGGATGTTGTGGTTAAATCAAGATATTTTTTGAACAAGCTGTTACGTTATGTGCAGCATGTGTTACCAGCTTGCATTGTGTCCCAATTGGCAAATCTAATAAGCCCTTAGCACCGACCTGGAAACCACCAGGCGAGTCCAAACCCCACAGGAAGCATCCTTCTGTCAGCGGCACAGTGGCTCTGACCTATCCTATTATAATCGTACAGGAGCTCTACTGCCATTTCTACATTTCTTTGCCTTTTCTGTGCCTGTTTCATCCTTGTGGTGCCTTTAGTATTGAGATTATGGATCTGGAACTCCGTAGAAACTCCAGTAGAACTTATTTTAATCATTTTACAGCATTTTCTAAGAAGTCCTGTTGTGTTTGGAGTCTTGCACGCGTCATTCTCCTGTGAGAATAGTTTCTGATGAATCCCACCTCGCAGGCAGGGAGATGAGGGAAGCTGTTTTAATTGTGCTTTAGTTTTCCATGTGGTGAATGAAATCGCTGACTGTGAAAACCAAATCTCTAGAGTCTATTTTTCCAAAAGCTTCACTCGTTCTATTATTTTATTGGAAATCTCATAAAAGCTTTGAACAGGGCTGCAATCTTGACTAGTCGGCTACAAAAAAGGATCTTATCTTATTTTGATTATCGGAATTGTTAAGACCATTTTATAACTATGACAGTGGTATTATGAAATAAAAAAAAAAATTACAAATTTACATAATTACACAATAACACACTTCAGTCATAAATATTCTTTCTAGAAGCTATCAGTCGCCAACATTTTAATATAGAGTCTACTGTATTTGTCAATAATTAGAACTATTGAAAATGACCTCCAAAAGATACAGAAACTTCTAATGGCGTATTAAAGTGATTGCTGCACTTTTGTGGTTAATTTTATGGTCAATTCACATTCTTGCTATATACAACCAGGCACATTTTAGCACATTTCTAATGGATTGTTGAAATATCATCTTATACTGTATCCCTACACAGTCAGTGCAGAGAGGAAATGAGTTATGGGTAATGCTTACTGTGAGAGTTGTAATGAGCAGGAACTTGTCCTTGTCCAGTCAGACATGGGCCACTTTTTCAGACAGAACCAAGAATAACTAAAGCGCTTAACACTATAACTAAAAAAAGAACTCATAAAATGAAATATTTGCGGAACCCTTTGCTTGTTACTGCAGCCGTTCCATTCCTGTACACGGCTGTTAAACATGTATTGTGCATTCTTGTGTCAGAGTACAGTACGGCCTGCTGCCTCCTACCTCTCTCGCTCTCACACATATTAATATTTATTCATGACCTTTCTCCTCCGGAAGGGTAAGAGCTGCCAGTGCCAGGGAAATGCCAGCCTCTTATTTTACCATGCTACGCGTTGACCTCAATTTAATTGCGTGAGATGGGTGATGGGGCACTACAATAATGTTTGCACTTTGTCTATGCTTGGTTAATTGAACTTTTCAGCCTGCAGTGACATGCAGAAAAACAGAAATTAGCATCTCATACAATTTGAAATCAACATGTAATCCTAATCAAAATGACTATTGAAACATTGTTGTGTGAAATCCATTTGGATGTGTGTTTTTTTTCAAGAAAGAATGGATTCACTGTCTTGCAACTCGAGATGTCACATTTTAGTGTTACAATTACTGTGAGAAGAAACCTCACAATTTTATAATTATTCACAATTGTTGACACTTTGACCAAACAACAGTGAAATCCTTGTCATTCATAAATTAAAATGGATCCTCACTCGCTTCATGAAATCCAATCTTTGAATAAAAAAGTGATGACATCGGCACACAAACAGCTGGATAAAAAGTACTTTACATGTACTTTTTATTTTTTGGAGCATGGATTAGACTGGAAGCTCACTTCACGATGATTATATTTTGACTTTATTTCTTACGATTATATTTTAAAATTACAGTACTTAATCTGTACAATATTGAATCACAAAAAATAAACAAATCTGAGAAAAATATTTTATCCATCTTCTTCGTCTTGCCATTTTGTACAGAGATTGCACACACACACACACACACACACACACACACACACACACACACACACACACACACACACGGGGGCTTGCGCTCAGAACACATGGTGCATCATGCTCTGACACATTGGCACATGATTGCTACGCCTGATGTGGGAGGGCGGCCCGTTTAGCCGACAAGCAACAATGATTTCATTATATGCCTGAAATCATACCGCGCTTCGGTCACCTCCGGGATACGTCCAGTTTGTGCGACAGATCGGGATTAGCATTTTACATGAACTACAAATTATGGTCTTTTTGTTCCTGTGCGCAGTGCGGCGTGTGTTTGTGTGTGTGTCGGTGTGTGATGCCGCTGTCAGGAGATATAAACTGGAGCCTCTACGCATTGGCTGGCAGGGATTCCCTTCTGTAGAGTGTGTCACCCAGACCTCTAATGGAAATGCATTTTGACAAGTTTGTTAGTCATAGCACACGCTCCACTTTGTACTGCGACCATGGCCTTCTTACTGTCACTGAGGGTTGTGTATCAGATTAATCATTACCACAGAGCGGACTCCTTTGTCACATAAATGATGATTATATAATAGACACATGCTCTGCTTTATGGGGAGCACTGCATGTTGAATAGTGGCTTTGGTGTTCCTCTACCTGAGCGATTCAATAGTGTTCAATAACCAGTGTCTGTGTAGCATTTTAGTCCTTGCCTCTGAACACATTGTTTTTTTTACAGGAAGAGGAAATGTTTCGGCCAAACATGTTCTTCCTTTTGCTGCTGCCACCGATCATTTTTGAATCTGGTTACTCCTTGCATAAGGTACAAATGGACATTAACAAACACATATAGCCCTACAAATGATGAAATCAAACACACACAGGGCAAAGTACAAACATTCATACAAGGACTCCTGGTTGTGTATTGATGTAGTTTGTTATAAATTGTATATTTTCTCTTTAGGGTAATTTCTTCCAGAACATTGGCTCAATCACTCTCTTCGCTGTGATCGGTACTGCCATTTCTGCATTTATTGTTGGAGGAGGCATATATTTCCTTGGACAGGTGAGGGCTGTTGGTCAACAAACTGTTACTCATGAGAATTTGTGCATTTTTTCCACCTGTCCTGTAAATGCAACGTCCCAACTTACATTAAATATGTTTTTTTCCTTCTCCTAGGCTGAAGTAATTTATAAAATGTCCATGACAGACAGGTATGTTCTGTCCCTGTAGTTTTTATGTACAAAGTCCACTTGGTCTCCTACTTGGTTTATTGCTATATATGTGTCTTTCAACCGTTCAATAACTCTGTCACTGGGAATAGCCTTCCAGAATATGTGGACTGCTGTGTTTTGGCTTGTCTTTTCTGTTTTCTTTGTCAACTATTTGACTAATTAGTGGGATTTATAAAGGACCACAGCAGAAAGCAGAAGACATTGCTGAATATTTGGGGGTGTATAACAAGTTTATTCTGCCGTTTACATACAAATATATATATAGTTTACTAGTGCTTTTCTGTATTGTGTATAGAGTATAGCCTGTGTCCTTGAGTCAAATCATTTATAGAGATACTAAATACAATTGAACTCTCATGATAAATTATTATAATGTGAAAAAAGAAATGCTCCCTTTCATTTAATTGTATTCATTTTTAAGAAGCTCAGTTATTAGGAGAATAATTTATTTATATTTAGACAAAAATAATATTGAAGTATTTAACGTTTCCTTTTCCTTCTGGTTGTAGCTTTGCCTTTGGTTCCTTGATCTCAGCTGTGGATCCTGTCGCCACCATCGCCATCTTCAATGCCCTCAATGTGGACCCGGTGCTCAACATGCTCGTGTTTGGAGAGAGCATTCTCAATGACGCGGTCTCTATCGTACTCACCAAGTAAGAGACACTCATCATAGAGTGGACCCGAGGAGCACTCTTGTTGCATTTTGCATGTACAGTGAGGAAAGTAAGTATTTGAACACCCTGCGATATTGCCAGTTCTCCCACTTGGATATTAGGGAGGGAAATTTATTTCTGAAAAAGAGTTTGAAGATATTGATTTATCTGAGAAAATCAGTGTTAATATTTGGTACTGAAGCAAGCCTTTGTTTACAATTACAGAGGTCAAATGTTTCCTGTAGTTCTGGACCAGGTTTGCACACACTGCGTGCAGCAGGGATTTTGGCCCACTCCTCCACACAGATCTTCTCTAGATCTGTCCGGTTTCAGGGCTGTCACTGAGTGACACAGAGTGTCAGCTCCCTTCTATTGGCTTTAGGTCTGGAGACTGGGTAGGCCACGCCAGAACCTTGATATTGGACAGGTTGTCTTTATGCAGCTAATGAGCTCACATTGGTGTTACTAATTTAGATTCATAAGTGGAGTAGAGGTGGACTTTTTAAAGGCAAACTAACAGGTCTTTGAGAGCCAGAGTTTTTTGCTGATTGGCAGTTGTTCAAATACTTATTTTCAACTTTAACATACAAATACATAATTAATCATACAATGTGATCCCTTCCGTATTTATATATTTTTAGATTCTGTCTCTCACAGTGGAACTGCACCTTCGATGAAAAGTTCAGACCCTCCACAATAAGTGGCAAAATCACAGGGTGTTCATACTTACTTTCCTCATTGTATCTTCAAAGCTATAGTCATAATTGTTTTTTATTGGGAAAACATGTATATGATTATATTATATGTATTTAATTTAATTTGATAAACAAAAACTTAATTACGGTCTTGCTTCTCTAGTAAGGCAATTGTGAATCACTTCCAGTAATTGTTTGCTTAAGAAGGCGGTTAGCGTTCCTGTATGGGACACTTTTTGTCTCTCTAAATGTTGCTTTATTCAGTTCTATTTCACACCATGTGGCTGTGTAGTAAAAGTCCCCTATAGAGAGTCATTCATTGTCTTCCTGTGGTCACAAGAAATAGGTGCACTAAAGACGTATGAGACTTGACTAGCGAGTTTGACAGAGAAACTGTCTCTGTGTGTGAGGAAGTTGGTGTCATGTCTGTTTATGTCCACACTGCGGCCTTATCTTGCTGACTTATGAGCAGTTGAATGTTGATCTCTAGAGTCAAGTGTCTGCTCACCTGCTGTAAATGAAGGTATGAATAATAGATGGGTTGGACTGGCTCGACTGCCTTGGCCGTTTACCTGCTTGTAGAATGTTTGTGCATGTAAACAAGCTTCTCAGAAAGCGCTCAGGCCAGTGTGACTAGAATACCGGTTACAGATTACAGATAGAATCTATCCACTCCTGTTAGTCAGTTCTAAAGTCTCCAACCATTTGGAGCCAAAGACCCAATTCATCATAAAAAAGTCACATTTATTACATAATTGTCCCAGTAACTTTCATGTCTTCAGTTGTAGGTAACAAAATGAAATGCTTGCAGCTATTGTTTTTAGCCTGAACATTCTGTGTAGTCATGGCTGAGGTGCTTTTATTTATTTATTTATGTTCATACACAATTTTAGTTGTTTTTATTCTTTTTCTTCAAGCCAATGATTTCCACGTTGTACTTTTTACTTTTTAACTGATTGTTCAGTACCTGGTGCTATGTTGTATGTTATTCTATTTTGTTCTGTGTTGGTTCTATGGAATGGGATTTTTCTGCCCTCTAGAGGCAGATATTGGTAATACAGTATTTTTACAATATATATTCTCATCTTACATGCAATTTCTACTGTATCTTGCAGCACTGCAGAAGGATTCTTCTCACAGTCGGACAACGTGACAGTTACTGGCTGGGAGATCTTTTTACAAGCTCTGGGCAACTTCCTCAAAATGTTTTTCGGTTCAGCAGCGCTGGGAACACTCACTGGACTTATCTCAGCTGTTGTATCCTTAAATAACCAAACCATTTGCCTCAGTGCCAATTGTAATATTGCTAGTTCATACATACTACATACGATTTAGTTTAATGGGTACATATGATTATTTTAACCACGTTAACATTGTTCCCCTCATGGTAACACATGGACACAGCTCGAAACATGTGCTGGTTCATTTAGCTGTCACTGCTTCAACTGCATGCAGGGGATGTTTCATTAAACTGGTTTATTTTCTAAGTCTGGCTCAAATGGCCAGGTCTGACTTATTTTGTTGTCATTTTGGTTTAAATCAGACTCACTCCGAGTCTCACTCTGTCGCTATGGGGATGTAGACAGGAGACTTAACCTGGCTCGCGGCAGGTTTAAAGGCACTGTGTAAACATAATTTTCATTTGATCCTAAAATAGGTTTCATTATTTGCTTAAGGTCAACTCATGAAAACTGATTACAAAATGTGGGGTTAGAACAATTTGCTTGTTATTTTTACAACTGTGTTAACTCTTAACCATATGCACATAAGCTTATATAGTTCAATATTGTTTCTTCACTACATGAAGTATAAACTCAAATTGCTAGACATAATTTGAAGATTTTCTCATTTATACACAACCAAATATGAGCAGCAATTTTGGGCGGGGATGAATCCTTGAGCTTGTGGCTTTGTGATGCTAAAATACTACTACTTACTAATCTGCACTTGAGTAAGTGTTCTAAAGTTTGTCCATTCACAAAATGATTTCCTCCAATTATTTAAAACGTTCTTTTTGTTGCTTTTCTCAAATTGTGTCTCATCAAAACAGTTGTGTGTCTGTATGTCTTAAAGGTGTTTCGGGGGTCCTGAGTCAGACTGGTGTAACAGACTAAGCCTTGGCCCTTTCCCAGTCTTTGTCTCCTCCCTCGCCCCGCTGTCTTCCACATGCTCCACCATTTTAAGTCACACCTAAAAACAATGGCACTGTGAGTGTGAGAGCGACTTATAAAACCCTCAACAGCAGTAGGACCCTTAGTCCAGCGGCAAAGGCTCTTGTGCCAAATCAAGTGGCTAGTGCATAAGGTGAGGGAGAAGACACTGTGTTTATGCTCGGTCAAGAGACAAACCGCTCAGAAAGCTTTTGCCTTTGCTGAACTAGTTTTATGAAGCAACCCTTTGGTTACATGTTTTTTTTTTTATTGATTGTGCCTATTACTGTCAGCAGAGGGTGCTCAAACACAAATATTGTTGCTTGAATATAGGCTTGTTTTTTAAAATTATATGCATTAGTTTAGGTGAAGATGACATTTAAAGCATTTAGCCATTTAAATCATGATATGCTCACTTTTAATATGTTGTAAACGGACTCTGTGACCTTAACTCACTGGCCAGTTTTTTAAGCATTTTGACCTGAGGAAGACCCCGTCTCTAGAGTTTGGCATGATGCTAATCTTTGCTTATCTTCCTTATGGACTAGCGGAAGGTATCCAGCTCTCCGGTGGGTGCACACTTTCAGATAAATGTGTGCTGTAGGTTTCTCCTGAATCTCAATTTCACATTACCCCATGATCTTCTCCACCACAGGGATTATGTCCATCCTGTTTGCGGGGATCGTGATGTCCCACTACACCCATCACAATCTGTCTCCAGTCACCCAGATCCTGATGCAGCAGACTCTGCGCGCTGTGGCCTTCATGTGTGGTAAGTCACAGCTTTAAGCTCCAGTTACTGCAGTACAATTCAGTTTAAATTCTTGCTGCTTTCTTTCAGAAACATGTGTGTTTGCGTTCCTTGGCCTCTCCATATTCAGCTTCCCGCATAAATTTGAGCTATCATTTGTCATCTGGTGCATAGTAAGGATTTCAATTATTTGTACAAAATTGTCTAAAGAAACGGCCAATATATATTTTTGGTTCTGTTTAGGTGCTGGTTCTGCTTGGTCGCGCTATCAACATCTTCCCTCTATCGTTCTTGCTCAATTTCTTCAGAGACCACAAGATCACTCCTAAGATGATGTTTATTATGTGGTTTAGTGGTCAGTACATAACCACAAATTATGAAATAAAATGTTATGATATTTAATGTCTTGCTTACTTTTTATTCATATAATTTGTTTTGTTGTAGGTTTAAGAGGGGCCATTCCGTATGCTTTGAGCCTCCATCTTGGCCTGGAGCCCATCGAGAAGCGTCAGCTCATTGGCACCACGACCATTGTCATCGTGCTTTTTACCATCCTCCTCATGGGGGGCGGGACAATGCCACTCATCCGCGTCATGGACATTGAGGAGAGCCAATCACGGCGTAAGAACAAGAAAGACGTCAATCTCAGCAAGACACAGAAAATGGTAGTTCACTTCTTTGATGTTAGATTGCACAAACTGCAGATTGGGTTGATATGTTTAGATTTAAGATTTGGTACTGTGCATCAATATCTTTTAACTAAACACCATTTTGACCTTTTATTTTAGTGAATCATAAGTTTATTAAATTTGCAGGTATCTTCAGTTAAGTTTCGGTTAGGAATTCCAATAGAAAAATTGGTTTTGCAGCCACCAGTCTTCCATAGATTGACTTGCGATGGATTGAAATGCTTTGTTCTGCACGTAATTGGCAGTGTTTGGTGCCATTTTGGCTCTTCACTGCTGTTCAAAGAACATCTGGGGTGCGCACGTTCTTGAACTCAAAAGCTTCATGCTGCCACCTAGAGGACAGCAGCCCAAACTCCACCCTGAGGCAGGGCTGGGTTATAAAATTTGCCATAGTGTTGTAGTTTGATGGCACCTTTTATGATGTGTAATCACAGTACAATATTCTTTCATTGCATTTATAGTGAAACGTTACCCTGTTATGTAACAGATAAGACCTCCCAGAAGGACTCACGAGGTCATCTGAGGCTTGAAGTTGTGTATGTGCTATTTGCATGTTTGATGATTTCCAAAGCCTGTTTAAGAGCCAGTCTGGGGTGGCAGGATCTATACGTCTCAGGCCTGCCTTTTCCTTCTGCTCCCCTTTGATACAATTCATGTCTCCTGTGTTCCTGATGTGATCTCCTCTCCATCATCGTGTGCAGGCCGCTCCTGTGACCCGGGCTCTTCGTCCAATCTGGTACTTCTTTGTACTTCACTCGTTTTATCTTGTCTTTCTCCGTGGATGCAGGGAAACACGATAGAGGCAGAACACCTGTCAGAGCTGACGGAGGAAGAGTATGAAGCCCACATCTACAGAAGACAGGATCTGAAGGGCTTTTTGTGGCTCGATGCAAAGTACCTTAACCCTTTCTTCACCCGCAGGCTCACGCAAGAGGTACAGCACTGTCAATTCAAATCAATCTTGAACTGTAACGTATGGGAAAACAATTATTTCTGTTTTAGTTAACTGAAACAAAGTCATTAAGAGCCACATATTTGATGTAATAGGGCATTAGTGTTTCATAAAGATAAAAAAATTCCATTACATCGTAAGGCTTTCAAGTTATTTGAAAGGGATCTGTGGCCTCAGAGGAAGTGTGATGAGGGACTGAATAAATAATTGAGTGTCTAGCAAGGCCATATATACACATTTCATCTATAGCAGTTTAGTATGTCACAAAACTGATATCGGCTATCGGAGTGTTGCACTGTGCAATCTCCACTCTTGATGGAGGGTCTGCCACATGCTTGCCTTTGTGCACACTAGTGTTGTAATATTTTCTCGTGATTTATCATTTATTTATTCATTTCAATTGTGTGTTATTTACGTTAACATTAATTACCCTCACAATCAAAAAGGAGAAGGGGAAAAAAGATCATGTCTTTGTCTAGTTATGATGCTACTTGCTTGGTGCATGCATCAAGAGGGGGTAGTTAATGTGAAATGTTTTGGAGGGAAACGGCTGCTATGGTGTAATCGTGAACTCATGAACGCATTCCTGGGCTTAGACGATGCTGATGTTCTTCTGGTGTTTTACAGGACCTCTTACATGGGCGAATCCAGATGAAAACTTTGACTAACAAGTGGTACGAAGAGGTGCGCCAGGGCCCGTCTGGATCTGAAGACGAGGAGGACGAGGCTGAACTACTGTAAACACCAATGCTAAAATATACAAGAACATTGTACATGTAAATTCGGCTCATTTTGGCTTCTTGCTGAACAGTAAAAGGGTGAGGTTTTTTACTACAAGGTGAATAGATTGTATACAATTCATTAAATGAAGGATTATTCTGGATTACAATGTGAAAATGAAATGCTATGCTACTGGTCGCTGATTACACTCATATTTTAGGGGCTCTATTTGAGACGTTTATTCGGAGTGCACCTTTTCTTTTAACATTACTTGTACTGTTAAATTATCTTCTGCACTTTTTATGGGCCTTTTTGTCATCTTCAAACAGTCACAACTAATTTAACATCAACATCTTTAGTTGACGACTCAGTGAAAGCTTTATTTACTTGAAAGACATTAGGCCGTATTTTGCCCCCAATCTTAGCGTTTACGTGGGCCTTGTGGTGCTCATTTCGTCACATATTGGGTCAGCGCTATTGCTGAGAGCGCAGGCCGTGAAATTCTAGACAAGAGGTGTTTTCATGCCAGAATATGAGGTGGAGTGAAGCAAATTGAGGGCATGGTGCATTCTGTGAACGGACAGAATTGTAACTAATAAACTTAATAACTAATGCGTCATCACAGCAGTCTGGGGGTGTGCACTTCATCCGCTCCCGTGGCTCTGCTGTTGCCTGCCCTCGTTCATGGATCATAAGTCGAGATGTGTGCGTGGGCTGTTGTGCATTCTGTGCACTGCTCTCAGTAGATTATTTTTTTCAATTTTGGGAACAAACAAACTATTTTGTTGCTCACTTTTTTCTTTGCCTGACAAACATCACCCACACAGGAGGTGCTTCTGAATGCCACAGTTATCAGTCATTGATCAAACGCTATCATACATGAACCGGCACCATCCCACTCCAGACCCCAGCAGCCAAGTCCAGCCTCTTCACCCCAGCGTTAAAGTCGAGAAGGAAGCAAAAGGGCGACCTGGAACCGCCCCCCTGGAAAAGGCTCTGTTAACGTCTGGGGACAAAATATGGCCCATTAAGAAAAATAATATGTAGCTTTCCGGTTGAGTTGGGCTAAAAAAATGATTGCACTATATTCTATAGATTTAAAAAAAATAAGATACTGGTGAATGTAAGTGGAGACTGTCATTGAATGTTGTTTTATTTATCACATATTTATGATGAACATGGATCTATGTGGGATAAAGGCCTTTTATACGTGTGAGAAATATTTATGTGCAGAATTCTAAGTAAATGTATTTGATATAGAAAGTATTGTTTGTTTTTTATTTAGTAATACATCAAATGCATTTCAGTTGTTTAAGACACATTCAGAATTTTTCAAGTAACAGAATTTATTTCCGTTTTGGGGGAAAAAAATTGAAAATGTATTTAGTTACAGAATACTAAATACTGGAATTGAAATTTTATTTTGTAACACATTCCGTTACTTTAATCGGAGCACTGTATTCTGTTTCACCCTTTGTTATAAGCATTTATTAATATAAGAGCACCTTTTGTTAACACAAATTGGAGAAGGAAAAATCTTACATGTATGAGTACTTTTCTCACTTATATAGTACACTTTGAAGTCTAAATTGTGTGCTCCAAATACCATAATGCAGTATTTCTCTAACTGGTACGCTGGCTCCTCTAAAGTTCAAACATTTTCTCAAGATAAAAGCATTTTACTCTACATTTTTCTTCTCTTTTGGGTTTTTCCTTGTTTATAACTATTAAAGCAACTGTTGTTGTCCCATTTGCAATATCTGAAGTCATAGTTTCAGACTTATAGTCCTGTTTTTGATTAGCCACTGCGATAACACTATTCTGAATACCCCACTGTACAGTTACCCAAAATCAGTATTCTGAATACATCTTTTCAGTTACTTCCAAACACTACATTTATCATGGACAGTGTCGTCAAACTGAAAAGCACAAATGTATTTCCTTGCTATAAAGTACATACATCGGTAAAAGGAGAGCTGTCCCTCCGCGTGCCAGGCACGTCATGTTTTAAAAACTATTTATGTACACGGAGTTCTGCCGAAAGGACGGCATCATGCATACTCAAGTTATTGGTATTCTTAAATATTGTAGTTGTGTTTAAGGTTTTAATGTTCTTCATTAATTTAAAAGACTGCTGACTTACAGATCCAGTAGAATGAGTGCCAGCCCATATTTATTCTGGAGTGCGGCAGTAGATAAATTATTCAGGGTAATTCTGTAAAATTAAATGTTTTCTACAGGAGACATGTGTAATAAGAGCTTACAGCCAGTAGGGGGGGATTTTGGACCATGAAATATTAATAACCCTGCCAGAACCAAGCTAGTGATTATCATTATTCACAACTCCCAATTATGGTCAGTTACGCAGACACGCTTTGTGGTTAAAAGCACATGGTTAAAGCTTAAACCATATGATCTTATTTGTACAACTGAAGGAGGGTGGATTTGTATTCTCTGCTCCAGTTTCTCAATATATAATTTATAATCTCTTTACAGACATTTGAGACTGTAAAAGATAATGTGTTCTCAAAACAATTATGAGTCTTGATTCTTAACCCACTGCACCTCCTATAGATGTGTGCCTGGGTCATTATACCTACGTTATATTCTGCTTTTTAAAATGAGCTTCCATATCTGCCCACTTTGACTTTCCAATTAAAATCTAACTGCACTGGGGGTGCACCAGGTACTGTTCCCTCATGACTGGTGATTGGCTTACGGCGGTGAACTCTGCAGTGTTGCTTTTATAAAACATATTCTTTAATACTTCTCTTGAGTGAAGTACTTCTTCATAACTTTCAAGGTTGGACTAATTAAAAAAAATAAAAAATGCTCAAAATACGTAGCAATAGAAATGTGGTTGGATTGTGTCAAAGCCAATAAGCCTATTTGAAAGTATGATTCTGATTCTGCACCGCACTGATGCTGACTTGGTAAAACAAGTGTTTGAATTATGTTCAGATGCATAAGCTTGTCCTAACTTGGGCTTGTATAAAAAGGCCACAGGGAGACAAAATGTTACACAGCATAAATGTTCACCCATTCTGTGCTCGCCGGTGGTGGGTTTGTTCCTCTATCTGTCCGTGTCAGTCAAGTCCAATGAAGATAAAACATTTATGTATTAAAATAATCACGTATTCAACACGACTGACTGGAAACGGTGTGTGCTGACCTCAACCAAGGCTCTGGGTCTATCTCACAATATTGATGACGATGCTCAGTGAGGTGACTTTAAGTCGCACTTGCCAAAAAATGCATAATAGAGAAGAAAAAAAAAACATATATATAAGTCGCACTGGAGTATGAAATGTGGTTGTGAAGTGTGAAAATAACAAATAATATCACATATAAGTCGCTCCGGAGTATAAGTATATAAGTATAAGTCGCACCCCAACCAAAACTGAAAAAAGGTGTGACTTACAGTCCGAAAAATACGGTAAAAGGAGTGCGTTTCGGCTTCAACATAAAACTTTGAATTATTTTTGTGGTTCGTTCTTTAGTTAATAATCTTTGACATTTCCTAAAATGCTTGTGATTAATGTTAGCAAGACCAAGAGCAACAGCCAGACATAACCTTGGCATTAATGGTAAAGCTTGATTCACTTGAGAACAAATGCTGCTGTATGCTTTGTTGCTCTCAGACAGGCAATCAAAGCTCTGTCATCTCTGTTTGTGTGGTGGCCCTCTGAAGAGAACAGTAGAGGAGCAGGTCACTCATGTGAAGGCTCTCTGCAACACCACATGTACACATCAGCCATGGTCACTCCAACACTGGTCGAGGTCAGATAAAGGACTATGTGTACATCCACAGAGCATTAGAAACAAAATATTCCACTACACAAATAATAGCTGATGAAAATAGATATGTTTTATATAGATAGAGCATTTTTTCTGTTGTGTTTATTTCATTTATATATTTTTTCATAGATTCTGTTGTTTATGTTCTACAACACGGATGGCTGGTCCGTATTGCGTGGCGCTAATTTGCAGCATCTCCACCCTGGTTCACAAGAGGCCTTAGACGGGACGTTTCCCAATCTTCATTGTTTGATTGGGCCTAACCTGCGACTGCGAGGACAGATGCAGCTGTAGACTCAAAGCGGCGCTTGTCGTTAGTGCACCAAACAGCGCTGTTGTTTGTCCTATTATACTATGTTCAACACAAATTTACCCAGATGTTGCAATTTCATTTATATTTAAGACCTGGTCCTGGTTTGGTCAGATTTTGTGGTCCAGTCCTGTTCAAGAGGTGATTTACACGTATTGTGATCCAAATGTAGACCTACACTAGGTTTAATCTTGGTTTAAGCCTGGTCAAGTCAGAGATCTACAAATGATACAATATCACTATCATGTCAGTTTCATAAAACCTTTTAACGTGAAACTGATTTGGAAAAACTGTGGGTACTTCTCTAATCATTTTTATTGGTAAAGGAAACGGCACCCATTAAAATGATTTTACAACCCGCCTCCTGGTTTATGTCATGTTGTAAAAATATAGATTTACAATGTGTAAAGGACATGTCATCTTTCCGTCCAGTTTTTATGATATGTACTGCTAGTCCCAAGGTCGTCATCATAGCCTTAGAGAAAAGTATATAAAATGTGTTTTTGTTGCCAACCAATAATCCATCCATCCATCCATTTTCTACCGCTTGTTCCCTTTCGGGGTCGCGGGTGACTGGAGCCTATCCCAGTGACTTCGGGCCTTAGGCGGGGTACACCCTGGACAGTGGCCAACTTGTCGCAGGGCCAACACAGAGACATAGACATTACAGACAGTTCACTCTCACATTCATTCACTAGGGCCAATTTAGAGTCACCAATTTTGCCTAACACATGCATGTCTTTGGACGGTGGGAGGAAGCCGGAGAACCCGGAGAAAACCCACGGTAACACAGGGAGAACATGCAGACTCCACCCAGAGAGATCATGTGATGTTGGTCTGGTCCGGGAATCAAAGCCATGATCTCCTTCTTGGGAGGCAAGAGAGCTAACCGCCTTTGCCACCGTGCACCCCCAACCAATAATCAATTAAGAAAAAATGTCTTTTGCAGCCATCAACATGTGTTGATAGGTCCTAATTATAGTCATCTGTTAACCCTGCCAGCAAGATGAATACTTGTGATTTGTGTGACTTCAGAAACTCCTGAGAAACCATCTTATTAGGCTCCAGCTGATATAATATAAACAAATATAAACTTCACCAAAAATGTCAAACTGTGTTCACAATGTTTTAGTCAAACGTGTCGTATGCACTTCCAGGCAATAATAACTCCATGGAGTCAAGTACATGGCAGGCCCTTGATAAAATTTCCCTTACAAGATATTTAAGATTCTCTTAAGATTAAAGGAATTAATTAAATAACAAAGAGTTAAAATCTCTTTGTTTAGGAAATCTGAAGATTCATGGCCAAGTAACCTGGACACTTATAATTTGGCTTTCACTTCTTTCTGTAAATACACACTGGTATAGACTCAAGAGTACTCGTGTTCATATTTGCAGATAATTATTGAGAGAAGTTCAGTGAGAAGCTGGAGTTTTGACTAGTCACAGCAAGGAGCCAAGCAGACCAAAGAAGACCCCTCACCGTTTATCTGACAGAGGGAGGTTTGGAAGACAATGGCCTGAATACAGAATGGTGAAGAGCTTTGAAGAAGTGGACACTGATCCAAGTCTATTCGCACAACTTCCCCTAACAACTGCAGAATCAAATACTTTATCTGATCCATTCAACCAACAAAGAACAAATATAAACTTGAGCAAAAGTGTTGTATTTGTTCTTGGATCTGGACCTAACCTACAGGGGGCCCAAGGCAAACGTTGGCATAGATGTCCTATTATTGCCATTATTGGCTCAAGCATGATTCACATGCCACGACTTGATACACAGCTGTTATCATCTGCTGTGAATGCACCTGTTTCACCCACGTCAGTGAAGCCCAAAGGCTGGAAACATCACTAGGCACAACAAATAATCTAGAATACAATTCTGAGCCAGAGGGGTCTGGGGTTCTCCAAACACTGCAAACAATGTTTGTGGCTTTTTGGGGGATTTTTACAGGTTTCCTAAAGCTGGTAAAAGCATGGCTTTTAGTAGTCTTAACTAAATAGTCATATTTCAGTTTTGTGGATCCTTTTGAGCGGACTAAGGAGAGGTCAAATACTGTTCAGTTGTACTATGCAACTTTTCTAGTGGGGGTCCGCCACCTGCTTGTCTCTAGGAGATGGTTTTGCTTTGTCTGGAATTTTCCACAATAGGGCATTGAAATTGCATTTATTCAATTACAGATTGAAAAATTGAAAAATAATCTGCATTCAAACTCACCCCTCCACAGCTCTGATATGTGACACTGTTTGTCCCCATGGACATATCATATGCCATACGGCACATTTTCTCCAAGGGGTCAGCTCTATTGGGACAAGCATCTTCCACCAGAAAAGTTACATTGTGCACCTTTAAAGTAAGAGCTAAATAAATAAAACATGATCAAATACTACCTCTCCTTGAACCGACACCTTAACGTGGTGGAGGGGTTTGAGTGCCCGAATGATCCCGGGAGCTATGTTGTCGGGGGCTTCATGCCCCTGGTAGGGTCTCCCAAGGCAAACAGGTCCTAGGTGACGGCTCAGACAAAGATCGGTTCAGAAGCCTCTTATGACGACGACACGAACAAGGCCGTTTACATCGCCCGGATCGGCATCACCGGGGCCCCATCCTGGAGCCAGGCCTGGGATGGGTGCTCCATGGCGAGCGCCTGGTGGCCGGGTCTTACCCCACGGGGCCCGGCCGGGCACAGCCCGAAAGAGCGACGTGGGGCCGCCCTCCCGTGGGCCCACCACCCGCAGGAGGATCCATAAGGGGCCGGTGCAGAGAGATCTGGGCGGCAGTCGACGGCAGGGGCCTCGGCGACCAGATCTCCAGACACAGAGACTAACTCTGGGGACATGGAATGTCACCTCGCTGGGGGGGAAAGAGCCTGAGCTTGTGCGGGAGGTTGAGCGATACCGACTAGATATAGTCGGCCTCACCTCCACGCACAGTTTGGGCTCTGGAACCCATCTCCTCGAGAGGGGCTGGACGCTCCACTTCTCTGGTGTTGCCCGCGGGGAGAGGCGGCGGGCTGGTGTGGGCTTGCTGATAGCCCCTCAGCTCAGCCGCCACGTGTTGGAGTTTACCCCGGTGAACGAGAGGGTCGCGTCCCTCCGCCTTCGGGTGGGGGACAGGTCTCTCACTGTTGTGGCGGCCTACGGGCCGAACAGCAGTGCAGAGTACCCGGCCTTCTTGGAGTCCTTGGGAGGGGTACTGGACAGTGCACCGACCGGGGACTCCGTTGTTCTACTGGGGGACTTCAACGCCCACGTGGGCAATGACAGTGACACCTGGAGAGGGGTGATCGGGAAGAACGGCTTCCCCGATCTGAACCCGAGCGGTGTTCAGTTATTGGACTTCTGTGCTAGCCACGGATTGTCCATAACGAACACCATGTTCAAGCACAAGGGTGTCCATCAGTGCACATGGCACCAGGACACCCTAGGCCGGAGGTCAATGATCGACTTTGTTGTCGTGTCATCAGACCTCCGGCCGCGTGTCTTGGACACTCGGGTGAAGAGAGGGGCAGAGTTGTCAACCGATCACCACCTGGTGGTGAGTTGGATCCGCTGGCGGAGGAGGAAGCCGGACAGACTTGGCAGACCCAAGCGCATTGTGAGGGTCTGTTGGGAACGTCTAGTGGAGCCCTCTGTCAGTAGGGTATTCAACTCGCACCTCCGGGAGAGCTTCTCCCATGTCCCGGGGGAGGCTGGGGACATTGAGTCCGAGTGGACCATGTTCTCCGCCTCCATTGTTGATGCGGCTGCTCGGAGCTGTGGTCGCAAGGTCTCCGGTGCCTGTCGTGGCGGCAACCCCCGAACCCGGTGGTGGACACCGGAAGTAAGGGATGCCGTCAGACTGAAGAAGGAGGCCTATCAGGCCACTCTGGCTTGTAGGTCTCCGGAGGTCATCGACGGGTATCGGCAGGCCAAGCGAGCCGCGGCTCGTGCTGTCGCAGAGGCAAAAACCCGGGCCTGGGAGGAGTTCGGGGAGGCCATGGAGGAGGACTATCGGTCGGCACCAAAGAAATTCTGGCAAACCGTCCGGCGCCTCAGGAGGGGGAAGCAGTGTCTCACCAACACCGTTTACGGTGTGGGTGGAGGCCTGCTGACCTCAACTGGGGATGTCGTCGGACGGTGGAAGGAATACTTTGAGGATCTCCTTAATCCCTCAGTCACGTCTTCCGAAGAGGAAGTGGAGACCGGGGACTCGGTGGCTGGCTCATCCATCACCCAAGCTGAAGTCACTGAGGTTGTTCGCAAACTCCTCGGTGGCAGGGCTCCGGGGGTGGATGAGATCCGCCTTGAGTACCTAAAGTATCTGGATGTTGTAGGACTGTCTTGGTTGACACGTCTCTGCAACATCGCGTGGCGTTCGGGGACCGTGCCTCTGGACTGGCAGACCGGGGTGGTGGTCCCTCTGTTCAAGAAGGGGGACCGGAGGGTGTGTTCCAACTACAGAGGGATCACACTCCTCAGCCTCCCGGGTAAGGTCTATTCCAAGGTACTGGAGAGGAGAATCCGATCGATAGTCGAACCTCGGATTCAGGAGGAGCAGAGTGGTTTTCGTCCCGGTCGTGGAACACTGGACCAGCTCTATACCCTCCATCGGGTGCTCGAGGGTTCATGGGAGTTTGCCCAACCTGTCCATATGTGTTTTGTGGATCTGGAGAAGGCTTTCGACCGTGTCCCTCGGGGTGTCCTTTGGGGGGTGCTCCGGGAGTACGGGGTCCAGGGCCCTTTGCTCAGGACTGTCCGGTCCCTGTATGACCGGAGCAGGAGCTGTGTTCGCATTGCCGGCAGTAAGTCAGACCTGTTCCCAGTGCATGTTGGACTCCGCCAGGGCTGCCCTTTGTCACCGGTTCTGTTCATAATTTTTATGGACAGAATTTCTAGGCGCAGTCAGGGGTCGGAGGGTGTACGGTTTGGGGACCACAGGATCTCATCTCTGCTGTTTGCAGACGATGTTGTCCTGATGGCTCCATCAAACCCGGACCTGCAACATGCACTGGGACGGTTTGCAGCCGAGTGTGAAGCGGCTGGGATGAGAATCAGCACCTCCAAATCCGAGGCCATGGTTCTCGACCGGAAAAAGGTGGCTTGCCCTCTCCAGGTGGGTGGGGTGTCCTTGCCCCAAGTGGAGGAGTTCAAGTATCTCGGGGTCTTGTTCACGAGTGAGGGAAGGATGGAGCGTGAGATTGACAGGCGGATCGGTGCAGCGGCTGCAGTGATGCAGTCGCTGCATCGGACCGTTGTGGTAAAGAGGGAGCTGAGCCGAGAGGCAAAGCTCTCGATTTACCGGTCGGTCTACGTTCCTGCCCTCACCTATGGTCATGAGCTTTGGGTAGTGACCGAAAGAACAAGATTGCGGATACAAGCGGTCGAAATGAGTTTCCTCCGCCGTGTGGCTGGGCGCTCCCTTAGAGATAAGGTGAGGAGCTCGGCCACACGGGGGGAGCTCGGAGTAGAGCCGCTGCTCCTCCACGTCGAGAGGAGCCAGCTGAGGTGGCTCGGGCATCTGTTTCGGATGCCTCCTGGGCGCCTCCCTCGGGAGGTGTTTCAGGCATGTCCCACCGGGAAGAGGCCCCGGGGAAGACCCAGGACACGCTGGAGAGACTCTGACTCTGTCTCTCGGCTGGCCTGGGAACGCCTCGGGATCCCCCCGGAGGAGTTAGAGGAAGTGTCTGGGGAGTAGGAAGTCTGGGAGTCCCTGCTCAGACTGCTGCCCCCGCGACCCGGCCCCGGATAAAGCGGCAGAAGAAGATGGATTCAATCAATTACAGATTTCTCTCATACATTTGGCCAACAATTTAAAAAGGTCTTCCCCTTCAGCTTGTGTTCCTCCTTCTCATGCTATTGGTAATAACCAACTCTACAGTTCCAACAAGTGAATATAGGTCTGATTTAGTCATGTTACAGACAATAACATATGAATTAACTCGTTGTATTTAAAATTCTTTACAAGTTGTAACTTTACATAACTAGTACATAACTAGTCAGACAGTGACATTTTAGCAGTAGAGCAAATCAATCTTAACTTCAGATAGACTTAAGTGATCAAATGAGTGGCGTAGTTGTGTATACACAACCACTTGTTTGGAATATACTTTATATTATATTTCCCAAGGCTTAGGGAAAGGTATTTGTCTTCTGAATTGGATCCATCCTCATTAATGTCACTGTGTCTGTCAGGAGCAGTGGGCTCCAGGACCCTTCTCTAAATCATGAGCCCGATTAGAAGCACCAGCTGGAGGATTATTAATGTTGAGGATGAGCAAAGAATCATATATCTTCATTTCCTGTACAGAAAGTGGACACCAGAACTCATCTACATGTTCTCTGTCTATAGAGTGTATATTTACTCTTCTTGCAGCTCAGTTAAAATGAATACAATGGCTTGTTAAACCATGATGACATTGTGGTCATTGGTAACTAGGAACTCTGGTGGAAGAAGTGCTCAACTTTGTTACTTAAGTACATAGATCTGAACAAAACAACGCAATTAAAAGTGAACCTAACATATACAAATCTGCTTCAGTAAAGATTTGAAGAAAATATACTTCAGAAATGAAGTATTTCACACAGGCTTTGATAACTGTTAAAGTGGTAAATGTGCTGAATCTGATAAGTTTTGATTAACAACAGCAATTAATTTCTTGAAGAAATGTTTGTTCAAAGGCAGAACTCCAAACCTTAATACAGGATGTCACTATGAAGGTGCTAAAGATAACAGCTCAGACACTTTTCAGTCCAGTTCAAAAATGAAATACTGCATGTGATGAAAGCACAGATACATGTTTTCAGATGTAGTAAAGTATAAGTAAAATGAATCCACTGTGAAATCAACTTTAGGTAAAGTAGAGATACCTTAAAAATGTACTTGATTGCAGTACTTATACTTTTGTAGTTACTTTCCAATACTGATTAGGAATACAAGACTATTTTAACGTCTTGTTTCTTTTATTGTTACTGCCAGTCCTCTTTGTGTTTTTTACTTAATACTCCAAAATGTAATTATCCATTTCATACTGTGCGTGGTGTCATTTGCATACAGACTTGGGGCTGACATTACCTCCTGTAGCTGCAGACACTTTTCACGAATAAAACGCCATGGTACACTTGGTGAATATGAATGTAGACATTACTATTTGTATTAATATGTTTGGTAATATAATCTGGCCTTCAGGAAAGTCAGTCACCAATCCCCCAAAGTGACAATGACAGACAATTTCATTATCATCGTCCTTGTCAAACACAATTATAATCACTATCGTCATCTTGAGGTTTTGGCGTAACGTCCTCTGTGAGTCCGTCTCTTACAGTGGTCATCTCTGACCTGTGTTAAAACAGCGCTCAACAGAGGACAATGAAGCACATTGACCTCTTGACAGACATAGGTGTAAAATTGATGATGGCGATCAACGCAGTCGATGAGGCTCCCAGCACACCCATTGTAAACATTGGTTTGGTAATTAGATTAACGGATTAAAAGGCTCACAGTACCTAGCTGTCAATTGACATTTAGTTGAACTTCTCTCTACGTGAGGCCACACTGTACATGCTTTCTCCACACACGGACTCTGAGACATGCCTACAGGGCCACAACCTTGCTTTCCATAGGTGCCTGATAATTAGCGGAATTAACTGCAGTGACATTTGCTAAAGCCCTGCTGGCATCACAAGTGCTGCTCTAACCAATAGCTTGTGGAGGTGGTGTTGCATGAATCAAGATTTTCATCTTGTATGAAGATTTTCATCTTGGGCATGAATGATTTGAATGAAGTGGGGTTATGCTACAGCTCCAAGTAGGGACTCATGTGTATGTCATTAGCGACACTGACATGGGCCTTGACATCAATTTATTCTACTCTGGAGACCCTTTCAAAAGTTACCATTCAGCCAGTGTGTGTTCGAACTATAATTTAATAAAGTTAAGGGGTGTATAGAGACTCTTCCTCATCCTCCGCAGGGTGTCTCTATACACCCCCTTCAAGCTCGGGTCCTCTACCAGAGGCCCCTGGGAGCTTGAGGGCTCTGTGCAGTATCTTTGCTGTTCCTGCACTGCACTTTTCTGGACCAAGATGTCTGATGTTTTTTCTGGGATCTGCTCAAGCCATTCCTCCAGTTTGGGAGTCACTGCCCCAAGTGCTCCGGTCACTATGGGCACCACCGGTACCTTCACGCTCCAGACCTTCTCCAGCTCCTCTCTGAGGCCTTGGTATTCCTCTAGTTTCTCAAGTTCTTTTTTCCGGATGTTTCCATCCCATGGTATTGTAATGTCCACCATCACGGCTTTCCTCTGACCCTTGAGACCAGCACTATGTCCGGTTGGTTTGCCATTACCTTTCGGTCTGTATCTGGAAGTCCCAGAGGACCTTGGCTTGGTCGTTCTCCACCACATTTAGAGGTGTTTCCCACTTTGTCCATATATATATATGGAGATATATATATTTTTCTTTCCTATTGTTTGTTCACTTTTACTTTCTTCTGTGAGATCATAGATAATCCTATATTAACATAAATACAGACTAAATCACCAATGATTAAATCCGGTTTTACGCTGATACCACCTGCAGGTCTTTATATGTAACTCACATGTATTTTATCGATACAATTAGGAACATACATTAAATCATTTTACATTACTCATACATTGAATCACTTTACATTACACATACATTGAATCACTTTACATTACACATACATTAAATCATTTTACATTACTCATACATTGAATCACTTTACATTACACATACATTGAATCACTTTACATTACACATACATTAAATCACTTTACATTACACATACATTAAATCACTTTACATTACACATACATTGAATCACTTTACATTACACATACATTGAATCATTTTACATTACACATACATTAAATCACTTTGCATTACACATACATTAAATCACTTTACATTACACATACATTGAATCACTTTACATTACACATACATTGAATCACTTTACATTACACATACATTGAATCATTTTACATTACACATACATTGAATCACTTTACATTACACATACATTAAATCATTTTACATTACACATACATTGAATCACTTTACATTACACATACATTAAATCACTTTACATTACACATACATTGAATCACTTTACATTACACATACATTGAATCATTTTACATTACACATACATTGAATCACTTTACATTACACATACATTAAATCAATTTACATTACACATACATTAAATCACTTTACATTACACATACATTGAATCACTTTACATTACACATACATTAAATCACTTTACATTACACATACATTAAATCATTTTACATTACACATACATTTAATCACTTTACATTACACATACATTAAATCACTTTACATTACACATACATTGAATCACTTTACATTACACATACATTAAATCACTTTACATTACACATACATTGAATCACTTTACATTACACATACATTGAATCACTTTACATTACACATACATTAAATCATTTTACATTACACATACATTAAATCACTTTACATTACACATACATTAAATCACTTTACATTACACATACATTAAATCATTTTACATTACACATACATTAAATCATTTTACATTACACATACATTGAATCACTTTACATTACACATACATTAAATCACTTTACATTACACATACATTGAATCACTTTACATTACACATACATTAAATCACTTTACATTACACATACATTGAATCACTTTACATTACACATACATTAAATAATTTTACTTTACACATACATTGAATCACTTTACATTACACATACATTAAATCATTTTACATTACACATACATTAAATCACTTTACATTACACATACATTAAATAATTTTACTTTACACATACATTGAATCACTTTACATTACACATACATTAAATCACTTTACATTACACATACATTAAATCATTTTACATTACACATACATTAAATCACTTTACATTACACATACATTAAATCACTTTACATTACACATACATTGAATCACTTTACATTACACATACATTAAATCATTTTACATTACACATACATTAAATCACTTTACATTACACATACATTAAATCACTTTACATTACACATACATTGAATCACTTTACATTACACATACATTAAATCATTTTACATTACACATACATTGAATCACTTTACATTACACATACATTAAATCACTTTACATTACACATACATTGAATCACTTTACATTACACATACATTAAATCACTTTACATTACACATACATTAAATCACTTTGCATTACACATACATTGAATCACTTTACATTACACATACATTAAATCACTTTACATTACACATACATTAAATCACTTTACATTACACATACATTGAATCACTTTACATTACACATACATTAAATCACTTTACATTACACATACATTGAATCACTTTACATTACACATACATTAAATCACTTTACATTACACATACATTAAATCACTTTGCATTACACATACATTGAATCACTTTACATTACACATACATTGAATCACTTTACATTACACATACATTAAATCACTTTACATTACACATACATTGAATCACTTTACATTACACATACATTAAATCACTTTACATTACACATACATTAAATCACTTTACATTACACATACATTAAATCACTTTACATTACACATACATTGAATCACTTTACATTACACATACATTAAATCAGTGTCACAGGTTGACTGAGCTACAACATCTTCAAGGCTTGAAACATTAACGTCAAATCAAAATACTTGTTATTTAAGTTATTATTATTTTTTTTAAAAGCTGCGGTAAACAGTGGTAGTTTGGGTAATTTGACCATCATACAGCTTCAGCCCCCTCCACCTCTGCTCCACATCCCGGACATCAAACTCTCAATATTTTATTTGCTGCTCATCTCTTGTCCAGCTCCTCACACAGCATTAGGTTTACCTCATACATATTTCTAGAAATACGTTTTATGAGCCAATGCTACATCTCATTATACTGTATCTGCAAACAATGACTTCAGACAGGACCATACAGACTCCCTTATTATGTGTTTCTGAATCCTGCTCACTTACAATACTGAAATAAACAATACTGACTAGATTCACATCTATGCTGGACCATGAGTCTCACCCCCTGCAGGACACTCTGTCCACTCTGGAGAGCAGCTTCAGTGAGAGACTGATCCACCCTCGCTGTGTGAAGGAGAGATTTCACAGGTCTTTCCTTCCTGCTGCTGTCGGACTTTATAACAAACACTGTTAGTACTGAACACTCGCAATACTGACCTAACCATGTGCAATTCCGTCATATGTGCAATTACTGTCGTGATTCATGTGCAATTACTTTGAAATTCATGTGTAATCCATGTGCCGTCGTGACACATGTTCATGTGCAATTACTGTTGTGATCACATGCAATGGTATTTATGTATTACTTATTAAATTATTTTTATCTTTATTATTTTTCCCCTCCATCCCTTGTTGGGAAATGGGAGGTTTTGTCTAAGGGAGTTTTTGTTTATAGGAGATCTTCTACTGAAAGTGTTTTTCAAACTTCCTATAAGTGATCTGTTCTTTTCTTCTGTATCTACCTCTGTATCTACCTGCGTTGCAGACAATAAAGGATTATCTTATCTTATCTTATGAAGGAGGTGGATACAGTTTATAGCCGTGACCAGACCAGACCGATGCTGTTGAGGAGGTATAAGTATTAAATGCAGAATATAATTCCCCTGGCTGTATGCAGAAGATGTTTGTCACAAACTGCTCCCAATTTGGACAATAACGAGGCAGAGGAGCTTATTCTCCAGCAGGTTTCATACAGCTGCACTCACAGTGAATGATACAGGATGACTATACTACTATAACTCACACTATATAATCTTACATATCGTGTGCTGGATGTGCTTCCTAATTTCTCTGTACATTGTGTCTTTATACTGCCGTGTATACATAATATGGTGTGCTGTGTACAAGGACACTGCACAACAATGCATTGAATATGAGCAAGATGGGGAGGCTGTATGTTATTGCATGAATCCAATATACATCTGAATGAGCAGGTTGATGAATTTAGCGATGTATGCGTGGATATCGACAATATCCAGTTATGTCCTTCTAATAATGTTCGAAATCCTCCAGTCGTACACGTACACATCCAATGTGGCACATTGTGTCCACCTTTTACAACTTAATCATTGAGAACACTTTAACTTTTTTTTACATTTGCTGGTACAAGTCTCTGGACAGAATAAAAGTGGCTTCCAAAATCACTTGACTCCTTGAACTCTGTCCTTCTGTGACCTGCAGAGGCACCATGACCCGCCATGACTTGATCACACGTTAGGTTTGTTAAAGCCTTTGTTTGATTTTATACAAATGAAGATGCACAATGTGCAATAAATTGTATACCAATGCAATCTCTAGCCAGTATCATTGAGTGGCAATAAAAAGTGTAGAGGCACAGGTGAGGAGGCGGGCTCTAGCCCGATGATTGACAGCTGCTGCCGACAGAAGGAAACATGGCACGGGCTGACTTTCTTATCTGGACAGGAGCGGCCATTTACGCTTGGATTATCTCTTTCCCTTCTTCTCCAGACCCAACGAGGCATCGCGGAGCGGCCCTCAGCGGGTCTGAGCAGGTCTGAGCGGGTCTGAGCGGCCCTCAGCGGGTCTGAGCGGGTCTGAGCGGCCCTCAGCGGGTCTGAGCGGGTCTGAGCGGGTCTGAACGGGGCTTGGACATGTCGCTGGCTCAAGGCGGTGCCTCAGTTTGGCCTGAAAGCCATAGCAGCCGAGGCAGTGTCGGCCCCCTCCTTTATTTTTACAGAGAGGGCCCTTGAGAGCAAGCTCTCATTTACAAGAGCGCCCTGTTGGCAAATAAAAACAATTAGACAATTACAAATGAACCAAACAAACACAGAAAACACACAATATGGAATCAAATAATTTAAAACAAGTGCACTGGCACTGAGGATAGTCTTATTATTCAGTCTGATTAAAATACATAAAATGTAATTTTAAAGGTTTTGTTCCATAGTTCAGAAGCAAAGTTCCTGAAAGCCTTTTTCCCTCGCTCTGTATTGACTTGGTGAGACTCTAAAATAAAAATGTCTTGTGATCCGAACAATACGGCTGATTGTTTATTTCTAAAAGTCTCACTAAGATTTTTGCCTGAATATATTTGACATGTTTATGAACATCAGATCAGGTATTCGCCAATTAATGCTGAACTGAGTTCAGTTTTAATACTGTTGCTGTACAATGCACATATATAACATCACCATAATCCAGAACAGGACCAAAACAGGACCAAACAACTAGATTAAGGCTAAACCAGAACTAGAGCATGTCCAAACCAAGTCTACATCAGGATTCAAACCAGGACCAAACCAGGACAAGTGTGAATAAACTCTAGGAGTCACTCCACGGTGCTTATCCCTTTATTGTTGTCTTTAATCTGATTAACCATTTTATAAATTTATTCATGGTACATCTTCCTTGGATCAAATCTTAAGCTAAAGGCCATTATTGTTTCCCTTTAAAGCTAAATGATCTGGAATTCCCAGTCCAAATTTACAATTGTTAGATAAGGGCAATGTCTTGGTGCTTGTGCTGTCATGAAAAACAAATGGTGACCTATATTTGTTGTTTTTGGTATTGACCAATTGGGTTTGTGAAATGTTTTGTTGTTGTTGATATGTAAGTGCAAATTGCAGTCAAACATGCCTACTCCCAAAATTAGAACACATTTAAATAGAAATGGTTTGTTGCCTAGCAATTGAAATTCCAGTTCATGTCAAAGCATCTTTACCATTGCAAAACAAGATCAATGCCTTTGTGGATGCCTGCTTTCTTCAATGTGTTACTTTGCATGGATTCCACTCTGGTTTTCCCTGCAGAAATTGAAACAAAAGATGATCACAATTCTTCTGCTGCATCTTGGGCCAAACTCCGACAGAGCCGTGCAATCAGGTTTGTTTATTTCAGTGTGTGGCAGGATAGCCTGCAAGCGGGCCCCTGCCACTGCTTAGATGCCCCTGATAGGTGAATCGATCAAGCGTACGTCCATAAATTGCTGCCTGGTGACGTCAGTCGGCTTCTGACCTCACACACGTCCTGGTTGCTGGGTGCTCCACCTCGCTCCTCAGTCCAGGTATTTTGAGTTGTACGTGAATAAGAAAATATTGTATGTCTAACAAGTGTCATTATTCAGTGTGCCGCGGTGCTGCCATGGGCCCGCGTGGTGTGGGACCTCCGGGATGTGCGGCGTGCGGTTGGCCGGGCGGCGACCGCGGCGTAAAGCCTCACGCGCTAGCTGCGCCGTGCTGCAGCCATCCTGTTCCAGGTGCCTGGAGAGGACCCTGTCTTGCCTTTTGTTGGGAACGCTTTAACTGAACGCTTTTTGTGAACGCTCGTATGACAACCTGTCTCCTATGAAGACAACGGACTGTGAACATCTGTATTAATAAATGTATCAATTACTTAAACCATGCCTCTGTTGTTCCAACGACGAACTTGCGTGCCTTGGATTAGATTGGTCCTGAGCCAGAATCTCAGGTGGCGTTGTTGGAAATGTGAGTGCAAACTGTGAACATGGAGAAAAATAGTGGACGCATTGGTCCACTTTGCCACAAGTGCATGAAAAACCGAGGAGCCTAAATCAAACTTGTCTCACCTGAGATTAATAGGGTTTTATGCTTCACTCGTTAATCTTGCGGAAGTATGCAATGTTTTTTCAGTCCCCTATAATATCTATTTTAGTTCGGACAACCCAAGCATGTCCCTGATTGGCTAATCCAGCTGCCTATCTGAATTTGGAGGAAATAAAACGGGTGTCCAGACTCCAGACTCCAGACAGAAGAGCGTATTATTGGCCGGCCAGACAACGTGTTACTATCCTATCCCCTTTTGGATCCCCTTTTTTTTTTACCGTGCCCATGTTATTGACAGTAAATCTGGAGCAGGAACACATAATAATAAAAAGCAAGCACAAAATAATGAAAGCAAAAAAGAAAAGAAAACCCTGCTCAGTCTAAAACATTTAGGTTGTTGGATTGCCTTTATTATCTTCCACTTCCAATACAATGACAATTCGACTATATTCAACGGCACAAGTGTTTATGTTGTAGAGAAAAGGCTCATTTTATGTGTTGGCAAAACTTCTGAGGTGCTCTAATCCGCCTTTTTCTTTTTGCTAACTTAAATTGGGAAGGAAAGGAAACACATTCAAAGGGGGATTTGGATTAAAAGAGTTTCTTTGCAGTGAGAGAAAACACTGGCTCATATAAAGCCTACAAAGACAAAGGGTTAATGACGGGGATTAAATCAGAGCTGTCAAGCCACAAGGTCCCAGGGGTTATATGTGTGTTAATGCATTTGAACTACAATGAAATACAGTGCTGCAGCGCATACAAGTCCGACAGGCCAAATGTGCATCAGTGTTATTATTATTTATAAGGGAAAAAAAGAGAAAAATCTTAACAATGCTCAAGCCGCCACATATATAAAAATATATAGTGAATAGAACAATGAATAATCCATATTCATACAACTTGTAGCGAGTGAAGTTTCCTTTATTTTCTTTCTTCATTAAAGCACTCTCACATGATACCTTTTTACATCCTCACTAACACCTTTACACAGCAATGCATAATGAATTCCTCTTCCTAAAAGGTTCTTAGATTGTGGGTGTTCTGTTGAAATCAAAGAGCCCGTCTGCTCCACGTGCAAAACTGCTCTTAAAAAGCCCGGGGACACACATTGTGGTTGCATTGTTTCAAAGCTCTGACAATATTGACATCACATTAGTACACTTATTATAGCTTATCCTCCACTTCTCTACGCTGCCCTTTTTCATTTGACATGTTTTTTCGCAGAGTGACATCCCATTTACGCCCTGTAAATGATGTATATTTAGACTATTTCAAAGCTGGGCATATCGGAACACCAACCAGAACAATCGGGGGTCTAAATCTGTTTGGACACATATGCGGCAATGCCCTGGGGTCTCGGTACATTCGAGTGGGATTATACCGTGTGGAATTATTGTATTTAGAATCTTCTTGTTGGTGTTGTTAACAAACCAATGCAGACAGTCGTGGTCCTGTATCATTTACACACCGGGACTTGTCCTTGAACAAAAAATATCCCTTTATTTCCCACCAAAACGACAACCCCATGAATCTATACGCACGGATAGTAATTGACTAGGAGAGAGGGGCGGCTGGTTGTGCATGACTTGAATTTAAATGAAATGCCCACACATGAATATATAGGCCGTTACTACAACCTATACACACTTCTTATCAGTCATGAATTAAAATACTGTACCTTGGGAAAATCGGTGCTAAGTGGAACATTGGATTTCATATGCAATGAGTTGAGGTGTAGCACGCTAATTCAAATATATCCTATGTACTGTATATGCGATGTGTACTTTTATTAAACATACCAGTCCTCTACGGACTATATCTGAGAGTTGGGGGGGTTGTCGTCAGAAGCAGAAGGTGATGGATTTTGAGCAAGGAAGCGAAAGGAATGAATTGCCCCCCGCACTCCCCCTTTACCTGAGTTGGAGCCACACACAGGTGCCATCGCTGCTGCAGGCGACAAGAGCAGATGGGTGGGATGTTCACACGCGAGCCAAAAGGGGACAAAGATAGATAGATGCAGAATCTTGGGAGTATCACTTTTTTTTACAGTTTGAATAGGAGTAGAAATGGGAGGAAAATTAAAAAGTTAAAAAATGTTCTGAGAATTTATTTTTAACAGTGGGTGTGTAATATCTGAAATCAACTTAATGGAAGAATTATATGTTTTCTAGTCTCTAAAATGTTCCAGTTTTGAACTGTTTTTTTTTTTTTTTTCAGTTTTGCACTTCACTGGAACATGACCAAACCACATCAATGAAAGCCCACTATTTTGTCCAACTCAAACATGTTTTTGATTGTTCTTGGTTTTCTGCATACATTCATAAATGTTAAGGTTAAAAAACAACAACAATTTAATCACACTGAATTGTTTTATTGTATTGTATGGTTTGCCTGGGATTCTTCTTCATATTTATTTTATTCTTCTTTTATTTCAGTGACAGGTGAGAGTCAGACAAGCAGCAATGTTTGTTTTGACATTCTGACTTTGATATTCTGACCATGCGTTTCTCTGTTTGGCTTGCGATTTGCACAGTAAGTAAGAGTCTTGGAAGAACAGGTTTTGAGATTGTCATTCAGAAACATGAACTTTGTTGTTCATCACGTTTGACCCCGTTAGACCTCATTTGGCAGAACGTTGTGAGAGCAGCAGCCACATGTGTTCTGCTCTACTCTCTCAATGTTCATTATCATTTGTAATAAATGGCTCAGTGCAGCGTGACCTCCTCGCACAGCCACCTGCCCCTGTGAGCGCTGGGACAGGACAACAGGAGGCGGGACGTCTGTCTGCCCCGAGATGCCCCACATCTGCCCACCGTGAAGGAGTATGACGATAAATCAGGATAAACGCTGCCACATAAGCTCTGATATCATGATTTTTATTGTTTTGTGAAACTTTTCATTCTTAACAAATGATGAAAACACTTCTGAAAACTGCAATTATCTTCCTCATCTACATCGAGGTGATGTGTCTACTGCTGGCACAAATTTTAAGTAGTTTAACCGTCACATTTCGAGAGGGAAAATTGCAGGTTATGAAGTTCAAAGCGAGTGGAAAAAAAGTGTGACTCAGTTTCTTGCATGTTTTAATCGATGCAGTGAGCTGTAACTTCTCCACTTCCTGCTTGAGATGTTCTTCATTGCCTGATATATTCCATACAATGGCATAACATTTGTTCTGTTTGTATTTTGTGATATATCAAAAACAATTAATCTGATTTATCGCTATGAAGAATGTTCCAAAGTTTGGTTTTACTTTTCCATCTCAGTGAAGAAATATCTAAACCTCTCGTCATATTTCCAATCGATTTGTGCCAAATGTTGATGTCAAACTTACCTAAAACTTAAATGCACCTGGAGAATTGAGCCTCTCCAGCTTCAGTTCTCTCCATCTGTGCTGATGTGCCTTAAACTCACTTAACATTCATCTTATCTCTGCAGTCTGCTGCATTTAGTTTGAGGGATTTGATGTTTAAAAATAAGGTGATAACTTGGACTTTTTATCAGCTATCCAGGGTAAATGCTTCATTCACTGAGCCACATTCCCTTTTGCCTCATATTGAAATAAATGATGATAATAAATCACAAGTAAAATATCGGTTCTTTTTGGCAGTCTGTGACATAGATAATAGGACTCTTATTTGAAAGGCATTATATATTTACTGTCTGACAATCTAAACTGTTGCTTTCCTGTTAGTGTAATGTATAATGTCACCCAAACCCATTCCATAAGATAACACACAGCAAAAGGTAAGAAAGGTACGATTAGTATAGTTCAAACAAGCAGCAAATACAAATAAAGAAATAACTATATCTGAGGCCCTTTGTGGCCAAGTAATCTTAACCTTTTGTTTGAAAAGAGCCTTCCTTGTCACGAAAAGGCAGAGATTAACTTCACAAATCGCCCATTGAGTCCAAACTTCCTCCTTTTCTTCGTCTGTCACTCACCAGTAACATGGCGACCTTTGCTAAGGTCAAACCACACAAGAATAACTCACAAGCACAAACCTCAATGCATTCTAGGTAATATACAAGACATAACATGACTACATTGTATTGTTCGCAACATAAGACTTTAACTGTGAATGTTGTTTACCCTACACTATGCGACAGTGAAAGTGAAGTCTTGAGTGTGGGGATTCTATATAAATAATCATAAAAAGCCTACATTTAAGACATGTTGATAGAATGTGTGTTATTTACAGGAATCTTCTTAGTAATCCTACTGTTTGTTTGACTATATAAGGAATTCTAGAAGAACTCAAAACCTCCATATGTCTCAACACCAAATGTGTGACATAACAGTTCCCCACAAGTCTGAGTATGCGCAGTATGTGTATTGTAGTGTCATGTGTATTTGAGCATGATGCCTGGGCACACATGTGTTACTGGGCCCCCTGCTCGCTGTGACTGTGACGCTTTCCACATGACGTTGTGTGGGACAGAAATATCTCAGTGTAAATGAACCATGAACCGCGCCTGGTCCACTGAAGATAGGGACTCTTCTAATTATGAGATGGTGCAGAGTATGGGAGTTATGGTGGGTCTTTTATTCTTGTGCAGGGAACAATGTGCAACCGTTCAACATCGCAAATGAAAATGGTATGAA